>NC_090927.1:243254654-243577964 GCF_040938575.1 Ambystoma mexicanum
GTCACAAGGACAATATAACTGTTTTGTTGTTCTTGTTGTTCTTTTCTTATGATATCCCAGTCTCCCTCCCACCCTTCTTGTCTTGGGGCTCCTTGAAACACATGTGTATAGGTGTCATACAAATGTCCAATAAATAAATAAATACAGATGAAGGACAGGGAGTGGTGCTGTGCCCTCCCTGGAGGAGCCAAGAGTCCAAGCAAAGACCTGAGAGAAGGAAGAAAGCTGACCGAGAAGCAAGCAGAAGCAGAGCAGGTCCAGAGTGGAAGGACCTCTCCATAAACCTGGGAGGAGAAACTCCTGGTGTTGCAGCAGACTGGGGAATATGAGAGTGAAACATTGCATTCCCAAGAAGAATATTTCAACTACAGAGCCACCGCAGACCGCAGAACGCCCACGAATGTCGGGGAAGCCCCACAGCAGACCACAGCGTCCGGGAAGACCCAAGACCATTGCATACTGGAAAAAAGTATGCTGGTTGTCGGGGAGGCACAGGGGCTCCAAGTAGTTGGTGAAGAACCCAGCAGGGGGAGCAAAACCCAGAAGACAGTGTCTGCAACCCTAACAGGAGCGAGAGAACTTTAACATATCCAAAATGAAAGTGGTTTGCCGTGGGATACTTGCCTGAGGATCTTTTCCATTGCTGCTGCTGGAGGCTTGTCCTTGCTGAGCGAAGCACCGTCCCAGCCTTCTTTTCCTCATCTGATTGCGGTACGTGGAGCAGTGAAAGTGGTCTGCCACGGTCCACCAGAGGACGGCGAGGGGCGCAAAATTGTCGAGTACCTTAGCAGCTCTCTTTCCAGCTTACCTGACAGGACCTCTTGGCAGAAGGTACAGAGTACTGAGTATTGCAATTGTTAAAGTTGCTGCCGCGCTACTGCTACTTGTTGCATTTTGTACACTAGTCCGGGCATACATAGCAGAAAATTAACGGGGTGCAATCTAGAGATTTTGGAGGCGCATGTGGGTGGTGGCACTTCTAACTTAGATCAGCAAGAGTCGCCCTTCCAGGACTCACTAAAGATGCATAAGAAGGGGGGGGGCTAAACCCCTACCATGGGCCAGTTTGTAACTGCTGTGAATTCCCCTATCGTGGTGGGTCCCCCACATAGGGTTTCTGTTGATGCAGGAAATATTACCAGGCAAAGAGTGCAGATGGCTCAGTTTCATTAACCCATGCAGATCCGGAGGATCTACTAGATTGCATGGGGTCGAACTTTGTCTCTGATGTGTCTGTTCTTGCTGGTGTGGTCTCCTAGGAGCTAGCAAATAGAGCAAGCCTATCCTTGGCAGGTCGCTCAGTGCAGTCTATCCTGGCAAGCCCCTTCCAACCCAGATGGGACATAGACTAGATCCAGCTCTTTAAGGCTCCCCACTTCCAGCCTGTGACCCATGTGTCAGAGGGCGATGTGTTTCCTACGATTTGTCATGGCTCACCAATCCACCCTGATGCCCACAATTTCTTCAATCAGCCGGCCCAACTTTAACACGCTGCTCATCACCGTCCTTTGATGAGAGGCCGGCACATGATCCCAAAGAACGTATAACTAAGAGACATGATTGCCATGCTCAGGAAGAGTCAATGGTTGCCGCTTTTTCTTTTCCTGTTCTGTCAAGGATTTTAGATACTATGGGCCGAGGACATGATGTAAATATGAAATAACTGAGAGAAGTGCGATCAACTTTTAAAGACTTGCTTGCAAAAGTTAACTTTATTGAAGGTTTTGTTTTGGCTTTAGAATTCCTTGATTGGGGCTCTCTGACTGTCTCTAATTCAGTCTCTGTTGCCGCCCAAACCTGTATGGCCGATTTTAGCCATTCCTCTTTAATGTTGAGGGAGCCACCTACTGTGGATAAGATGGAGACTGTTCGCACACAGAGCCCACTACATGAGGTTACTGAACCTCAGGTTCCTGTGGTTTTAAGTAACATCTCATTGCAGCCCACATTGGAGGTGGTGGGAGTGGCAGAGCCTTCTCTCAAGGTGGCTACTGTTGGTGAGTCAGTAGCGTCTGTGGAAGTTGGCCATAGAAGGAAAAAGAAATCCAAGAATAGTAAAAAATCTAGTTTGGCACTCCCCGTAAACAACAAAGTTTATCTTACATGATTGCAATCAATCAAGGCTCAGACTGAAGTGTTTTCTGACAGCCTGGATTCTCCCAATGGGTTTTGAGTACCTTCAACCTCCTTGTTACACGTAACTGCCCCTGGGGTGGTGGGTAACTGCAAGAAAGGCAAGGCTCAATCCCAGATTCAGGAGGTGGCTGGCGGTCAGCATTGTATTGCTGCACGTGAGGTAAATAAAAAATCGCTGATTATGGCATACCTTAAACCTAAAACGGTAGCAGTGGCTGCTGAAGGATTGAATGTTTCCTCTCTTTCTACATACTCAATTGAATCTGATGAGGAGGCCCTTCAGGCAGTCTTGCTGGTTGAGGATGGGCCTTTTCTACAGCGTATGGTAGTAGGTGGGGATAGGACAAGTGTTTCCGGTCCTCATATGTCCCTGAACAATGTCTTGAAATTACAGCCGACTACCCCCCACCACCACCTTTGAGCCATTAAGGATGATCTCCCAGCCATTGCCCAGGGGACCTCTTAGATTCCTAACAATGGAAGAAAGGAGGAAGTCCCTGTCGCAGCCATCTGGTTCGGAGGTTTGCATATAGGGCCATTGAGACTCCTTAGGGGTCCATCTGGGTGCTCAATCTTTAGACCACCGGTGATGAATGAGGTACTTATCAACCAAGGGGCCCCACAGCCAGGTGTGGCCCCAACAACTGGGGACCAGCTGTGCTACTTGAGTCGCACATTTCAGGTTAAAGAGCTCTCTCTGCTAAATCACCAAATATTTTAGCACTGTTTGGTCAAATAAGCCTACATTTACTTTCCTCAAAGGATATTGCCAGAATCTTCATTCTGGACTTTATGCATGTTGTATGGTCAAAATCGGGTTTTACTCCAAGCTCATTCATAATCTAGTTCTGGCCGCAGCTGAATGTTTGCTAAACATGGGCTACTCCTTGTCTGAGGCTTGGCTGCAAGATATTTCAAGGCAATTTATTCAGGGCAGAGATGGCGGTCCTGAGCTCAATCCAGGAGTACCTCTAACAAATATATGTAAATTTGGTTACCACAAAAATGTCTAACGATGATCCTCCCCGTACGCTTAGCCATGTTGTGACGTACCATTGGTCTCACATCATAAATTCCTCGCAGGAGCATAACCCTTCGCAAAGGGACCCCTGTTGATTTGCCCTGGTTAGGATTGTCTCCTGGAATACGTGTGGGTTATGCCATCTTCGCTCTAATACGGAACTATGGAAAGAGGCCAATCTCATTTGTGTTCAAGAATCCTGCCAGGAAAGGATTAAAGGGTAGGCCTTATGGTGGCTTAATTAGTGCCTGGCATGTGTCTCCTGGCTCTAATATGGAAAATGTGTGTATGGGCCATCCTGATTTTCTAGGTTGCAGAATCACATGGTTTGATCCATCTGAAGAGGTTTTAAGAGTGCTGATTGTTTTAAATATCAATTTTAATCCTGTGTCGACTTCCTTGACAGACTTTTTATCATCTATTACTAATGCATTTGATTTGTACTCTTTATTACCTAATGTGTGTTTTTTGGTTATGGGCGAATTTAATTTGGAATTTTTAGATGCTCAGTGGTATCGACTTGGAGCAACCAGAGGTTTTTCTCAATCTGCAAGAGTCCGAGAGATATTATTCTGTGTTTGTCTGGACAGTTTGGATCTTCTACCCTTAAACGGGAATACCTCGGATGTTGTCCCTCCCAATTATACTTGGACTGATGCCTCTTACAAATCTACCTTGGATTTTATATTTCTTTCTGCTCATATTTTTCCTATTATTAACTGCTTCAGAGTTGATTCTAAGAGCTGTAGTGAAATCTCGCTCCTTAGGGTATGATTTGGAGGAATTGGTTAAACAGATCTCCCAGATCAGATTCCTGATCCCATTGATATTAATCCTCAAATTCATGCTGTAATGTGGCGCCCCAGGTTTGCATCCTGGTTTAACGCTAAGATTGACCACAATCTACTGGGGAGGTCTTTGTTGACATGTGTCCCCTCTCTTTTTCCGTCATATACAGTATGCTTTCATAGCACTGATTCCATCCTCGAGTTATAGAATGGACAGCAACCGTATGGCCATTTCTCACAAGTTCAATGCTGTGGTCTGTGCCAGGAAGAAGAAGCTGAGAGGGGACATTAGGAAAGCTCAAAAAGTAGGACCTAACACCTATACAATCATAGCTAGGGTGAAGCAGACGTATAGAAACTGTGCGAAGGGTCATCATGCCTTGCTACTAGACAAAAGATGCCGAAGACATGTTAACAGTCTTGGCCTTTGAAGACTCAGATTATTTCTGGAGATTTATACGACGGTGGGAAGTGCAACACTCGCTGCAGCATCAGCCGATCCCAGCCCAGCTGTGGGAGCACTATTTCAGTTATCTGTACGCAGCTGTAAACTGTCCAGATGTTTCTTTGTACAGGATCTCTAGGGCTTTTCTTGGTATGGAGGCTTGGGAGCTGTTAGACATTGATCCTGCAGGGATTCACCTGTCTATTAGGAGGGCTAAGTCTTCGAATGCCCTGGGACCTGATGGCCTTTCCAATTTAACATTAAAATAGGGACCGCTTTTATGGGCTGAGGTGCTGTTTCAATTGTTTTGCAATCTGTTTGGGCAGGCAGATGCCCTTTGACCTGGAAGGAGACTCTGGTAGTTATCTTTAAATAGGGTGATAGGGCGAATCCGGGTAACTACCACCCAATCCCACTTTTGGATGCTTCCTACAAGATTTTCTCCGGCTTCCTGTTGCAGGCACTTGAGAGATGGGCTGCCCGTGCCAATTAGTTGCACTCCAATCAATCAGGTTTTTGCAAGGGAACAAGCATAGCTCTGAACTGCCTTCTGATACAACTCTAAGAATCAGGCATGCAAATATAAGCATACTTTGTATCTTTCTTTTCTTGATATCTCTAAGGCATTTGATTGTTTGGATAGAGCCAGGCTATGGGGGGTGCTTAGGTCCTGGTGCTGCTCGGAGGCCTTGGTTCAGATGCTGGAACCTCTGCATAAAGATATCAGAATCAAGATAAGGCTGGACAAAAAGGGTATGTACTCAGGGTGGATTGCTGTGGACCGCAGCTTACGCCAGGGGTGTGTACTAGCACTCTTGTTATTCAATCTATATATTCTTGGAATTAGGGCAGCATTAGAAGGTACTGGGGCTAATCCTCTGAAGCTGGAACACATGGAAATTCAGTATCATTTGTATGCTGATGATCTTGTGTGTCTCGACTATACTGCAATAGGTCTAAAGATATCTTTAGTGCAGGCATACGTTTTCTTCAGGGAGCTTGGGCTGGACATCAGAGTGACAAAATCTAAAATCTTGGTTATTAACCGCAGAAAGATCTTGTTGGGCATGTCACATTTTGGCTGGTACATTGATGGTAAGAAGTTGGAGGTGGTCGCCGACTTTAGGTATCTTGATGCCATGAATAAAGCAAATCGATCATTGTCCCTGGCTAAGCAGGCCTTGAAGCTTGATGATATTTCAGCAGCTGTGCAGCTTCAAGTAATGGATAGAAAATATGGCCTATTTTCGCTATTGCCAGCACTCAAAATATATAACCAGGTTCTCGTTCCAAGGTTGACCTATGGTGCTAAGGTTTAGGAGGCAAGTGTGGAATGGGCCGATATGGAGTCCTTCCTCTGGAAACGATTTTTGTCCCTTCCAACGGGAATTCCGTTTCCTGCGGTTAGACATATTTTGGGTATTACATCACTAGAGACTAAGGTCCATTTGAGAAGAATTTTGCTCTTACGATGTATTATGTTTCCGGCGGCCTCGACACTATTTATACAAATGAAAACCCTTTATAATCTTGGTAAATGTGTGCCTTTTAAGGCCTGGGTGAATTATGTGTCGGACATTCTGAATAAGAGAGCAGTCTCGCTTGAAGAATTAGAGCGCCATCCGGCCAAGGTAAAAAAGATATTATTTGAAAATGACTGGATTGAAAATAGATTAAAACTGCTCTCTTATAAGTTGTTCGAGCACTTCTCTTTGGATATTAAACCTTTTACTCTGCCAAGACATGTATGTTAAAACATGCCTCGATATACCTTAAAAGGTTTTGGCTACGCATAGTACTAAATTTACTCCCAACCAATGACGTCTTAGGTGGCTGGTCCTCGGCACCACCTAGTGATCGCTTGTGTCGGTGCTGTAGACTCACTGGAGAAACCTTCAAACACCTAATTGTCGAGTGCCTGGCCTTTACTGCTCAACGGGAGGATGTTTTTAGGTCTTATTTTATCACCTGCCCTTTGCTAACTTGGGAAATGCTCTGGTGGAATTTATTAATTAACCCCAATGATCATCTGCTAATTAACATGATAAATTTACTAAAGTTTCTTTTGTCTTTATAGGATATCTCTTTGATCTAATATGGCTTTTATTATTGTATTTATGATGTTTAATGATTCTGCATGTGGTAAATTCTGTTTTAGAGTGCTTATTCTTTCTATGTGAATATGTGTGCAAAGTGTCTCTTTTTTTGTAATCTAAATCACACATTAAATAAATAAATACATATCCAAAATCGCCCTTTGATACTTGGCAGGGAGTATACCAAGTAGAGCAGAACACAGAATATAATTCAGAAAGATGAGTCCGGGACTCAAACCCATATGATGATTACATCATTGGAAATCTTCATAGTCACAGTATCTGGCAGGTTAGTGAGCCAGGTTGGCTGTAAGAGAAGCTGGAATTAGGGCAAGGGAAGCATCCCCCCTGGAGTTTGTGAACACTATACCAAGCCAAGAGAAGGGAGGCATTCTCTTGGCACTTTGAAGAAGCTGAAGAGAAACCAGGGGAAATAATCATCCCCCTCTGGGGTTTGTCAACACTATACCAACCCAAGAGAAGGCAGACGTTCACTTGGTAGTTGGAAAACACTGAAGAGAAACCAGGGAAAAGGAATCAATCCCCCTGGGGTTTGCAAGTACTATACCAAGCCAAGAGAAGTGAGGCATTTGTTTGGCACTTTGAAGAAGCTGAAGAGAAACCAGAGGAAATGAATCATCCCCCCTGGGGTATGTGAATACTAAACCAAGCCAAGAGAAGGGAGGAATTCTCTTGGCATTTTAAATAAACTAAAGAGAAACTGGGGGGAAATAATCCCCCCCCCCTGGGGTTTGTGAACACTATACTAAGCCAATTGACGGGAGGCATTCTCTTGGCAGTTTGAAGAAACTGAAGAGAAAGCAGGAGAAAGGAATCCTTCACCTGGTGGTTGTAAACAGTAAACCAAGCCAAAAGACAGGAAGCATTATCTTGACTTTTTGAAGAAGCTGAAAGGAAACCAGGGGAAGGGAGGAATGGAATCACTCCCCCTGATGTTTGGGAACATTTTGGAAAGCCATGAGAATGGAGACATTCTCTTGGCATTTTGAGGACCCGGGAACCTTTTTTGCACTAGATTGCACATCCTTTTGAAGTTTGTTTTTGCACCATTTGAACTTTGTTTTATGAGCCGAAAACGAGCTTTTAAACCCAGGCTGAGAAGAAGAAAGATATTATTTTGAACCAAAGAAGATCACCGTGCACCTTAGTTTAAGTTCTTTGTGTAAGGGCTGAAAAATCGGCTTGACACGTCAGTGGACATTTTTTCTTTGCCCATGTAAGCGACTTCAATTCAACACTACAGCTAAGTCAATGTCTAGTCTGGGATGCTGATGGAAGCCCTTATTGATGTATTTTTATGTCAAGTTCATTTACTCTGGATGACAACCCTTATATAACACCCCTCTCTGAGAATCCCCCTGACCCCACTGAGCCAAGAAGTAGGTTTGTTTTGCAAATTAAAAAGTTTATTTGAAAATTAAAATCACACTTTTATAATAAATTAATGTTTGAAAGCACACTTGTGAAGATGATAGTGATCAACAATGGACAATGTAATCACTTTTCTTTGACAATTCAGCCCCCCCACCCTTTATGCAAGGTAAAGAGATGGAAGGAAAGCACACAGTTCTCAGAAATGCAATCAAATATAATTCAGTCCCCCCCTAGCAAGCTTAGAGGAAAACAGGTAGGAGTTTTAACCACAGGCAATATACT
The DNA here is from genome assembly GCF_040938575.1 of Ambystoma mexicanum. Classification (NCBI taxonomy): domain Eukaryota; kingdom Metazoa; phylum Chordata; class Amphibia; order Caudata; family Ambystomatidae; genus Ambystoma; species Ambystoma mexicanum. Next base: position 243,262,818 of record NC_090927.1, read on the forward strand.
TTGATGTGGTATGCAAAGAAGTGAAAAATATGCTAAAATTGCTTTAATTCCCTATAGGAGGTTCAGGGTGAGTGAGAGATACTTTAAATTAATTCAGGATCACTTTAGCAATGCTCTATGAATGATTGTCAGGTTGCACACGAATTTCAGCAAGGAAAGTAAGGACACATATTTTTTACACGTGGCTAAAATTAAGCAAAATGTCAAATTTAGTCACGTGCGTCGAGTGAAATTATAGAGGCACTATAAGGAGTAGGAAGTCGGTTCTAGGCTCGTTGAAAAGCTTTGAATCTTAGCTTTAAGATGACAGTTATAACTCACTCATAGTCCAAACGGTTTCGGAGATACCACCGATTTAGTAAAGGTCGTTTTTCAGATTTGAAATTTTAAAGCTCAGAATGACAGATGACAGTTTTCAGTTTTAAAGATGACAGAATGTCAAGATTCTAGGAGGCAGTTCTAATAGGCTAAAATAGTTTGGATTAGATTATTTTAAACTAAGAGATTGGTTTTGGCACAGTGCTAGCTGAGTACTCACACTAGATTTTGGACAGGAATGCGACTTCGTCACCGATCGGGTCAGGATTGGCTGGACTTCTGCTAGCGGTTCTTCACAGCGATCTGATCTCTGGGTCTTCGGTTCTGTTATCGGTTCTGCTAGTGGCACTGCACAGCGGTTTGGTCTCTGGTTCTCTCTGGTTCCGGATACAGCACGGCTTTCTGGATACTGCTACAGGTTCTTGCAAAAGTTCTTGGCAAAGAATTCAAATAGCTTGCCCGGCTGTTGAATAGTTTGGTTAGTTTTGAGGCCTGCTGAAGAGGATTCAGCTTGTGGATTCAGGCCTCTCTGCTACAAATTCTGGAGTTAATTTCTGGTCTCTGGAGATTGATGGATTTGAAGTCTGAAGTCTCCCGGCAAAGTGTCCCGCAAAAAAGTGGAAGGTGAATGTCTCTACCTGGGTTTCAATGGTCCTTTTTATGTGTTTTGAAAATGGGTGTGTGCCTGGGCCTAGCTAAGCCTGCCCCTCTCACTTAGCATTGGCCAAGCTTTCCTCTCTCCCATGATTGGGGGAAAGAAATGGAGTGTCCGAGTGCTGCTGTAGGTTTTATGGTCAGAGGAACCTCCCCTTGTTAAATTGCACACAAATCTATTTCTGACCCAAATACATATTTATCTATGTACCATTTTTCTAATATTATAGGTCCAGTAAACAAATTTTCTGTAGCATCAAACCATCCGATCCCTGTCTTTGTACGATGTTGTTTCCATTTATGACAGAATTCTGCCCTTTTCATCCAGATAACAACCTCTAAACATTTCCAGATTTTACACAAATGTGCACCAGGGATATGGGTTTCAGGTGATAAAGTGACAGATTTTTAACATGCATACATTTGGAGTAACAACCCTTTTTTTCCGCTACTATCCCCAAGAACATACCACAGGGTCCTAACACCTCTTAAAATGTGCACAGAAAAATCACAACAATGATGATGTTGTTTATATAATTTTGACAAGTCCGCACTGTGAATTATCCATCTTTTTAAAATCATGCTCTGGCCCCAAAGGGGTGTGGTTTTCCAAAGCACATGGTGGAATTTCTGGTTTATCCACTTCCCCCAAGCTCAGCTTGCTTCTCACAGGCACTGCCCCTCCCAGTTTCTCCCAAGAGAAAGCCATTTTATGACCCCCCCCAATATAACATTTGCCTGAGTCCAGGACAGGGCTTTGTTCAACTTCCTGCAGTCTGCAGGTACCACTGCCCTAATTCAATCAGAGAGGTGTCACCTCCTTTTGGTGGGGGCAGCAGGATGCAGCCAGGACTGGGAAGAGTTGTTGAGCCAGTTCAACTCCTGTCGGGGGTAGTTGTCAGGCAGAATTCAGCTAAATGTCACTTTAGTTCCCAGTTTTCTACATTCAAATCCAACTTACAATTTGTGCACATGCGGCTAGAATGCTGATTCTAAGTTCAAAACTATGACATTTAAACAATTGCAACCTACGTGACACTCACATAGGTCACTCATTTATTCTAAACATTTTGATTTTAGTGGCTTTAAACCCAAATTCACTTAAGCTGCTGACATCCCCAGCTATTTTTTATATATACATTAAATAATTACTTCCTTCAAGTCATTTCAGAATATAGTTTTACATTGTATCCACCTCTTAGCAAGTCTTTCCTTGGCCTGGTTTGGGTTCATTTGTTCAGTTTTACACAAAAGTCTGGTGGTTTTAAAACGCCGGCTTTCTGATAGTGGTGAGCACCAGTATTTCATCCATTTTTGACATTAAGAAATTAATTCCCCACAGTTCTGGGTTGCTTTTGGCAATCAGCATTGCCATTCCCAATGGTTTCAGGCTAATATGTGTGTAGCCCAATGGTGGTTTTAGGCAGCGCCCTCCTGTGCTCACAACATAGGCAAAAATGGGTGGCAGCCTATTCTTCATGTTTTTCCTGTGCACTCTCTGGGGAGTTCTGGCCATCATGATGTTTTCAATGCCAGTACTGCACAGTTTAATGGTAGGGCTTGGCTGCATGGGTAAAAACATCCCACACCCATCCTGACTGACTCCTTAGATTATTCTTTGAAGAAGGGAAACCCCTCTTATTATTAGGGATAGTTTGATATCCCCCAACCCTCATTTCTTTCATAAACATAGCAATAAAGATGCTTCTATTGTGTCGATCTCTTACTTCTGCACACTTACAATAATCAGTGGTGGTATGCAAGCTTCAAAGGTATTCAATTATATGGCACCACAGAAAATGTGTCTCTATCTTGTCAAAAGCGGATTTTGGAAGCAAAAATGCATATATCAAATAGCCACTAGCCTGCCAGATGGAACCTCAAATAACAATTGAGATTTATGGAAATTGTATACTATGTGTAAGGGTGCACAAGTACGAGTCTGACACAATGATGTCTCCTGGTTTCACAGTTCGTCATAGAAATTGGAAAATACATTTATTCAGGCAAAAATAAAGAGGAAACCTATCTCTGCCTAACTCTAAGTCAGGTTTCCCTGCTGCTAATAATGAACTAAGGAATCAGTCAGAATGTCCAAATAAAAAGGAGTCCACTGTTGTGTCAAAATGACTACTTCTATTTGTCATACTTGTAACTAATAAGAATAGTGTAGAGGATCTTCTTTGTCCAGAAGAAAGACTCCCTTCTTCTGGACAATGGGCCACAGTAACGATCGTAGGGGGAATTTTGCATTCTCCAGGTCTCATTTCCTTTCCAAATAAACAAACAAAGTTCCAGTTTATGGTGCTGTAAGCGTTCAGTTCCAATGCAAAAGGAAACTTTCCACCTCAAACCCCAAACCATAGTTTTGCTTCACTATTTGATTTCTGGAGAATGTCCTCAAAGTGGCCATGGAATGGCTCCCTTCTGCAGGGCTTCTTCTGATTGGTTTCATGATACACAATCTTCAGGGAAGACACCAGGAGGTATTGCTTCCTTTTCCTGAGGTCTCCTGGTTTCACAGTTCACAAGGGCTGTGTGGAATGACTCACTCCCCCAAGACCCTTCTCAGGCTTTCACAATTCACAGCTCAATTTTACCAGGGGGAATACCTTCCTTGCCCTGGCTTACCTTGCACTTCAAACGTTCACACTTCTCATGAGCTCCCAATCTCATGGATGTGGGTCCAAGACCCGTGTATTCCTCTTAACTTGGTGCATTAGTCCTGGTTCACTATCCTGCCAGGTAGTATGACTATGAAGATGACTTGGGTTAATCTTCTTAAAAGGGTGTGGGTTCTAGCTGCATACCTGGTTCCCTATCCTGCCAGGTACTGTGACTATGAAAATAAATTAGGTTACTCTTCAGAGAAGGATGGGGGTCCCAGACCCATGGTACCTTTTGGGTCTATACAGTATCAGACCAGTTTGCCTTGGAGTACTCCACCCTCTATTTCAGGCTCTACTAGGCTTCTCCACTCTTCCTGAATTCTGCAGCATCTCCAAAGCACTTGCAGATGCGCAGCAGGCACGTCTTCCTGTGACCGTGTGGTCCTTCTGACTGGTTTACCTGGACACTCACTGCTCTTTATCGCCAGATGGCACGTCCACATCGGACCATTTAAGAGTCTTTCAGCAAAATTGCCTGGAGCTACTTTGGTTCTCTGCTGAGTCACGTGTCCCCCACGCTTGTGGTGCCTCCATGGAGGGCCTCTCTTGCCTTCCTGGTTTCCCGCTTCAGTTTTGAATGGGCTCTGCTCAGTTAGGTTTTGGCAAAAACTAGACTGTTCCTTCATGTTCTCAGGATTAATGCTATGCTTCCGCACTTCTTCCTCATCCAAGTAATGATTTTTAGGTCTTCCAGTGGGAGAAGTGAAGACATCTGAGGATTCGTCACATTTGTCATGAACTAAATCAATTCATTAACAATTTAATAAATGTCTGAGAAAATGTCACAACTGTCCTCTTTTCACATTCCATCAAATAATCACATGTATAACAACTTAAGCGTCCTGAAAATATCTAATGCAACTGGCACACATTGTCATGCTAATTTAATACATACAGTGTAATAAACACCCATATGTGAAAAGGCCGTCATGGCTCCAGTCAGTGGTCACCTCCCTCAAAAGAATATTGCAGAATGTGCCCATTGAATTCCGCAGGATCTTACAGAAGGGTGTGACACAAGTCATAGGTAATGAGGAAATAGTCATCTTTCATAGTGATTTCAATACTGAAAGGGACACAGTCTTCAAGGGCATAAGCATATCTGCCCACACATTTACTGTATCTTTTGCTGCCCAAATGCAGACAGTCAGTATACAGAACTCTGTGAAATTAAGACCCGCTGTCGCCACAAAATGCCCCCATATCAACAGGAAGAAATCTCATAATCAATACCACTTTCAGACTGAATTGAGGTGGCCACATGCAGGGATGACTATTCACCAAAATACCAGGGCTGGCAGAAGTGACATCACAGGATGCAATTTTACATGTCCTTTGATCTCGATGGCATCAGTTCATCTTTAACCCTGGTAACATCACTGGATGTGGCTTGCGGGTGTAAAGAAAAGTACATAAATGTACAATTTTTTAAAAACCAAATCAGCACTAAGCAGACTAGAATATTTTAGATTCCAGCCACATTTTAATAAGGGTGCTGCCTTCATATGCGATAGATGGGGTCATGATAAGATACTGTTAGACCTAGTTGAAATAACATAGGCCGAGGCACAGACATAGATCTGCACTTAAGCATTGTATGACCAGTTACTTCCATATTACGGCATTTATAGCTGCATGTCAGGTATTGTCATTATATGATAAGTAAAGCCCCTACACTGTCAGTTGCTGGGATATTACAGTATCCAAAAATCCATTAAATGCAAGTCACCAACAATGCACAGGAGCATGAATACATTGATTCAGGATCATGATATGTTATTGTTATAGCGCTTTCGCCAAAGATCTATACATAGCAGATATTTAAATACAATTGTCATTCCAACCAAAGTTGGTACTCATTTATCAACCCCGGAAGAATGAAAGGCTGAGTTGGCCTTGCCGGGATTCGAACCTAAAACCTGCAGATCACACACAGTTCGTAGGAGCAAATTCTCAACCCCCTGAGCTGTCTTACTACTTTGCTATTAAAAATGCAATGCCAAAATATGAAAACATGTTAAAGCTCCAACCCGACTCCAGTTTTAGGCAATTGGACAACAGGAAAGGGGCTACTTGTTCTCAGAACGCTCTTGTGATAAGTTCTTGGGTATGCCCATTCTCATTGCATGGCTCAGACCATGTACAGCACAAATCCAGAGAGATTAGTGAGGATCAAGGCAATGAAGTCGCTCCTTAGCAAGCGAGATTAAGGACCTGATTCACAGAAGCATTTTATAATGGTGCAATCCCATTTGAAAACACTGTGACTCAGGCCCTAAATCTCAAAGAGCCTCACGGTAGCATATTAATTGATCATTCAGCCAAATCCTTTCCCAAAATAACAACGGTTTGATCTGCACAATATCACTAATGCATTAAAAGTCTAGTTACAAATAGATCAGGTTGTTGGGGGAACTCATCGAAAGCAGGAGGAGCCTTTTCAAAAAGGTTTTATTAACAGCGTCATGCCCCCCCACTTTACTAAAACCCCACATTTCTACCCCTGCTGCCTGTTTTCTATACAGCTCTAAGGCTGGATGCATAGTGTTGTTCCCGCATTTCTTTGGAAAGTTATCAATCGCTCAAAAGCTTTATGTGCTAAGGAAAGCTGGGATTTCTACACCTGTTTATCCCACCTCCCACTGCTCGCTTGGCGGAAGACGAGGTAGTCGAACATCTTGACCTCCTCAACTTCACAACCCTTAATTGAGACATTCAGTTGGTCGATTTACTCAACTTCCTCCAACATTGCACCAATTTTGTTTTGCTAATGTTAATGGTTAGCCCCTTTCCATCACAGAAACTCACACATTTCTCCACAAGTTTATTCAAACCACTTGGCATGCGTGCAATGAGTACAGCATCGTCTGCATAGAACAACATCCTCACCCTTACGCCCACGAGTTTGAGGGCAGCAGCATTTTCAATCGAAAGATATTCAACCACTTCATTAAAATAGATGGAGAAGATGGTGGGAGCCAGCACACAGCCCTGTCCCATCCCCTTCTCAACCATACATTACTCAGTGCACATCCCGTCCATTCCAGTTCCAGCTACAGCAATACCATTCGTGTAAAGCGGAAAGGTGGCATTCAATAAAAACTCTGGGATTGGCTTTTCCTGTAAGGTATTCCAAAGTTCACTGTCAGGGATGCAGTCAAATGCAGAATTCAAATCTATGAGCACCAAATACAAGGTCCCCTGCCTTAAAGAAACAACATGTTCAATCAGAATATAGAGCCTAATAGCCTTATGCATGGTACCGATAATCCTCCTAAACCCTGCCTGGGCATTACTCATGATACTTGTCTCAGCGGCCTACTGTTCTAGATGCCCTAAAACCATTTTACCAATGGTGTTATGCGTGGCATCATGGAGGGAGATAGAGCAGTAATTTCCCGGATCAGCCCTTTCGCCCTTCTTAAATATTGGGACAATCTCTGTCGCCAAGTTGGCAACACTCTGTGGGCTCTTCAGAAAGAGTAAATATGTGTAGGCACACCCCTAAATGCTCACACCCCAAAAAATGCAATCTGCTATGGAAAAAGGGCCAAGAAACTTTTGCAAGCATAACACGTTTTATTTCTACAAAAATAGGTTCATCAGCAAGGACCTCTGATGCTATGGAACGTTCAAGCAAAAAGGGTACAAGCAGAAGCTTAAAAAGCGATACAGCGTCATAGACTTCATCAGTACATATAGTGAAAAAGGCATGGCTGGTTGGTGCAACCTTATACATAGTACATGGCCCGCTCACTCAATAGGGGATTCCAGGCCATTGGTCCAAGCCCAGTCCATCTGTCTTCCATCACATGGGGTCGGCTGGGTTCATCACCTCCAGGTAACCAAGGCCAAAGGAGCAATTATGTACATTTGTAAATAGTGCTATTCTATCATTATAAAGTGCACCTGGTATGCTTAAAGACTAGCACAGAGGGAGTCTTGAGGTCACACTAACCCACACACACTTCACTCATCCCAATATTGTCTCTCGGTTAAAAGGCTTAAATCCTCACTTTTGAATTATAATTTATCCCTCCCTGTACCTCGAATTACAATTCATGTCATCATGAAATAAAGGTGGGACGTCCATGCTCTTAGATCCTTTATGGTGGATTGGTTTATGGGTGGTGGTCTGGGGTCAACTGTTATCTTGGAATTCAGGGGTCTTGGGGATGGGGACATTGTAGGGGCTGTAACTCAAGGTTGGCTGGGTGGGGGTCGGAGGGCTGCTTTGGCCTGTGTGTGATAACACGCACACCAAGGTGCCCGGTGCTGTTGTGTAGCCTTGCAGGGCACATCCTTTCTAGAACACACTTCTTGGCAAAGGTTTTACAACAAAGGAAGGTTTCTGTGAATGCTAGCAGCATGGGCCTCTCTCGTCAGCACTTGGGCATATTCAGATTTCTCCTTCAGGCTTGTGGTCTGTGTCTAACATATTGAATACTGCATGGCTGTGCAGGCCTTATGCTTCGACTATGGCAACTTAAAATCTGCAAAATAGCGCCTGCTTATAAACGCGCACTATGTCTAAGCATCTGAATTACGTACAATATTATGATCGTGTGGGGACCTCAAGAGCACCCCCCTTCCCGCTGGACTAGTATAGTTCTTCCAATGGGACTCACCTCACCCTAAAGCACCCACGGGGGTTGAATGGATTCACTCCCTTCCCAAAATTCCCCCATTTCATTACTTCTACAGTAACAGATTCTCCCCAATGCATGCACTCATTCTCCCTTCTAACTGCCTCTTTATATGGTGGGGTTCCCTTTTGTGGTTGCCAGGCCCTGCCCACGGATCATTAGCTTTCCCCTGATCATGCATATTTCTCTGGAGTAAATGTCATATAAATGTATCCCCCATCGCCTTTTTCAGATTCAGGATGTGGGGCAAAGGTGGTGCGATACAATCGGTCCACTTCATCTCCATAGGAGATGGGGATCATGTGGGGAAGGCGTGGTAAGTTTGCATTTCCATATCTCTTATATTGTGAGGTACTTTTGAAACCCCATAGCACAACACAGGATGCCCATTTGGCAGCTGCATAAGATGACCAAGATGAACATGAGGACCGGTACAGCATCTTCACTATTGCCCTGAGCCTGGATGGGGCCCAATCTAATGCAACATCAAACCAGTCATTTCCTTGGATTCCTCCTTTCTTTCTTCATGTGAACTCCTAGACCATGTACAGCTGTAATTATGTGAGACAACTACCTATTCTTCGCATCTTTGGGAGGTACAAATGTGCGGCAGGAATCCCCAATTTCTTTCGGCACACTCCTCCTTCCATCGCTGTCAGCATATCTAGGACATAGGGTTTCTGCAGAGCCATCAGCCTCAGGGCACGCAGCTCGACCTTTATGATGTTGAACCCATGCTCAGTGTCATTTGCCAAATGGACCAGCTCCCAGCGTACAATCTGCAGCCATTTTGCATTGGCTGCTGCCTGCATGCCAGGTAACAATAGGGAGGCAAAGAAGGTTTCTGCTGAGCTGAACATTCTATATTCTTCAGGGATTTCTGCGAGCGATACAGCTGAATCTGAGCGTGGCCAACGAACAGTAGCTCCTCCATGATGGCGGGAGGTGGAATTATGCTTGTTGGCCACAGACCCAGTAGTAATTCATCACAGCTGCTGTATGCTTCTTCTGGCCTGGAATCAGGAGGGTCCTGTTGCATCATTCATTAGAGTCGATACAAATTGTTCCTTCACTGTGAAAGAAGAGTTTGTATATTTATTGTCGGTGCACTTTCACTAGTTTTTCGATTGTTGCAATCCATGTCAACTTTGTAACATTGTCTGTCCAGATTTGTGCACATGTTGCTTCTACTCGGTCCAGGAGTTCTTCTTCGTATCCCAGGAGGCCCTCTGCCAGGCAGCTGAGTGTGGTTTCTTGCCATCTATTGTTTATATATTTAAGTCCTCAGATTGCCAGATATGGTTGCTGCAGTGGTTTAACGTCTCTTGGATTATTGTTACATTGCAAGGGATCTGGATCGATGAGCTCTAGTCACACACTGGGTGCCTGGAAAGTGCCTTTAAACCTGCATAGCGCAAGATGATCCATGAACTGTGTCTCTATGATTGATACTTCTTGTATTACTAATACCTTGGCTGCTCTTGACCCGTGCGGGATTAGTGAACACACATAACAACTGCTATACAACACTCATATCTGTGTAGAAAATATTGGACATTTCTGGGTGTCTCACATCTTCAATAGCATCAAGACCCAGCCCATGATAGGCGCGTACTTGGGCCTTCGTGCCTGCCATCTGATTTTTTTATGTGGCCCCATGGATTTGCTGACAACGCTTCTACTGCAAATATCATCATAACTGCTTATGTTTAGAATAATATTCTTAAAAACAAATGGAAAAATGTGTTATAATATCATACCCATACTCTTGCTCATACGTTTTGGTGTACTTGTTGGTCTGCTATAACTGTTATTACACTTATTAACATTATAGTAAATATTTACAATGATGTTGGTGATGTTTATGTATGTAATACCCCTCCCCCTCTTTTATATTCCCAACATAAAAGATGCTCCCCAATAAATCCCCAATAAAAACATCAAGATGGAGAATAATCCTGCATTAAAATGCATGCCACACATATATGAATAGGAACATCTAGGAACAGTTTGATAGCTAAGATTTTTCTAAGATATAGAGATGTATCTGATGTAGCACCATTGTCTTCTTTCCTAAAGGGAAAAATAATGCACATAAAAAGGAAGGGTGGCGGGGGGAGAGAGAGAAAGAGAGCGAGAGAGAGAGAGGTTTTATAAAAATTCCATCTCATGCTGGCTGTTTGCAGTGGCGTAACACAAAATGTGGGAGCCCCCCTGCGAGCCATGCTGAGGGCTCCCCCACCCAACTTGGCAACAAATCACGGTTCGCGCCACACTTTGGGCCGGCCTCGATTGTCACGCTTGCGCAATAAACACAAACGTGCTGCTGAAGGGGTATGCCGCACACTGCATTAGGAGAAAGATATACATATGTATTTTAATGCATTATACAGCACACTTTCTGAGAAAAATTGGCTATAAAGCCACAGTGTTTGCAATTGTTTTGTAGAGTAACACCAATCCAATAAACATAAATCACCAACAGTGCACAGGAACATTAATGCTTTGCTATTAAAAATGCCATGTCACAATGAAAACATGTCCAACTGGCTGCACAATGTAGACCAGTGTAGACATGTAATAATATTACAATAAAGCATGGCAGGCCACATTTAGACATACCTAGACTGGTTGCACCAAAATGGCAGTCAAAGCAATAACACTCATCCAGAAGAGAGCACAGATTAAAGTCTGCATCTCTGCGGCCTCTACCAACAAGGCCAAACTCTTTAAAATCTGCAAGGAACTGGTCAATCCTGTTGCAGACTCTACCTCTCCTGTTCCCTCCAAGGCCCTGTGTACAGATCTGGCCTCTCACTTCTATGTTAAATCTCAGGACATTATGTCCTCTATCTCATCTTCCTCTTCCTCTCTCGGCGCCCTTTGGCCATCTTTACCTCTCCCCTCCTTTTTCCTCTTTCTCTCTGACAACACCTGACAAGGCTTCTAGACAAGTCTGATCTATGAAAGCGTTGTCCAAAAAGGTGCTCCCCTGCTCCTCCAGAACCATCAAGGACCATATTGACACCCTCGCTCCAGCCTTAGCTGATTTTTGTAATCACTCTTTAGCCACTGGAACGTTCCCCTCTCCCCTTAAGCACTGCCTTGTGCACCCGCTCCTCAAGAAGCCGTTTGCTGATCCTACCAGCCCAGCAAACTATTGCCCAATCTCCATCACCCCTTTTTTGGGCAAACTCTTGGAAAAGCTTGCCATCTCTGAGCTTACTCTCCACACTTAATCTGTTGGTTGTCTCCATGACCATCAGTCTGGCTTCTGAGCTGCCAGAGGCATGGAAACTGCTCTCCTGAACACCCATGAAGATCTGCTCTCTAACCTTGATTCCAGCATTCCTTCTGTCCTAACCCTCCTTCTTCCCTCTGCTTTTGACACAGTCAACAATGCCATCCTGATCAATCGACTACATGAAAACCTGGACATCACGGACTAGGCCCTGGAGTGACGGAGCTCCTTCCTCTTGGACAGCCCCGCCCCCCTCCCAGGTCCAACCTGGTCCCGATCTCTCTGCCACCTCTCTCTTCCCGTGGCGTTCCCCAGGGCTCTATACTGTCACCCTGGTTTTACAACCTCTAGCTGGCCCCTTTGGCCCACCTGATGTCTATCTTCTCCTCTAACTTTCAGTGTTATACGGATGACTCTGCTTTCCTTCAGGCTCCCCTCAGCCTCCTCGCCTCTCTTGCTCATTCCTTACTGTCTATCCGCGATTCAGGATTGGTGCGCCTCCAACGATCTCTGCCTTAATGCCAGTAAGATGGAGATCCTTCTCATTGGTACCCTGTCACCAGATTTCCCTCTCTCACTCTGGCCGTCCGCCTTGGGCCCTCTTCCTTCACCTTCCTTTAAGGCAAAAAACCTTGGTGTCATCTTCCTTGCCACTCTCTCTTTCTCTCCTGACATCTCGGATGTCACCAAGAAGTTCCACTACCAGCTGCTGCTCCTCCAAGGGACACTTCCCTTTCTCACTTTCCACCAGAAGCTCACTGTCTCCAGAGCCCTGGTTCTCTCTAGGCTGGACTACTGCAACAGCCTCTTTCTCATTCTGCCTTCCTCTTCTCTCCGTCATCTGCAACTAATCCAAAACAGGACTGCAAAACTTAACCTTGGCTTCAAGCCCAGGGATCATTTCTATCCAGCCCTGAAATCTCTCCACTGGCTCCCGGTGGCTACAGGGATCAAGTTCAAGACCCTTTGCATTGTCCACAGGGCTTTCTGGGGCCGGGTGCCGGCACTACATCCAACGCTCTCCTCCAAAATACCTTCCGTCTTGAGCCCTTTGCTCAGCTACCTCCAACTCTCTAAGGGTTAGACACTTCTCCAGGCAGAGAGTGGGGGGTAGCTCTCTCTCCTCTGCTGGTGCCTCTCTCTGGAATGGCCTCCCTGACCCTTCAAACTTGAGCCAGACCAACTGAAGTTTCAGAAGCAGCTCAAAACTTTCCTTTTCTCCTCTGCTTTCTCTCTCTCCCTCCCCTGCTGACCTACCTGTCTGCTGTACAGACTGGTTGCTTGGAAACCCTCAGAGTCTCTAGGAGTACAGGCTCTTTCTTGATCAGTCATCCTTGCACTGCCTCCGTGTCTACAATGCACTTAGAGACTGTAACTGTAACCCTGCAGCCCATTGTTCGCCTTGCACTCCACATAGCCGCGCTGCCCTGACTGCACTTACTCAGAGCATTGCAGCCCTTTTTTCCCTTCCCCTCTCCCTTGCACTTCCCCCCTCCCTTTCCTCTTGCACCTCTCGTTCTCACAATGACACAAGGCCTAGTGAGATCGTTTGTCTTGTCCTCCCTCTATATTCCCTCCCTTGTCTTGTCGCTCATAGAAACACTTGTGTACAGGCGCATTATAAATGACTTTTATCATATCATTTTATCACAGATGCCCAGAAAAATATACAATGCCACAGTAAGAAATGGCTAGACTGGCAGCCAAATGCCAAGCTAACCAGGTAATTTCACTTAGCAGGACTGCTTTATCCCAAATTCCCAGTTAAAAGAAAGGCATACCAAACTGAGGAATGACTAGACTGCCTGCACCAAAATGCCTCTCTAGCCACTAATACCACATATCATGCCTGCTTAGCCTGGACATGGTCTACCGTTATGATTTATAGCACAATCTCGCCCCCCCCACACATCCCTTCTCCCTCCCACCCCCTACCTCAACCTCCAAAATCAGCTCCTTGGCCAAGAATTACCTCCATGTCCCTCTTCCTCATCCCAAAGCTTACGTATGAGGCTGCTTGCCTCATAGGTAAGTACTGGGATGAGGAAGAGTGGGTCTAGGAGTAATGAAGATTACAGGTAGCTAAGTCAGGCATTACCTCCATGTATCTCTACCTCATCCCAGTACTTGTGTATGAGGCAAAGTACTCAAGTACTGCCTCATACATAAGTACTGGGACGAGGAAAAATAGGGCAAGGGGTAATCAAGGCATTAAACACAAGTACTGGCGCAACACCATTGAGTTAACTGGGCCACAGCACTCCCCCCCTGACATTTTGAGCTATGTTGACTCGACCTGGCTGACCTTTAGAGCAGCTGCCGGACAGAACAGGACACAGATGTTAAATTGCACATGGGTTTTGCTGTTAATAAGGGCCATGCAATTACCAACGTAATGCACTTCACTGCTAGTACCTGCATTGAAATGTCAAATTTTTTAGGCAATTGAAATCACGATGTGGGTCTAGTACTTGCATGCCAGGAGAGTGATTGGAAGGGTAGAGAGGGAATAGGAGACTTAAAGGAGAGAGTTAACTGTTTGTAACATTGAAGCTGCACTATAATAGTCTCATTAAAATGCATAAAGAAGTTAGAAGCCCCCACACAAATAAGTTTGCCCCTCCCCACCACCCGTGAAAATAGCGCCTCTCTCAACATTTGAAGGGTAAGCCCCCCAAAATGTAGGTTTTGTTGTTCCTCTTTACACAAGCACACACACTATTCACCATATACTAAACCAGCCATCCATACATTTAAGTGTGCACTCTTTCACCATACAGGCACACCCTGGCAGCCATCCAAACATTTAAGTGTGCACCATTTCACCATACAGGCACACCCAGGCAGCCACCCATACATTTAAGTGTGCACCCTTTCACCGTACACGCACACATGCACACCCAGCTACCCATACATTTGTGTGCACCCTTTCACCATACACTCACACAGGCAGCCAGCTATGCATTTAAGTGTGCACCCTTTCACCATATACTCACACACGCACACGGCATGGGGTTGATGGAAGCCCTATTACTTCAAAAAGAAATTGGGGCTCATTACTGGTCCGGCGGTAACCATGCCGGTGCTTCTGGTGGGTTGCCACCAGACCCATAAAAAATTACCAGCGCCCGACTTCCTGGTGCCACCGGGCTCTTCCAAGTTCAGCAGCCGGGAAGTCAAGCGCCGGTAATTTCAGTAATCCCCATTCCCGTGGAGTCCCATAGGACTCCATGGGTTTGGGGACACGGAAGCACCAGCACCGTTGTTAACAGTGCCAGTGCTTCTGTGACGGGTCCACCTACCATGGCCGATGGGCCCAGTAGGATCAGACCTGTTAGGCACAAAGGCCCCAGCAGGTAGACCTGTAATATGCCGGTCCGGAAACAACAGTGCCGCTAATATCACCAGCACCGTTATTTCTGGCCCGACATGGTCGGAATGAGCCCCATAGTTTCTTTTTGAAGTCACTCTAACTTCATTAAGAAATTATTCAGCTAAGGACCGAACGATAATGGAAATCATTTCTATATGAAGGCAGAGTGACTTCAAAAATAAAACATTTATTTTTGAAGTCATAGGGATGCCCTCCACCCCATGACATGGAGCCCTCCAGCCTAGGGTCTTCCATGTCATGTGTTAGGTGGAACCCCCAGCCTTCAAAAAGAACGTTTCTTTTTGTAGTCACTCTGTCTTCACAAAGAAATGATTTCTGTTACAGAAATAATTTTTTTATTAATGCAGAGTGAATTCAAAACAAAACTTTTCTTTTTTTAGTTGAGAATTATTATTATTTTTTTAAAGTGTTATGCCAGTGGCTGTGTGTGTTCCTAAATAACCTACGGGCAAAAAAGTCTTATAATACCTTACTAAATTAATAGAGCTGAGGTAGGTTGGCAGGGGCCGCGGCCCTCAAGGTGGTTGTGTACTGTTTCGGGGTGTCCTGTATACATCAGAAAGATGGATCCAATAGCTCTTAATTTTACAGCGAGGGTAGTTGAAAATATTACTTCGTATCGACCATGAAATCTAGGATTACTCCTTATGTCGTGCTTGCAGTGCCTGGGGTATCCTCTTGTTGGGGTGATGCAATCTGTCAGGAGACACATTTAATTGCACATCGTAGTATTGTCAGGTACTCTTTAAATTCATCACCCAAGACCACTGCGGCCCTATGGGCATCTGATGCCCCCTGACAGGATATATGGGCATACTCATGCGCCGACCAGTGATCACCTCGTGGTGTGAGAGATGATGGTCCTTGCTGGGTTGTGTGTGTGAACTGAAGAGGACCAAGGATAAGCAATGCACCCAGTTATTTTTTCAATGTGGTGCAAAGCTTAGATAATTTGCTCTTGAGAATGCCTTGATCCTCTCCACAACACCATTGGCCTGGGGGTGATACATTGAACACATCCAGTGTTTAATGTCAAGTACTGCTGTGATCTCCTTAAAGAGCTCATTGACGAAATGTGTGACCTTATCAGACCTAAGCATGTCACACAAACCCCTCCAGGGCAAGACCTCATGGACAAGACATTTGATGGCACATTTGGCATCCAGGTGTGCACAAGGTCCTGCTTCAACACACTGTGAAAAAGCGCAAACCACAACAATCAAATATCAGGATGCATTACACCTTTCTCCAATGTCGGCTTGATCTATGTGTAGTTCACGGAATGGCCCAATACAGCAGTGCAAAGTGTCCCATAAAGTTTGGAGCATCATGCCTGTGCTGAATGTTTGACACATGGGGCAGTGTAGGATCATGTTTATGAGGTGCTCCTGAAGGTTGGGTACAAACCAATCTTCCTTATGTTGGTTGCAATATGCTGCTAATTAATGTGGGAGGGGTGGTGAAGTTGCTCTAATAGATACTGAGGCATGACCGCTTTACCAGTGCATTCTTGTCTCCACAACAAATCAGTTGGGGACTGTTTGCACCCTCTGTTCATCCATAGTTATTTCTCCTCACTTGTTGCTTTGCTTTGTATTTGATAATATTTTGTGTATGGAGCGTTTTGTTGATTAGTAGAGGGTGTGGTCACAACTTACTCAGCAAGTATGGGTACTGGGAAATAAGCCGCTATTTTGGCCACAACATCTGCAGCAGTGTTTCCCAATGAAATTTAGTTTGTGCTATCAGTATGAGCGGTGCACTTAACTACTGCCACTACAGAGGGTTGGGACAATGCGGAAATCAATATATATAGTTATAGGGCATGCTGTACTGGGGATCCATCCTCTATCCGGAACCCCCTCCTTTTCCACTGCCACACACCAGCATGCACTGTTGTAGTGACGTATGCTGAGTCAGAATAAATGGTCACGTGGCACCCCTGCGATGCTATAATGAGCGGTATGAGTTCTGCGCTTGGGCTGAATAATGCATCAGCAGCCTTTTCATTATCAGTGCCTCATATTCACCTCCCTCGAGACGCACCACTGCAGCGTCCATATGTCTCTGCCCCGTCCCCTGGTCAATTGTTGTTGACTCATCAACAAAGAGGACTTCCCCCTCTTCCAATGGGCTATCTCTTGGCTTGGGGATGTCATCCTTCTCCCCCTTGTATGTGGCACAGTAATGCATTGCTAAGTCCTCTTCCGTACACATTTCTGTCAAAAGGGTGGCAAGGTTCACTGTTTTGCATCACACAATATGGATGTTTGTGCTTGAGAGTATAATTTTGTACACTGAGGCTCTTTGTGTGGTCAAGGTAGATTTTAATCCCTCTAAAATGGCAAACACTGGGTGTTAAACATACAAAGTGACAGAGCACCCCATTGTGACAGTGGAACTCTTTTCAATTGCGAATGCAGCTGCAGCAAGTGCTTGCTTGGAGGCAAACTGTCCCTGCATCACTGAGTGTAGTGTGCCACTCTAAAAGGCCAATGTCTAGTGGCCCATTGTACTCTTCTAGGCCAGTACATCAGTCATGAGCTGGCCATTAGAATGTGAAAATAGGTAGAACTCCTGTGTATAGTCAGGGGTGCCGAGCGCTGGGGCTGTAGATATCACTTCTTTTAAATTATTGAAATGTGTTACCATGTCTGCTGTTCATTCAAACTTGTGATTGCTTTTTGTGCTTCCTTGAGAGCCTGCAGAAGCAGCCTCGCGTATGCTGCATAGTCTAGAATCCATGCTCTGCAGCAGTTGCATAACCCTAAGAATTTCTGCATGTCTTTTATTGTTATAGGTTTGGGGGTGGCACGAACAGACTCTGCTCTGTCTGGTATGATTCTTTTGTCATTTGCTGATATTAACTGACCTAAATAAAGCACTTCCTGCTGGCAGTACTGCAGTTTGGCCTTGTCAACCTTGTACCCCTTGTGGGCCAGTAGTTGTAAGAGTGTGAAAGAGTCTCTCTGATAGTTCTGCTCACTGTTGCTACACACCAGCAGATCATCCACATACTGGATGATCGTGCTGGGCACTTGAATGTATCCAAACTCAGCGTGTAATATTCTGTTCATAATACTTGGGCTCTTCCAGTACCCCTGAGACAAAAAAGAGTGTTCATAGCACTTTCTGCCATGATATGACATGATATGATGTGGCAATTATAATGCACATGTACACAAGTGTTTCTAGGCGCAACAAGATAATGAGGAGGAAACAAAAGGAGGACAAAATAACAATATTACTAGGCATTGTGTCATTCAGATTGCACAGGTGCAGGGAAGAGGGAAGGGGAGAAGTGCCGGGGGGGAAGGGGAAGTACAGTTAACTCACAAGTGCAGCCAGCGGGTGATTCATAAGTGCAGAGAGAAGGGTTGCAGATGCAGACCCTTAAGTGCTGCGAGCCTGGAGGCTGTGCAAGGGCAACTGGATATGCAGAAGCCTGGGCCCAAGTTCAGAGGGTGACCAGGTGACCAGTGTGAGGCACAGTCTGGTGCATCAGCAGGGGAGAGGAAGAGAGAAAGCGGAAGAGAAAAAGAAGTTCTTGAATAGCTTCCGGAACCAGAGGTGGTTCTGCTCAAGTTCGAGAGAGGCAGGGAGGCTGTTAAAGAGGGAGCCACTAGCCGAGGATGGAGTTCTGCCCCAAAATCTCTGCTTGGATAAGCGTCTGACCCTGAGAGAGTTGGAGGTGGATGAGCGGAGAGCTTGAGAAAGAGGATGGTTTGGAAGAGAAAGTTAGATGTGGAGCGGTCCCAGGCCTCAGAAAACCTTGTGGACGATGCAGAATCTTGAAGGTGATCTTTGCAGCCACCGGGAGCCAATGAAGATATTTCAGAGCTGGCTAGCTACGATCCCTGGGCTTGAGACCAAGGACAAGTCTCACAGTTCTGTTCTGGATAAGTTGTAAAGGTCAAAGTGTAGAGGCAGGAAGATTTAGAAAGAGGCTGTTGTAATAGTCCAGCCTAGAGAGGACCAGAGCTCTGGAGACAGTGAGCTTCTGGGGAAAAGTGAGAAAAGGAAGAATACCTCTGAGGAGGTGCAGCTTATAGTTTGACCTCTTGGAGACATCAGAGATGTTAGGAGAAAAGGAGAGGTTGGCATTGAAGATGACACCAAGGTTCTTAGCTTCACAGTAAGTATACGGAAGAGGGCCCAGAGTGGGCCGCCAGAGAGAGAGAGAGAGGAAAGGAGGGAGCATGCGTCCCAATGAGAAGGATCTCAGTCTTACTGGCATTAAGGCAGCAATCATTGGTGGCACACCATTCCTGAATTGTGGCCCAACAGTCTGGTATCAGAGAAGAAGCAGAGGTCGCTGAGGGGAGCCTGAAAAAGTAGAAAGTAGCAATGCAGTGGGCAAGAGGTGCCATGAAGTGGTTGTAGAGGCAGAGAGAGAGGTTAGACCACTGGGGAACAACACAAGTAGAGAGAGAGCTAGAAGAGAGGAAAGACCCCAGTTGGACCTGAGAGGGTCAGTCAGTGAGAAAGGGGGTCAACCAGGCCAGGGCCTGATCAGTAATACCAAGGTTGTCTCAGAGGCGATTGAGCAGGATGGCATGGTTGACCATGTCAACAGCAGAAGATAGATCGAGGAGAATGAGCACAGAAGGGAGATTACAGTCAAGATTGGAGAACAAGTCTTCACGGGTGTTCAGGAGAGCAGTTTCTGTGCTTCTGGCAGCTCTGAAGCCAGACTGGTGGTCATGGAAACAATCAACGGATTCAGTATGAAGATTAATGTGGGAGGTGGCCAGTTTTTCCAAGAGTTTTCCCAGGAAAGGATTGATATGATATGATAGTTTATTTGTATAGCGCCTATACACAAGTGTTTCAAATCGCTTCAAGGCAGGGGAGGGAGCAAGGGACACAAGCACTGTACTTCCATCTTTTAACATGTCTGAGTGTACGGGTATCCCTCAGACCATCACCTCTCCTGCCATTGAATGTATTATTACCATTGCTCTTCTTGCGAACATTACTGGTGTGGTGCAAACAATGCCATGATCAGTGAATGAGATTGTCATGTTCAATTACTGAGCAATTCCCTACTCAGCAGGTTGGCAAGAGAAGGATAAAATAAGGGAGCATGCACCCCATTTCCTCCCACCTTTACATTCAGCTCTTTAGTGTACATAAATGTAGAAATAGCCCCAGAGAAGCCATGTGTGTCAAGAGTTTTGCCCGATAGTGGGAAGTCCCTCTCACTGATGCATTATTTTGCAGCACCTGAATCAACCATAACAATGAATTGCTTATTTCCTATCTCTGCCCCTACCAAGGGTTCCTCATCATGGTTGAGGGTCATTGACAGGATCGAACATGCATGAGTTCTCTGTCTGCTGTCCTAATCAAACTATGTGTTTGTCCCGGGAAATGAAAAGGGGGTTCCCCCACCACGACTGCACCTCGATAGGGGGCCTCCATACCATTTGGGGCCCCGTTGAACTGGGTCATGCTTTTTCCCTTTTGGGATATGTGCTGGGGTGTGTACTGTTGTACTGCCTTTTGCTGCTGAGCTGGTGGGCCAGGTATCTGCAGGGGTAACTGTGTGCAAGTCTGGTGATTCTTGTAGGTTATGGAGGTCATTCTGGGTGCCAACCCTTGTGGGTTCTTCTTGGGTGGTGGGCCATAGTTATACCCCATCCCTTGTCTGCTCCTACATTCTCGTGAAAAATGCCCCCATTCCACACAGTTCTAAAATTGTAAAGGCCCCATTCCTCTCCCTCTTGGCCCCATTCCCCCAAAGCCCCTTCCCCTTGCTCCTCAAAACCGACCTCTTCCTCGATTCTGTGTTCCTTGTTGTCACTGTGGTCTGGGGTACTGTGGACCCTTGCCCCACTGTCCTTGCCCTCGTTCCAACCAAACTGCTGCTATCCTAGCATTTGCAAACTCTTGTGCTTTTCCTGCCACTTCTGTCTGCACTGGCGTTGACACTGACGCCTCCACAGCAATTTTAGCTAGGTTGTTTCACACTAGTTCTGCTTCCTCTGCTTGCTGCCTCTGGGCGGTTTCCTTGTTGCAGTCCTTTATCCTCTTGTAATGGTGTACTATGATGCTCTCTGTTTTGGTCCACCCTTTTGCCTCAATGCCCACGATTTTGTTTAGTACGTTCTGCACTTCTTTGGTCATGGCCCATTTTAACAATAAAGAAGAAACATGGTATTGATTGGTCCCATGAGCTGCCTGTCTCCACTATCCACATCTCCTGAACTTCAAGAATAAACTGAGAGGGGTCTTCATCATCGCCCATAGTATATTGCATTATGGATTATAGGTCAGGTGTGTCAGGAAATACTGAGGAAATGTCCCATATTTGTGCCCAGATCCATTGTGCGCAATCATTCCCTAAATTCACTCTGAGTTATCCTGCTTTTACCCACATATCCCCAAACTGGTCTCCAATGGACGATACCAATAAGCTTTGTATGTTGCAGACTGCCAGGGGTACTCCAGTGGTCTGCTTTTTGAATGCGTAAATCTGCTTACCCGCACCCGCCCTGAGGAATGGGAGTGCCTTCATTAAATAGTTTTTTTCCATCTGCGCACATTGCACATAGTGCAGCCAGGCGGACTCCTTATGTGTAGAGGGAATCTGCAATTTTGCCCTACTCCTGTTAGATCTTTTTCGACTTCCTTTTATCCTTGATACCACCATCTGCCCAAACCTACACATTAACCTACCATCCAACAGAGTTTGTTCAGGCACCTGCTCTGCCTCCTCATCCTCATCATCCTTGTATTTGTCAACTGTACTCTACCTGTCTTCCTCTCCTCGGTGGGAGCCTACGTTCTCATACACTAGGCTGTCCACCCAATCTCCCCTTTCTCTTTTCTTTTCTATATGCACATTTGTTGTGGCTGTGCTATCTGTTCTGAACAAAAAGTCTCCTGCTTTCCAGCCATCTGACCCATGTTCTGCTGGTTTGTCTGTTTTCACTTCACTCGGTGTCGCCTGCAATCTAAACATTTCTGTTTGTGTTGCTGCCAGTGCCACATCTAAGTCCATTGTATTGACATCTGCATTTGCTGGAACCTCTGTAGAGTATGCATATGGGGGTGTGGGGCTGTCACTGTGGTAGACACATAGGTTAGGCTAGTGTAGTTTACTGCAGGGCGAGCTGCCTATCGGTATATTCCTTTGTGCAGGGCTGGTGCCCCGCACTCCTTCTCTGTACTATCGCAGCTGCTCCCCTTTTGCGCTCCCCTTCTCTCAAGATCTTCTGAATCTTTGAACATTTTCCAAAGGTCTAATATCTCATTCCTCTTTTGCAACCGTTTCCCCTTATACTTGGCTGCCAGAAATATGGACATATTTTCCAGAATTCCCTTACTACGGGAGCCCTGCTCTGTCCACGAGCGGGGCACCCCCCTTTTCTTGTTTCTCCCACCCATTGCTTGTAGTACTTCTCAATTCTGCTACGATATAGTGGCAGGGCTCTCTACATATACTCTATGGGTGTTTCTCCTACCATTATACCGGTCCTTATGCCTCAATACGTTTGCACCTTCGCTACCGCACCGCGCACTTTGCGGCTTGTTCGTCAAAAAGGTCAATCCTTCATCCCACCCTTCCCGTCAAAAAATCAAAAATACATTTCCCCCACTTCCTCCTTCTCCCCACATTCACACACCCCACACACTCAAAACAAACACTATTATTTACACAAGGCCCCTCCTAAGACATCCACCCTACACAATAAAAACATGAGCAAAACAAGCTAAAATAACAAAGTAAAATAGAAAATTACTACTATTTCTGAGTCCACTATTTATGCAGGGCTCCTATTTGTTTCCTTTTCTTCTGTTACACAATATATGTGATACCACCTTCTTCCCCGACTTGGGAAGGCTCCCTATTATTCAATTTTCCTTTCCTTAATATTCTCAGTAAAAAAACATAATAATAATATTAATAATAAAATGAACACAAACTACAACCACACCACATCAACAACCTCGTTTTCCACATGCTCACAACCTTCACACTTTACCATATACCCATCCCATAATTGTTATCGCTTGAAAGGGTATACTCACATTTGCGTGTTCACCCAAACTTCTCTGTCAAGGGATTCCCAATAATACCAGCCTTTACTCTCCTCAGAGCTGCTCCCCGCTCCAAAGAGTAGACAGGAATTCGGTAAAGATGGCTCCAGTAAAACCACTTGGAAATATGCGTTTTTTGGGATTGGTTGCTGTAGGTGGGCGTGGCCCCCAAAGAAGCGGCATGGACACCTCTGCAGGCACTGGGGGTGCTGGGGTCACCAAATGAAAGCACACCCTTAAAAAGCTCACACCAGAAAAAATGCAACTGCTAGAGAAAAAGGGCCAAGAAACTTTTGCAACTATAACAAGTTTTATTTATACAGAAATAGGTGTGTCAGCAAAGAACTCTGCCGCCATGGAACGCTCTTGCTAAAAGGGTGCAAGAAAAAGCTTAAAAAGTGATACACTGTCTTAGACTTCGTCATTACATATAGTGAAAACATGTGCGGCCTGTTACTGCAACCCTATGCATGGTCAGCCAGCTCCATAGGGGATGCCAGGCCATTGGTCCCAGCCCATTCCGTCCACCTTCCATCAAGTGGGGTCTGCTGGGCTAATCGTCTCCCGGGAAACAAGGCCAAAGGAGCAATTAAGTAAATTTGTAAATAGTGCTATTCTATCATTATGTAGTACACCTTTTATGGTCAAAGACTAGCACAAGGGGAGTCTCGAGGTCACACTAACCCATACACACTTCACTCATACCGATCGCATCTCTCGGCTTCCAAGACTTCCACCCTCGTTTTTGAACTATTATGTATCACCCCCTGTACCTTGCATTACAGCTCATGTCATTATGAAATAAAGGTGGGACGACCATGCGCTTAGATCTTTTATGGTGGATTTGTTTTTGGGTGGTGGTCTGGGGTCAACTGGTATCTTGGAATTCATTGGTCTGCTTTGGCATGTGTGTGATAACACGCACACCAAGGCGCCCAGTGCTGTCTTGTAGCGTTGCAGGGCACAATTATTTCTAGAACACATATATTGGAAACAAAGTAAGGCTTCTGTGAAAGCTAGCAGCATGTGCCTCTCTCGTCAGCGCTTGGGCCTATTCAGATTTCTCCTTCAGGCTTGCGGCCTGTGTTTAACATACTAAATACAGCATGGCTGTGCAGGCCTTATGCTTCGACTGTGGCTACTTAAAGGAATGGTTCAGTAAAAAATGTTTATTGCCCTTACAGGTCGGCCATGTGTTTTTAAGCCTAAGTCGCTCGATTTTAGAAAAATTTCCTATGGACCTTACCCGAGTTTTCATCCATTAAACGCACGCAAAAACAGGCATCAGGGAGCTGCCATTTTGTGATAATCCTATCATTTCCCCCATTGCTCTGGCTGACCTGCTTTTGCGGCACTAAATCATATCCCCCGCCCCTGAGCCTGTCATCAGCAGACGCGTACCACCCATTACACAACGCCAAAGCACGTCTCATGTCAACAGTCGCTGCGCTTCAGCTAATGACGTGTCGCCATGGAAATGGCAGGACGCCTCTTTCCTCAATAAGTATAAACAGACTGTTTCACAACGCACAGCAGCAAATTTTCGATTCCATTCCTCTCTCTGTGTTAGAATATTCTGTGACTCATTTCTGTGCTCTGGTCAGCTACCTTCGTTGCTTGTAGCCCGTGTGAACAGATACCAGTACCACCGCTATAAATTATTTTAGTTTGTTTAACACGCAATGGCTACAATAATGCCCTACATGTACGAGC
Source organism: Ambystoma mexicanum (assembly GCF_040938575.1). Classification (NCBI taxonomy): domain Eukaryota; kingdom Metazoa; phylum Chordata; class Amphibia; order Caudata; family Ambystomatidae; genus Ambystoma; species Ambystoma mexicanum. The sequence goes on from NC_090927.1 coordinate 243,287,499, forward strand.
CCGAGTATACCGAGGAGGAACTACTGGAAAGGGAAACACGCGAAAACGATGGGGCTTCGGACAGCAGTTGGAGGACGATTCAACAGCTGAAGAGCCTGGACCTAGTCGCATGGACGGTGTTTCCACCTGGTGCACATGCTACCGGTGCGAGCTAATGCCAACCGAGGACGAGAACTGCTGCTGCTGTGAAAACTCTGGATGCGTGGCCTATATTTCAGAAGGCGAGCCACGACCGCAATGCATCACCGAGCTGCCAGACTTCATGGCAGCCTGCCTCACACGCTCCGTGTTGAGGCTAATGATAGGTCTTATGCATGAACTTCACGCAACTGTTCGTCCTCGTAATCTGAGTAACGAATAAGTATACTCTGCTTGTCAAGCCACTCCTATTTCATGGTCTTCTACTATATCCAAAATGACATATACATATCATTGTAACGCATGAAAGTCGTTCAATAGTGTGCAGTTTCTAGATAGCATTTGTCCGAGCAGAATGCCATTAGTTACAAGAATTGTCATTGACAACAAACATTTATTAAACTTATCTTGTTCATTTAAAAACAGTTTGTATCATTCTTTTTCACAGGTGGTACCGGCTGGTGGCCTATCGTTCCTTTACATGGTGGCTTCACGGGAGGCTTGGACACCGCGTTCGAAGAGTAATAGCCGCCTTGCCGTTCGTGCCATAAGAGAAACATTCCCGAGTGACAGCGGTCAGTACAGGGGATTTTCTCTCGCTGTGCTGCAACCTGACCTGTACAATGTGTAAAGTCTTGTATTTTTGTGCCATCAAAATAAGATACAAAATAAAACATCACATATATTTTAGCAACGGTTGTTTCGATTTTTTAAATGAATCAAGTGTGTCTCCATTCAAGGATGGACGTCAGACATCTGTGCTCTGAATGGGTGAAGGTCAGGTCGCTGTGAAGCAGGGTGGTCACTATCTAAGCTAACATAATATATTCTCAATAATGCATGCACTAAATAACACTTGTTCAAAGTCTTTCAGTCGGTTATGTCTCTATAAACGTCACACATATATCTATACTATTAATCAACATTGGATTATACAGGCCTTAGGTTAAGGGTATTGACCACTATAATACACTGTTTGAAGTGTGGGTCTGTACTCACAAGAATCTCCGGTATGTGGCATTTGTTATTGATAGGCAACGATATACTGCAGTAGGGGTCTAATGTTAGTTGGGGATCTGCTAGGTGGGCATCATGGCATGGTCAGTGGTCTGGCATATGAAGAGAATACCTTGCAGGGACACAGGGTCAGAATGGCAGTAAGTTTCCACTGGCGAGGGTGCGTGGGCAAGGACACGTTTGTGGAGATGAACGAGCTATGTGCTTAGTTCAGGCTGGTTCACATGCAGGACAGTGATCTCAGAATAGAGTGATGTGTTACATTTATTAGCTGTTGCAAATACCTCTGGAGTTTTCCAGTCAGAGTGGGAACGAGGGTGGGGGCCATGTGCTCTGCGCAGTGAGGCCTGGTCACCAAGATGGAGTGGAAAGGGGGTCCAAAAATGGATGCCCCGTGTCCTGCTCAGTGGTCCCATCTACGTGAATGTCAACCAAAGTTAACATCACATAAGGGCAAGGGGCGAACCCACTACTGGAGGCACTTGGTCCGTGTTTCTACTGAGAAGTAAAGGATGAGGGGGCCTGATGGCCCCTCGCTCCCACACACTTGTCTGCATGCCCACCGGCCCATCCATCCCACCCCCCTCTGTCAAAGGCGGTTCGCACCCGGGGATGAGTGCTGGCATGGGGGGCTGTCACGGGCTCAAACGGCCAAGGTGCCAAACAGCATGTACACTTCAAAAGGTATCCCACGCCCAGGGGCCATCGCTCACATGGCCTCCTCAGACCCTGTGTCTCCAGGCAGGCCTCCCCTGAGGGAGGCCACCCCCCTGCAATCCACATAAGTGTGTCTCCATTCAGCAGTCTTCCTGTGCCTTATCTGCATGCCCCAGGCCCATCTATCCCACTCCCCTCTACCAAAGGCGGTTCGCACCCGGGGATGAGCGCTGGCATGGGGGGCTGTCACGGGCGCAAATGGCCAAGGAGATAAACAGCATGCACACTTCAAAAAGTATCCCACGCCCAGGGGCTATCGCTCACATGGCCTCTTCAGACCCCGTCTCTCCAGGCAGGCCTCCCTTGAGGCAGGCCGCCCCCCTGCAAACCACATAATACCACGACATACACACATCATTCATTCACAAACACACCCCTGTTTCTAATACTTTATAAACCACTTGATATGTCTCATGAGAACATCTTTGTGCTTTGCAAGTCAACTCCTGAACCTTCTACCTGAGAAGCACTGAGATCTATGCTAATCTGCTCGTCGTCGTGCTATCTGTGACCGCTTCGAGCAAACTCGTCAGTGTGCTACCTGTGGCCATCTACCTGTTCTCCTGCCATATACTGCTCGGCCTGCTGAATCCAACTGTTTGTTGGTCAAGGTAAGGCCATGTATCCTAGTCATATTTCGGTCATTTTTTACATTTCTATGTATTTGCGATTACAGTACCCAATAGAGCTATGGTCATTAGTCTCATTGCTATTGACTAGAGTTTCAATTGTTATGCTATCAATAAATCTATTTATTTTCATCTGTGTCAATTGTCATCGAATTGGATCCTTCGGGGGTCCAGTCTATAATGTAAGCATGTTTCCTTTTCGTGCAAGACAGAACATCCAAGGGACGTGTCACATGTTCAGAGTTTAGTCACATCATTTAAAAAATGTCTGTAACTTATGCAAATACTAAGCCGCACATGATGAACTGGTATAGTTGCGGCGACCAAAACAAACCTTGCATTGAACATGGTATGGTTCATTTACTTTTTTATGACATTTTTATTCATAAAGGTTTAATAATAATCTTGATATTTACTTTTCAGAATTTTCAACAATGCCTGCCTGTTCGATTAGCGGTTGCCCTTCGAAGACCCATGCTAAATCTGAAGGCACTACAATGCATGTATTCCCGAAAACTGTTGATCGAATAAGAGAATGGGTCAGACATTGAGGATATCCATTGGATGAGCTGGAAAGTAGAGTCCAACAAGACTTAGAGGACAAGAGGGGTGATCGATACCGCATCTGCAGCCGGCACTTTTCCTCGAACATGTACGCCACATCTTGGGTAACAAAGAAGAATAAACGGCAAACGACACGAAAACTGCTCGTAAACGCTATTCCAACTCTATTCGGCCACATTCCGCCACTGGTGAGTCAAGTGTCCGGATTTAGCTTTAGGCCTTGCGGTAGTGTGTAGGTAGCCGAATGGATTCATTGATATTTTAGGTGTTGTGTCCCTTGTTTCGATATTGATATGAGTGTATAGCTTTTTGAATAATGACATTTATCAATGAATTATTTTTCGATTTTTTAACCCCCAAAGGAAATCTATTTATGGGCACAGGGAACTGTACTATAATGCGCATTTTTAATGGCATTATTCTCAAGTATTCTGTCGGTTTACATGGTAATTTTTTAATATTTGCATTTCATTTTCAAACAATAATTTACCTTTACAACTGCTTGAATATCCACTGAATCTGAAGCAAGAACATTCTACATCCATGACGTGCCCGCAGTTATCAAGCACTTCTAGCGCGTATCAGTTAATCATACTTGGCTATTCCGCTACAGACTTGTTTTATGCATGTCAAGTAATAGTTTTTATGTATCGTGTGATTATTTTACAAATTGTTTGGTTAGTGCTTTCCAATTGATATACACCTTAGTTGTTGCCCCCTGGTGTTTGTTTTCAGTTATAATTAGTGTTATCCATACTAATGCAAGTACTGTCTTTCAGGGAGATGCTCAAGCGTACACCACATTGACAACAGCCCTAAATGTACTTCAGCAGCACAAGGTATGGACACTGACAGCTCCATCGACCGTGATCATCAGGACTGGAACACTTGTCGTTTGATTGTTCTACACCATGTTTCATTCGTGGTTAGCCATTGATATGTACCTGTGCGGTCAACCCCAAGTGTGTGTTGTGTTTTCAATATTGTAATCCTTACTAAAGCAAATACTATGTTTCAGGCAGTTGTTGAAGCGTCAACCCACGCACTTGATGCAGAGCCTGACATTCAAGTAATTCCAGGGGAAGCGGGACCATGCGGATATGATCGGCACGAATCGGCCGATCGGACCACATTTACAACATCCATAGATATTCTATAGCAGCATGAGGTATGGATACTGACAGCTCCATTGAGCGTGATCATATAACGTGATTCCATTTGCTATACTTTCTTCCCTATTAACGCAAGTACTGTGTTTCAGGGAGACGATGGAGCTTCCACTGCAATCACAAGATCCCATTTAGATGATGCAGATGTAAAGAAATCGGAGAAATAAGTTGATTAAATCTAATCATATTTAAATATTCCTTGATTCTTTTAGACAATGCAACATTTGTGGTTATCTCTTTATATGTACCTGTGCCGTCGACCCCAAGTGTGTTTTATGTTTACAATATTGAAAACCATACTAACGCAAGTACTGTGTTTCAGGGAGTTGCTGATGCCTCCTCTTCAATACAATCGTTCGTGGCAGTCCATGCAGAGCCAGAGGTATGGATACTGACAGCTCCATCGAACTAGGTCATCAGAGCTTGAATACTTGTCTGACTGTTCCACACAATGTTTAAATCGTGTTTGGCTATTGAGATGTACCTGTGTGTTCGTCCTCACGTGTGTTTTATGCTAACAATATTTTGATACACAGTAATGAAAATACTATGTTTCAGGGAGTCGATGGAGCCTCATTCCATGCTGTCTATGCGGATACAGAAAATATAGTCGTTGAAGCGCAAGAGGAAGGGGAGACATGCAGATACGAATTGGAGCAACAGCATGCAGATATTGAAGGTCGAGTCAAAAAAGTTGCAAAAAAAGAAACAAAAATAAGGTCAGTTACAAACAGTTCATAACGTTAGAATTTTTTTGTGCTGGGGACTATTTTATGTTTTTTTCCAGTCAATTGTACTATACTTTATCTTGTGCTTAAATTGAACATCCCTTTTCCAATCTATCCTCTAGTTACCCGTGGGTGTCCGAACTATACATACACAGACAGTGAAGTGAATGAGAGATTTTGCTTGCCAGACCATTTACACTATGGAGGAACTATTAATTCAGACGCCGCATGTTGAGACTCGAGATGCTCATGTCCAATGGCCAGAACATGAAATGAATGTGTCCGGAGAATCCAGCAAAGTTGTATTGGACCATTGCTACAGTGCGACCACACCACCACAACAACATGATACTGGATGTATTGAAGATAGCTCTGAAGTAGTCGCAGATCAATTCACACAATCTACACCCGCCATAAAATTGCCACCAAAAAAACTGTCGACATTGTTGTGTTCTCCCATCCATGTTGAAGTAGCAGATGTTTAAATGACAGAGAATGAACCAGCAGCAGCACTCACCAATGCATCAGAACTTGATAGCAGCGATATTTCTTTCAAATATGGTGATATGTCCTTAACGTCACAGGCCGAAACAACTTTGACGCCGGATGACAGTCTAATGAAAGAGGGCAAATACATAGTATTCGACAGTTGTTTGATGAATATTATAAGTATGCTGAAATGTGGGCATTCTGTTAGAGGGAAAGTATGTGGGAAGCCATTAATTCATGTCACTCGTCAAAAAAAAGGCAGTAACGTCAAAATAAATGCCGCCGGTAGATTAAATTATACGTTCTCATGGTCTGCACAACCGATGCTGGGGAAACTGCCAGCAGGCAATCTACTGAGTGCAGCTGCATCACTTTTTTGTGGGTCCACTTTTAGAAAGTTAGAGTCTTTCTTTCAGTTTGTGGGACTCCATTTCATTAAAAAAACGCAGTACTACAAATACCAACATGATTATCTGTTTCCTGCCATTAGTGATGCTTGGAAAATTGAACAATTGTCTCTAGCAAGTACATTTGAAGGCAAACGATTCAGGCTAGCCGGCGATGGACAGTGCGACAGCCCAGGATTTTCTGCCAAGTACTGCACCTACCACTTTCAGGACATGGATAGAAAGAAAATCGTGAGTTTGGTGGTCGTGCAGGTAACACAATGTACATCCTCAATGGCCATGGAGAAACTAGGATTTATAAAATCAGTGGAATATCTACAATCGAGGGGAATGCACAACGACCTCATAGCCACGGACAGACACGTTTCAATTGCCAAGACAATAAGAGAGCAGTTCCCACATATTAAACATCAATTTGACGTATGGCATCTTGCTAAATTAATCAATAAGAAAATCTCGGCTGCAGGGAAAAAAAAGGTTTGGAAAGTATTTCAGAGTGGTCCCAGTCTATCAGCAACCATCTTTGGTGGAGCTCCAAAACTTGTGAAGGGTCAGTGGAAATACTACTTGAAAAATGGCGGTCACTGATGCACCACGGTACCAACGTGCACCACTGGTCAGAAAACCTACATTTCCACCAATGTGAACATGGCCATTTGTCCCCAGTGGAGGCACGGAAGATGAAGATGTTGATTCCATCTTCACCGACACACAAAGCCATTGAGAAGATTGTTTTCGATAAAACTCTATCAAGAGATTTGAGTGGACTGACAGAATTCTGTCACACAGGAGGTTTGGAGGTGTTCCACAATATGTGCCTAAAGTACAGGCCAAAGCGCTTGCATTTCAGCATACAGGGCATGAGACATAGGACTCTACTTGCCGTCTTGGCCCATAACGAGAATCTCGGCCGTGAACAATCTAGGACTACAGGTAATGTAAGGATGCCTCGCTACACTAAAGCCTTTTCAAAAAGAAGTAAGCAATGGGTGATCAAACCAGTCTATGAGGAAATGGAGTTCGACTTTGTCAAAAGCCTTATTGTTGCTGTATTAGAGAAGCACAGATATGGAATTTTGAACGTTTCTGTGCAGAGCACTGATCCATTGCCACCAAACATTGCCACTGTGCCATGTCCACCCAAAGGAGAGCTGGTTGTGAAATACAAATCCCGGTTTAAATAATTGTAATACGATTGTCTTTTTGTAAATAAATGTTATTGTAAAGTTTACATACAAAGTATGCTAACCCTAACCCCTACCTTCACCATCCTGGGTGGCGAACAACCTGGGTGTCATCTTTGAATTCTCTCTCTATTCACCTCAAATTGCTGACCTTGTCTATATGTGTATGTATATATTTTTGTTGATGTAACTAATTTTCGCAATCTCATGTAATTGCTGTGCACTGTTAACCGAGGGGAGGCTTGCGAATTGCAAATAATAAAACAAACAAACATAAAATCTCACTTTCAACTGAACTCCTGGGGTACTTCATACTTTCCCTGACCTTCCCCCAAAAATTAAATGTCTCCATAGTTATGGTTCTTTGGTGCTGCAAAACTCGCAGACAACAAGGACAAAATTGGGGGCCTTAGAACTCGCCAAGCGAGTCGTTGCAGATGGGAGAGAAGCCAGTTTGCATTTGCACATTGAGGCGCAGTACATAGATGGAATCGATACTTCAAGTTCTCACAGATGGCTTTACTACGGGATGTTGCAAAGAAAGAATGTATGCTCATTTCTAGTGAAGGTCAGTGGCTTTGATTTTCAGCTTGCGGCCTGAAGAGGCCCACAACTCGCACTGGCAGTATAAGGTTCTATTGTTTTTTGACCTTGAGAGACAGGGACCATGCCGAAAGAACTTCATTTGAAGGTGGGGTGCAATAACGTAAGAGACGATAATGCAGAAAATTCTGAAACTAGACCGAGTTTCATGTTAGTTCAGTATACGAAAAATCGTTTTCAAGAGCACAGTGGGATTTACGGACTGCATTATGCAGAGACATAATGGAAATTGCAAATATAATGTAAGTAACTCTTTAGACGCTTTTATACCGGAATGAAGAATTAATGAATGGATGCATGAATAAATGAATGAATGAGCTAGGAAAACGTTTGTGGGATCGTCCTTGTAGCGGGCACATGGGCATGCAGGTCCACATTCCACAAGCATGTAGACAAACAGTTGTTTCTCATTGTGTGCTAACCTCAATTTATTTCGTTACTTTTCGCATTGATTTTAGAGCCGAACATACTCCATTGCACTATCCTTGCAAGAAAATAGTTTCAGATCGGCCGTAATAAATAAAATGAATAATATTAATAAAGATCGGCTGGCGAAACTAATTATAATTTTTATGTTTTCAAAACAGGTATATCCTACCCTACTGCTACTGCCACCAGTTTCAGACCCCGGCAGACGGCTGCTTCAACCACCAGCTGCAGCTTCTTGTCAACAACTGCACCACTTTGACGATCTTATGGGATGATCGCCAAGGGCCCATATACCCTTACGCGGTACTAGCGGCTAGAAGCAACATATCAACCTTTAAGCTGGCCTAGTGCCTAGTTGATGGAACAGCTTTGCGGTTCACCATGCGACCAAAGTGCTTCTTTTAACGAAAACCAACACCCTGTGTACCATAAAGGAACAGCGCCTGGCTCACGATAAAACGGAACAGTTTTTGCGGATAGAGATAAAAGAAAATAAGTGGCATTCCGAGTTAATATGGCAATTGCTGAATATTCAATAAACATTTAATGTCAAATAAATGTACTTTACCAAATGTACCGTGTTGCTGTTTGATTTTAAAGTACAGTTTCATATTCCGAATTGTGGCGCGCTGTGTTGTGAGTTGATCTGTGTTGGTTTCCGGGTTCTGTGTGAAGTCGCGTAGAAGACGACTGGGCGCGTTTGCCTAAGCAGCACACAAACGTCACGGAGAGAGGCGGGGAATATGAATGTTTTGATAATGTCAGGCTCAGGGGCGGGGGATATGATTTAGTGCCGCAAAAGCAGGTCAGCCAGGGCGATGGGGGAAATTATAGGATTATCACAAAATGGCAGCTCCCTGATGCCTGTTTTCGCGTGCGTTTAATGGACGAAAACTCGGGTAAGGTCCATAGGAAATTTTTCTAAAATCAAGCGACTTAGGCTTAAAAACACATGGGCGACTCGTAGGGGCAATACACATTTTTTACCGAACCATTCCTTTAATATTTGCAAAATAGCATCTGATTATATACACGCACTATGTCTAAGCATCTGAATTACATACAACATTATGATCGTGTGGAAAACTCTAGAGTGCCCCACTCACCCCTGGACTATAATAGTGCTTCTAATGGGACTCGCCTCACCCTAATGCGCCTAGGGGGGTGGGATGTATTTGCTCTCTTCCCAACAAAAGATACAACAGATACGCGACCCAATAGCTCGGGTCATGATTAAATACATCTGCTTGGGGCTTGTCCAGGCCTGAGGTGTTACAGCCATACTGGGCTAAGAACTAATCTCCAACCTCTTTCAGAAAATAGATTTTATACTCACTATTTGCTGAAAGGGGGTCCAAGGAAACATTAATTCCGCCCCAAATGTTCTTATACAGCGTTTTTTCTTCCTTGTGCAGTGTGTAAAATTGGCCATACCAACTGTCAGGTGTAACAGCAAAATCAATCGCTGAGCCTTCATTATTATCGCCCCGGTAAGCCAGTTTGCAAAAGCCCTCTGATTTTTGTTTCTAATAGCAGCATTTGTACTGTCCCATTGGGAGATTGTATGGGCTTTTTTCTAAAAAGCTAGAAGTTCCTTAAGCGGATTCGCTGTACACTTGCCAATGGATCAGTGGATGTTTATATTTTTTTAACGGGACAGTTTTCTTCTCCCTACAGTCAGGGTCACCCCACCCCGCTTGTCACCTGTTTTTGTGCTTGGGTCCACTTTGCTTGCAAGGCGGAGTCATCTGGTGCCTGAGTACAGACATCATTTTAGAATGTAAGTTCCAGAGGGCTTCATCATTTGACGAGCCCAAAGCGAAGCTTCTTCTATGTAGGGGAGTGTTTCCGAAAAACACCCATCTGAAGGCACATTGTACGGTGCTGCAAATGTTCTTAATGATATGGCACTGATACGGCAATTGATTATATTAACTGTGGTTTTACAAAGAATGAGATTGATGGCTGTGCCAGAGAACTCTTGACTGATGTTCAATGAAATCGATACCACGTCTGCATTCAACAATACAGATGACACATCCAAGATGTACAGGTTTTCTGTATTTACAAGAATACCCTAGATTGACCTGGAAGTTACATGCAATGGCTGTACCCACTCGTTTTGGTCATGGTCAGGGATATGTGAAGATGATGTATATCACTGCCTTGTAATCCTACCTATTTTTCTTTTGTTTTTTATGTGTAATATATGCAAGAAGGATCACTCCATTGTTGTGCACGATCTTTCAAAATAATTGCACTTAAAGCATTAAAGCATCATTAACGTTCGCTGTGTTTGCATATTGCCAAACTGAAGTTTTCTCTTTGCTACTTTTTCACCTTAGACACAGTGGGAGCAATGGATATCAAGCACCCTGTTAGCTCCACTTGACACTTCCATTTGAGCACAGTTAAAGCTCTGAAGGTTGATGTGCGCATTGAACTGGTACATAAAATCATTCTTGTTTGACAGCAGGCAAGTCATTGGTAATTGCACTTTTGGTGACTAAACTGTTAGAAAACGACCACATTTGCTAGTTTTCACTGGGTGACTCTGACTCTTGCCCATGAGTGGAAGCAGGGGCATCCAGTGCTTTCCTGCAAACACCCATCAATTTGGCGGGTGGTCGGGTATGTGACACTGCACTGCCTGTTTGGTTCAGCAGACTGGCTTGTGACAAATGATAGAATTCAATACGCTTTTTTTTAAAACTTTATTTTTGGTGTTTTTAACTGCACATACAGTAACAAAACATATATAGATCCAAAGTCAAAATAGCCGCCCCAGTGTCCACCCTCCCTGCGCCGCCCCCCACCGCAGGTGACGCAACCAAACTACTGCGTTTTATGCTTGTTGGTTGTACCTGTCACAGTCTCGTATTGAAGCGAGGGCTGACCCGCCGGAGTTGGGACCTAGGGAAGAGTCTTGTGAGGAGTCATTGCTCGGGATGGACATTAGGTAAATGATATAGGGGCCCCAGATATTGGGTGGGCGTGCATTCAAAGGTAAAAGTCTGATGAAGTTTGCTTGTGTCTTGGCAGTATGTTATGTCCAACAGCCATTGTTGTAGCGTCAGTATCGGTCCTTTCCCCCAGACAATTGCAATCCTTCTTCGGGCTAGTAATAGCAGCAGCCCGGATAGTTTGCGCACTGAGGGTGGTAGATGCTTAGTCAATCCAAGAAGTGTAATTTTGGGGTCCGGCTCGAGGGGAGTATCGATGATTGCTGCTGTCTTCTCCTGCACTGTCTCCCAGAATTGGTGTATGGCCGGGCATGACCATGCGAGGTGTAGAAAGTCTGCTAATGGTGCGTTGCAACGGTTACACGACGGTGGTAGGGCGGGGTGATGGGAGTGTAGCCTGGCGGGGGTAGGGTATGCCTGGTGAACATATTTGAGATGCATTAGTTTATATCGTGTGTTTAATGATACTTTTTGGGTTTGGGCCAATATATAGTCCCAGTCCTCATCTGGAATTGTCATATGCAGGGATTTCTCCCATCTAGCTTTCGGTGTTGTGAGTGGTGGGATTGTGTCGGATAGCAGGGTTTTATAGATTAACAACACTAGCCTACCTTCCCCTTGTGACTGGATCACCCTGTGCAATAGTTGCCATGTTGGTGGTTGTTGTGGAAACGATGGAAAGATGCCCTGGAGAGTAACCCTGAGACGAATTCAATACGCTTTTAGTGATAATAAATTACCCCTTCATGTGTGCAATGTGTTCTGGTGTTATGTTCTGTCTTGTCCGGATTACTGATACTTTAATAAATTCTTTTCGATTAGGAACAGTCAATTTATAAAAGGAAGTGTCTATTTGCAAGGACACGTCTAAATAGCATACATGAGGCACAATTCACATGGACGAAAAGGGTCTGTGTGAATTGTGCAGAAAGTATGTTATTCATCGTTAACATCCTTCAAGTCACTTGATGAGAAGGAATTAGAGCATTTCTTTGTTCCCTTTGGGAAGTAGAAACATGTTCCCATGCGAGAAAGGATCATAGAAAGCACCCCACCTCCTCCTTGTCATGTGACCTCCTCCTTGTCATGTGACATTATTGTGGTGATTGCCCTTTAAGGGCGTACACACGCAGCGGAGTGACGTTGCACTCCGCTGCCTGTGGTATAAATAAAGAAGGCGTTCCCGGCCACATCAGAGTGACCAAGGAGCCCAAACCGGGCACCAGCGTGTGTGTGGGCTCACGGAACCTCCGGATGCAGCCAGAGACACATCACAGTGGTGACGAGGTGGGATGCAAGTGATCCCAGGCACAGGTGGTGAGGGGCAGTGATTTTTTTTATTTATCCGTTCCGAATGATAGAGAGACGGTGATGTTCATGCGGCCCGGCCGCCATTTTGAATACATGTTCGGGAGGGTCACAGCTCTACTTTAGAGTGCCTGTGCGTCCGTCCGAGCACATTGTTTGGAATCCCTGACAGGGGAACAACTGATGCTGTGTATTATTCAAGTTTGGAACTTTTTACACACTCGTTCACATTGAGTATGAGGTGAGGAGCTGGGGAGGCCTACAATTCCAGTGTTCTAATCTCCTTGGCCCATCCTGCACAATTTTTGGAGCCACTGGAGTGGCAGAGAGTTCCTTCTATGCAATCTGGACACTTTTGGACTGGGGTTCTACTGGATGCATGCCTGGTGCCCTATATAATAATGTTTGACACTTTTCACCAATGTTGGGCATTTAGCAGAGGTGCCTGGGGGACCATTTTGACTGAATGTGTGGTGTTAGAGGTGTCATCAGAAGTATTTTGGAGCAGTTCCTGACCAACATCGTCACACTCATCATCTGGGTAAAGCCACACAAAAGGAGTGAATCAGAGCAGGGCAGTGAGTTGTGGCCCCATTTACTTGTGTGTGGGGTGCCTGTGTGCTAGCTACCATGAATGATGATTGCCAGGCTGCGGCAGTGCCACCTCCCCCTAGCACCAAAGGCACAGGGACAGCAAGGGGCGCTGACTACTATGCCTGAATTCGACATCTCGGGTGCTCCATCCAGCCTGGGTCCAATGTGGAGAATGTGGCTAGATAGGCTCGACATATACTTCAGGGCCACTGGTGAGACTGACGATGACAGCAAGGTGGCGACGCTCTTGTACTCTGCAGGCCCGGCAGTCCACGAGGTGTTCCAGTCTTTGCAGCCCGAAAATGCAACCTATGATGCGGCAAAGAACGCGAAGAACGAACTGCTGGAGTACTTTATGCCACTGGCCAATGCTGACTACGAGAGGTTTGTCATGTGTACGCACGCCAGAAGGATGATGAGTCACTGGATGAGTCACTTTGGACAATTTTTATGGCAGGCTGTGCCAAATGGCACTGCCGTGTCCCTGGGACAATTCGGACACCATGATTCAAAACCAGTTGATACAAGGGTGTTTGTCTGGCAAACTGCGCAAACGGGTTCTGCGGGAACCCGGGCTCGCGCTGGATCGCATATTAGAACTTGGACGTTGACAGGAGGTGGCTGAGGTGAGGGCATCCAGGATGGAGGCAGTGTTGCACCCAGGGAAGGTGGAAGACATGTGCGCATTAGGTCGTGGCCAGGGCGGCAGTGGGGCGAGACGTCCAGGCGGCAATCCAAGAGATTGAGGAGCCAGCGGTGTGAACTCCTGCATGAAATGCGAACGCAGCCTGCAGTAATTGCACACCACGGTAGTTAAAAGTAAACCACTGCCACCAGCCATTAAGCCCAGAAAGGGTAACATAAAAATGTTACATGAGAAGCTAGACAAAGGGGGTACTAAGTAATGTAACGCTCACCTGATTCTCGCAGAGGCGCCGGTCTTGACTGGGCGACTACCGTATCTTCAAAGGTGATGTGTAGCACCCGGTTGGCTCTTTGGGCTGGACCTCTGTGCACTGTATGCCTGACGTGTAGAGTAAGATGTCTGCAGATAGAAAATATGGGGTTAATGAACTGGGGTTATTGGGGTGTCCCTATCTCTTTCCTCTTCTCCTCTCCTGTAGACCCCCAAAGGTTAACGCTCTCACCTTAGGTAAGTGAATGCCGAGCTCTCCATCTGCCTCGGGGCAGGGTGCTGTAACCAGTTTCTTCACTGGATAGGTAGCGCAGGCCTCTTGACTTCAGAGGACTGCTGTCCGTCGTTTACTGCACAAACGGTAAGTTTCGAGTCATTCAAATGTCTTTAAAGTCTTTAGTAATGATGTCTCTTGTTTTGCAGGGTTCCGGCGATGGCGGATGACGGGCTGAAGTGAGTTGAAGATGGAGCCCGTGTGATGAATAGAAGCGCCTGGAAGCACGTAAGTAAGCGCTTGTTGCCTGCTTCACTATGCGCTCTAACTGTCTTTTTATTTTGCAGGTACGAGTTCGGAGCGGCTGCAGGGTGCCGGAATACCCACTGGATTAGTTGTGGAAAGGAGTGATGGCACGTGAGTATTAAAGTTCCCCAATGTCTTTAAACGCACCTTGTTTTGTCTTTCAGATGCGGGATGCAGCGCCGAAGGCCTCCGGAGCGTACGAAGAGTAGGTAAGCCTTTGCCTTTCAGATGCCAAAATGCTAACCTGTTCTTTCTTGTCTTTATAGGTGTTGCTGAAGACTGGATTCAGGATGGTAAGCCTTTGCCTTTCAGATGCCGGAATGCTAACTTGTTCTTTCTTGTCTTTATAGGTGTTGCTGAAGACTGGATTCAGGATGGTAAGCCTTTTTCCTTAGGCCCAGGACCGGATGCAGAAGACACGATGAGCGTTCTGCTGCAGAGGTTGCAGAATAACGCAAAACAAGATTCATCCACCGGGTGTGGTTTAAATAGCCTCCTGTAGTGCTTAGGTGTCTCCTTCCACAGCCACGCCTAAGTAAGAAAAGAGTTCCTGGTAAGAAAAGAGTTCCTGCCTTCCAGAAGAGTTCCAGTGTTCTGAATCTAGGGAGTGGCTCCAGCCCCACCCAACAGGAAAAGTAGTTCCAAACAGAAGAGGATCAGAGGCTCAACTGGCAGGCAAGTAAGCAGCATGGTCTGCTGAAGGTAAGTCCATCCAAGCATTATGAGCCCGGCGCTTCCAGCGCTGGGACTGGGCATATTTATGAGCCTGGTGCCACTGGCGCCAGGACTGGGTCCAAAAGGTCCCAATTGGGACTGGTTGGCACTCGGAACCTGGGTTATGGATCTGCTTCCAAGGGAGTTGGGAAAACCCTGACCTTTTGGAAGCAGAGATCATGACAGTACCCCCCCTCAAGGCCCCTCCCAAACCGGGCTTCTCCGGGGGTTTTGGCTTGTCAGGAAATGTTCGGTGAAATCTTTTGATTAGGCGAGGAGCGTGGACATATTCAGCAGGTTCCCAGGATCTCTCTTGGGGGCCGTAGCCTTTCCAGTCAATTAGGTAAAATAGTTTAGATTTGGAGATCTTGGAGTCCAGAATGCTTTTGACTTCAAACTCGAGTTCTCCATCAACTAGGATAGGTTTTGGAGATTTAGTTAGTCGGGTTTGAGGTTGCACAGGTTTTAATAGAGAGACGTGGAAGACCGGATGTATCTTCATGTGCGGGGGCAAGTCCAACTTGACCGCTACTGGGTTTACTATGGTAGTGATGGAATAGGGACCAAGGTATCTTGGGTTGAATGTGCGTGGCCCTTTTAGAGGTAGATATTTGGTGGATAACCAGACTTGATCCCCTACTTGATATTGAGGGGCTTCCTTCCGATGTTGATCTGCTCCTTTCTTGTATTGTTCTTTAGCCCTTTGAAGGTGAGAAACAGCTTCCTTAAAGGCTTGGGTGATTGTAGAATGCAGGTAGTCTACTGCTGGCGTTTCAATATCTTGGAGGGGATCCAACTCCGAGGTTCGAGGGTGACTGCCGTACAAAAGAAAAAACGGGGTTTTCCCAGTTCCCGAATGGACAGAGTTATTGTAGGCATACTCGGCTATCCAAAGGATATCTTTCCAAGTTTTTTCAGTTTGTTGCAGCATGCAGCGTAAATACTGTTCCAGAGTTTGATTGGTCCTCTCGGTTTGTCCGTCGGTCTGAGGGTGGTGACTGGTCGATAGTCTCACATCAATTTGAGCTGACCGACAGCAACTTCGCCAAAAATGAGAAATAAATTGACTACCTCGATCCGAAATTAGAACCGAAGGAAAACCGTGCAGTCGGACGATGTTTTCGAGAAATTCTCGGGCCAGAGTTGCTGCTGTTGGCAAGCCTTTGAGCGGAATGAAATGGGCCATCTTGGAGAATAAGTCCACGATTACTAGAATCGTATTGTATCCGGAGCATGGAGGTAGATCGGTGATGAAGTCCATAGAAAGCGTATGCCAAGGGCGAGGTGGGATGTCAATAGGGCGTAAGAGGCCTGCTGGTCTTTCCTTTTGACTCTTGTTTTGGGCGCATACTCCACAGGACATTATAAAGTCTCTGATATCTTTTTTCCAAGACGGCCACCAGAAGTAGCGCTTGATCTTCTCTGAGGTCTTGGCTATACCGGGATGACCTTCCATTAAAGAGTCGTGATAACAAGAGATTACTTTTTTCTGTAAATCTGTGCTGGGTAGGTATAATCGTTCTTGGAAATACAATAAGTTGTCCTTTACTGCAAAGTCCTTTCCCTGCAGATGCCAATTCTGTATGTCTGCTGGAGTTACAAGTTGCCTGGCTTTATCCTTAACTTCCTCTATGGATTCTGTGGCGATTACACCCAGAATTCTTTGTTCGGGAATGATTGGTACAGGTTTAGGGTTGACCAAGTGTTCTTCCACTCCCATCCGAGAAAGGGCATCGGCTTTACCGTTCTTTGTACCAGGTCGATAGGTAATTATGAAGTCAAACTCGGCAAAGAATAATGCCCAACGGAGTTGTCTAGAGGATTGGGCTTTTGCGGTCTTCAAATATTGCAGGTTTCGGTGATCCGTAATCACAGTAACGGTGTGTCGGGCCCCCAGCAGATAATGCCGCCAAGCCTTAAAGGCAGACTTGATAGCCAGAAGTTCCTTGTCAGTAATCATGTAATTGATTTCAGGAGGCGAGAATTTGCGGGACCAAAATGCCACGGGATGCAACTGATTGGTTACCGGGTCCTTTTGTGATAGAACTGCCCCCATGGCAAGGCTTGAAGCATCAGTTTCCACGATGTAGGGGAGTTCGGGGCGAGGGTGTTTTAAGATTGGTGCAGAGATAAATTTAGTCTTCAAATCCTTGAAAGCTTGTTCCGCCTCGGTAGACCATTCAAAACGTTTGTTTTCCTTTAACAAGGCAGTGATGGGCTGGACTATTCGAGAGAATTCGGGGATAAACCTGCGGTAAAAGTTAGCGAAGCCTAACATGCTTTGCACACCTTTTACGGAGGATGGTGATGGCCATTTGAGAACTGCATCGACCTTCTTTGAATCCATACGCACTCCGCCAGGTGATAATATGAATCCCAAGAATTCAACTTCAGTCACGTTGAAAACACATTTTTCCAACTTAGCGAAAAGTTTGTGTTGACGCAATCTTTCGAGGACCATTTTCACGTGTTTCCGATGTTCAGATTCCGATGAAGAATAAACAAGGATGTCGTCAATGTAAACAACAACACATACATCTATGAGCTCTCTGAGGACATCGTTCATAAAATATTGAAAGGCGGCCGGGGCATTGCAAAGTCCGAAGGGCATGACCTGATATTCAAATAGCCCATACTTGGTGCGGAAGGCCGTCTTCCATTCATCGCCCTCTTTTACTCGTACCAAGTGGTAAGCTCCTCTAAGATCCAGCTTTGTATATATGCATGCTTTTCTGACTTGGTCCAGGAGTTCAGGGATCAAAGGTAACGGATATCTATTCTTAACGGTGATCTGGTTCAGGGAGCGATAATCGATACAAGTTCTAAGGTCTCCTTCCTTTTTTGGAACGAAGAACAAAGCTGAAGAAGCAGGGGACTTGGAAGGACGAATAAACCCATTTGCCAGGTATTGATCCAGGTATTGTCGAAGGTGAAGGTTCTCAGGCTCGGTGAGGGCATAAATTCTACTACAAGGAGGAGTAGATCCAGGTATCAGGTCTATCTGGCAGTCATAAGACCTATGAGGAGGTAGAGAGTTAGCCTGATCCTTCCGGAAAACATCTTGGTATTCTAGGTATTCGGGAGGTAACTGGGGAGTCTCTGAAGAAATTGCGGCCAGTGCAACACCGGGTGGAGGGTGACAAGTAGAGACACATTCTGGAAACTGGACCGTTCTTGCTCGCCAATCGATCAGAGGATTGTGTTTCTCTAACCAAGGTATTCCTAGAATAATCTGAAACTGAGGGGCCTTGATCACATCGAACACGATCTTCTCATGGTGTCCATCTTGACTTACTAGCGTCACCTCTTGAGTGGTATGCGTTACTGGCCCGGAGGCTATCTCCGTACCATCCACCGTAGTAATGACGTCCTTTACAGCCTTGGGACAAAGAGTTAGATTCATCCTCAAAACCATTTCATGATCCACATAATTGCCGATGGCACCGCTGTCGACGTAAGCTTCAATTGCATGTAATCGATCCGGATTATCAGGGCTAATGAGGACCATAGGTATCACGAAATGCGAGGTCACGGAACTGGTTTTCACGCTCGGCAAGAGGACCTCTATTCTTGTCGGGCGAGGTCGTTTCCCTGCTCAGAGTTTGTAACTTTGGTAACTGCAGCTCCTACTGCCTTCTTGGCAGGTTTCACCGGACAGTCTCGAAGAAAGTGCCCTGAGTTTCCGCAATATAGGCATAATTGCAACTGTTTCCTCCTTTCCCGCTCCCTTTGTGTTAGAGGACCTTTCAGACCCCCTATTTGCATGGGTTCCCCGGAGTCTACTCCTTTGGAAGGAGTTGGCGGTTTGGAAAATACTCGAGCATCAAACTTGGAACGATCGGCCTTCCTGTTCTGCAGCCTGTGATCTATTTGAACGACCAAGTCTATATAATCCGAACAGTCTTGTGGGGGATTCACTACTTGGGCTAAAACGTCTTTGAGCTCTCCACGTAGACCTCTATAAAACAGCGTAATCCTTTTGTCCTCAGGCCATTGAGTTTCCACTATTAGTCTATTGAAAGATGCAATATAAGCCAAAAGGTCTTGATTACCCTGTCGCAACGAAAGAAGCTCATTGTCCAAGGCCTGCCCCTGTGAATGTCTTGCGAACAGTTTTTCCATACTAAGCTGAAAGGCTTGAAAATCATGGAGAACCAGATCATCTTGATTAACTAGAGGGATCGACCAGTCTGCCGCATTGCCACTAAGGTACGAAAGTACAAAAGCTACTTTTGCTTGATCAGTTGGAAAGGCTGCTGGCCGGCATAAGAAGTGCAACCGGCACTGATTGATAAATACTGCAAACCTCTTTGGGTCACCAGAAAATCGTTCGGGCGGAGCCAGAGGTACATTCCCAGGTAGGTTGATCTGCACTGGATTCATAGAGGATGTTGAAGGAAGATTTGCCCCTGATGCGGGTAACGGGGTCTGTCCGGCTTGTGACTGTAGCACTTGTCTAGCAAGATTGTCTGTTCTCTCCTTGGAAATAATTAGTTCCCTTCTTAGAGCATTCGTTTCCTGACGAGCTGCATGCACTTCTGCCCTTAGTTCCCCAAGTAACCGGGCTAGGGGGTCAGTATCCGAGGTTTCCATAGCGCCTGGGCGAGAGTTTTGCGGTAGGCTTTGCGTTCTGTAACGCTCACCTGATTCTCGCAGAGGCGCCGATCTTGACTGGGCGGCTACCGTATCTTCAAAGGTGATGTGTAGCACCCGGTTGGCTCTTTGGGCTGGACCTCTGTGCACTGTATGCCTGACGTGTAGAGTAAGATGTCTGCAGATAGAAAATATGGGGTTAATGAACTGGGGTTATTGGGGTGTCCCTATCTCTTTCCTCTTCTCCTCTCCTGTAGACCCCCAAAGGTTAACGCTCTCACCTTAGGTAAGTGAATGCCGAGCTCTCCATTTGCCTCGGGGCAGGGTGCTGTAACCAGTTTCTTCACTGGATAGGTAGCGCAGGCCTCTTGACTTCAGAGGACTGCTGTCCGTCGTTTACTGCACGAACGGTAAGTTTCGAGTCATTCAAATGTCTTTAAAGTCTTTAGTAATGATGTCTCTTGTTTTGCAGGGTTCCGGCGATGGCGGATGACGGGCTGAAGTGAGTTGAAGATGGAGCCCGTGTGATGAATAGAAGCGCCTGGAAGCACGTAAGTAAGCGCTTGTTGCCTGCTTCACTATGCGCTCTAACTGTCTTTTTATTTTGCAGGTACGAGTTCGGAGCGGCTGCAGGGTGCCGGAATACCCACTGGATTAGATGTGGAAAGGAGTAATGGCACGTGAGTATTAAAGTTCCCCAATGTCTTTAAACGCACCTTGTTTTGTCTTTCAGATGCGGGATGCAGCGCCGAAGGCCTCCGGAGCGTACAAAGAGTAGGTAAGCCTTTGCCTTTCAGATGCCGGAATGCTAACCTGTTCTTTCTTGTCTTTATAGGTGTTGCTGAAGACTGGATTCAGGATGGTAAGCCTTTGCCTTTCAGATGCCGGAATGCTAACCTGTTCTTTCTTGTCTTTATAGGTGTTGCTGAAGACTGGATTCAGGATGGTAAGCCTTTTTCCTTAGGCCCAGGACCGGATGCAGAAGACACGATGAGCGTTCTGCTGCAGAGGTTGCAGAATAACGCAAAGCAAGATTCATCCACCGTGTGTGGTTTAAATAGCCTCCTGTAGTGCTTAGGTGTCTCCTTCCACAGCCACGCCTAAGTAAGAAAAGAGTTCCTGGTAAGAAAAGAGTTCCTGCCTTCCTGAAGAGTTCCAGTGTTCTGAATCTAGGGAGTGGCTCCAGCCCAACCCAACAGGAAAAGTAGTTCCAAACAGAAGAGGATCAGAGGCTCAACTGGCAGGCAAGTAAGCAGCATGGTCTGCTGAAGGTAAGTCCACCCAAGCATTATGAGCCCGGCGCTTCCAGCGCTGGGACTGGGCATATTTATGAGCCTGGTGCCACTGGCGCCAGGACTGGGTCCAAAAGGTCCCAATTGGGACTGGTTGGCACTCGGAACCTGGGTTATGGATCTGCTTCCAAGGGAGTTGGGAAAACCCTGACCTTTTGGAAGCAGAGATCATGACAAGTAACCCCTCTAGCATCCTATTGTGAGATAGTGTGTGCAAGGTCTAGAAAGCTACAAATGTAAGTAAAGTCAGTTTCACTTTACTGCTCTGGGAAACAGTAGTTTATCTCAGATAAGGTATTTAAACCTTTGGTAAATCTGAAAGACTTCCCTGTGCCACTGCACTGAGGGTGCTGTGTGACACAATGTAAAAGTTGATGCCTATGGAGTTTGTCAGACACCACAACCAAAAGAAACACAGTGTACAAAATCACATCAAAACACATGAGAGAGTGGGAAGAAGGGTCTCACTCTCTCCATGTTTAAAAGGTCAAGTCCTCAAAATCCAGCAAAGTTGCGGGGGTCTCTAAGGTAGAGGGAATTAACACATTTCTGAGAATTCTCCCTAACAGAAGCTGTCCCTGACATATGAGCCTGCTCCAATGGACTGGTGGTGGTGCGTGCCTCCATGGTAACAGCATCAGATGGGACTACCTCCATCACCCGAAATGCCAGCTGTTTCAAGAAAGAGGGAGAAGCCCGACCAAAGGGTTTGCAGAGAAGGGACTTCAGTGATGTACCTGACGAGGCCGGTGGCTTGGCCCATCCGCCAAGCTCCCCAGTACGGGGGAGCACAGGTGAAGAGAGCCCGAGCAGGGAGGCGGGCAGGAGGTACCCAAAAGGGTCGGGAGGGGGGAGCCTGCCCACCTAAGTGACTATGTTTTGGACCCCTGAACTGGTGGGACCAGCCCATGGACTGGAAGAGATTCAAGGGGGCGTGGGTGGTTGTGATTAAAGGGGCTGTTTTTTTGTTTGTAGTGGATTGTTATGCTGTGTGTGTAGTATAACTTCTTTGTTCTTTTCATTATGAAAAAGGAGGAGTGTGGTGATTGCCCTTTAAGGCTGTACACACGCGGCGGAGTGACGTCATACTCTGCCACTTGTGCTATAAATGAAGGGGGCATTCCCAGCCGCATCAGAGCGACTGGGAAGCCCGAACCGAGCACCAGCGTGTGTGTGAACTCTATGTAAGGGAAGGGGCTCACGGAACCTCCAGAGTGTATCTAGAGGGAGGGTTGGTGAAACCTGGGTGTGGATCTGGAAGGAGGGATTGGGAATACCTGGGTGTGGATCTGGTGGGAGGGATATACATCTGTTTATGGTTCTGGCAAGAGGGCAGGCGCATTTGGATGTGGATATGCAATGAGGGATGGGACATCTGGGTGTGGCTCTGGAGCAAGGGATGAGGCACCTGGATGCTGATCTAGAGCGAGGATTGGGGCATCTGATTCTGGATCTGGAGGGAGGGATTGGGTATTGAGGTGCGGATTTGGAGGGATGGATGTGGGATCTGGCTGTGGCTCTGGAGCGAGGGATGGAGACGGAGACACCTGAGTGTGGATCTGGAAGAAGGGATGGGGTATATGGGTGTGGAACTTGAGGGAGGGAAGGGGCATTTGGGTGTGTATCTGGTGAGAGGGAGGGGACATCTGGGTGCAGATCTGGAAGGAGGGGTGGGGTACCTGGGTGCAGATCGAGAGGGAGGGAAGAGCCATCAGGAAGTGGATCTGCAGGGAGGAATGCTATATTTGGGTGTGTATCTGAAGGCAGGGATGTAGACATCTGGGTGTGAATCTAGAGGTAGGAATGGGAATTTGGATGTGGTTCTGGTGTGATGATGGGCATCTGGATGTGGACCTGGAGGCATCAGTGTGTGGGTCTGGAGTGAGGGACAAAACATCTGGGTGTGGCTCTGGAGCGAGCAATTATCATGTCAGCTTTATTTTGGTTATTCAACCATAAAAGCACATGTAATTAGAAAAGAAAAGCATAAAACAGTAAAATAGACGAGGAATGAAAAAAAACAATCAATACAATTAACAACCATTCGTCCATGCAGACAAGAATAAATTGTCAGTAAAAGCTCAGTACAATAAAAGCAGCAAAAAAAAGGTTTAACGGTACTATTGTAAATGTTCGATAGTCAGTTTGCATAAAACAAACTAAAAACTAAGACAGAGGAGAGCCAACTGCTCGCAGCCTCGCTTAAACCGCCATAGTTGCATCTTGTTGACAAGCTAAGGACTTGGCTCTTAAAATCCACACACTATTTATGTAGTGAGTGGTCAATCTGACAACATGGATGTCTAGACACGGGCCCAAAATTCTCACTGCACTTGTGGCCTGCTGGATAGTAGCAGCTCTCCATAGTGGAATCAGGTACATGTTTCTAAGGACAATGGAGCCACTGCAGAATAGCAGGCTATATATGAGTCTCCTCGTCCTTTCTACATATTGGACAGGTGCTTGTGTTGCCAGGTAGCCACTTTTGTGTGACAACAGCCAGCGGAAAGGTTCCCCATTCTGGGTAGATCAAGTCCAAATATTATTTAAAACCTGCTGAGTGCCTTAGTTCAAGGTAGTAGGGACCCACTTTGAGGCTAGCAGCATCCGCTAGCAGAGATTTGTGTCCCCTCAGTTTAGACTGTTCTTTTATCATCGCACCAGTAGTTGATCTTGTGTCGGTGGGGTGGTGCCTTGGCTCTAGTAGAACGAGATCCTGGAGGGACTTCTTTACATGGGTAACCCACTGTAGGTTTTACCCCCATCCATGGCCATAAGGTGAAGCACTGCTTTCCGATTTGTCTCAAGACCGGGTTGCCTCCATAGTCTAGTCCAGAAAAGGACAAGCCTAGTAGGGATCAGTGTTTCAACCGAGGTGCAGCCCAACTCCAGGAATAATAACGCTGATGCTGCATTGACTGGTAAAAGTAACAGTTTCTTCAAGATATTTTGTTCAGAGGAACATATCTTTGAAACATAACATAACCCCCACAGTTTGGAACCATATAGAGCTGAGGGGATAGCCTGTTTATAAAATAAGTCCAACACTACAAGATTACACCCATGCCATGCTTTGCATGGAATGCGACTATTGCTCCACCATCCTTTTCAAAGGTGATGGAAGATTTCAAAACCTGGCCTGTCCAACCACCCTTTTGCTCGAATCTTAATCTGGAGCGAGCAATCAGGCAGCTGGGTGTGGATCTGGAGTGAGGGATGGGGAATCTGGAGCGAGGGTTGAGGCATTTGGAGGGAGGGATGTGGCATCTAGGTGTGGCTTTCGAGTGAGGAATGAGATTTTTGGGTGCAGATCTGGGGGGAGGGATGGGGCATCACTGTGGATCTGGAGGGAGGGATGAAGGCACCTGTGTGTGGATCTGGAGTAAGGGATGGGGCATATGGGTGTTGATCTTGAGGGAGGGATGGGGCATTTTGGTGTGGATCTGCAGTGAGGGATGGGACATGTGGGTGTGGATCTGGAGGGAGGGATGGAACAATTGGGTGCAGAGCTGGAGGGAGGGTTGGGTTGGGGTACCTGGATGTGGATCTGGAGGGAAGGAAGGGCCTCCAGGGTGTGGATCTATGGGGTAGGGATGGGGCCTTTATGTGTGGATCTGGAGGGAGGAATGGGGACACGTGTGTGTGGATCTGGAGGTAGGGATCAGACCACCTGGGTATGGATCTGGAGGTAGGTACGGGTGTTAGGTAAGAATTGATGTAGTAACCCTGTGGGTGACTACAGAATGCACCCACTCCTGATTGGCTGACTGGAAAAATGAACAAAGGGTTCAAACCTGGTTTGGCACGCAGAGTAAAACCCAAGAAAGACCTCACAAACAAGAAATGGCCAAATAAAAAGAAGACTGGGACTATTTTGATACAATGGTCACCCATGGCGGATTCAGCCTGCGGTAGAAAAGCACATTTGGAGGAAAATTAAACAATTTAAAGTCGTGAGGGTAACATAATAAATGCTACATGAGTAAGTAGGAAAAGGGGCTACTAAGTAACCCCCCAGAACTCCACATAAGATGGTGTGTGCTGGACCTACAAAGAGAAAAGGTAAGTAAATTTAATTCCACTTTAATATTCTTGGGAACAGTAGTTCTCACAAGAAAAGGTATTTAAACCTTATGAGAAATCTAAAGGATTTCTCTGTGACACTGCACTGAAGGTGCTGTGTGTCACCATACACAAAGTATATGCCTATTGAGTTTGTCAGACTCCTAAAACGAAGGAAACTGATATTCCAAATCAGATCAAAATAAATGAGAGAGTGTGAAAAAGGGCTTACTCTGTCCAGATTTAAAATAAAAAAGTTCTAAAGTCCAGCAAAAGAGATTGGGCCTCTAAGGTTGAAGGGAATTAGCACATAAATGAGAATTCTCCCTAACAATGGGCATCTGGATGTGGATCTGGAGGGAGGGATTGGGTATATGGGTGTGGCTCTGAAGAGAGGGATGAGGCATCTTGGTGTTGATATAGACGGAGGGCTGGGGCATCTGGGTGTGAATCTGGAGGAAGGGATGTGGCATGTAGTTGTGGTTCTGGAGGGAGGGATGGGGTATCATCTGGGTGTGGATCTGGAGCGAGGGGTGGAGGCATCTGTGTGCTGATCTAGAGGAAGGGTTGGGGTTTACGTGTGTGGATCTGGGGGAGGAATGGGGCATTTGGGTTTGGATCTGGAGGGAGGGATGGGCCATTTGGGTGTGTATCTGGACGGAGGGATGGGACATTTGGGTGCAGATCTGGAGGGGAGAATGGTGTACTTGGGTGCAGATCTGGAGGGAGGAAAGGGCCATCAGGATGTGGATCTGGAGTGATGGATGGGGTATCAGGGTGTGGATATGGAGGGAGGGACAAGACATCTGGGTGTGGCTCTGGAGCGAGAGATGAGGCTTCTGGGTGTGAATCTGGAGCGAGAGATGGAGCATCTTTTTGTTGGTCAGGAGAGAGGAATGGGGCATCAGATGTGTATATAAAGGTAGGGATAGGGCATCTACATGTTGATCTGGAGGTAGGGATGGGGCACCTAGGTGTGGATCTGGAGAGAGGGATGGGGTCACCTGGGAGTGGATCTGGAGGTAGGTATGGGCAACTGGATATTGATCTGGAGGGAGGGATGAGGGAATCATATGTGGAAGTGGTGGGAGGATAAAGGTATAAAAAAGTAAATATATATGTACAATTGAATGCAAATACATGTTTTAAACCACTGTTTTTAACAAAGCATACTGTTTTTGTTCCCCACAGAAATTTGACCGGAGATTCCAACTTGATTTCCATATGCAACTAGGTATCCATACCCACTGTTACCTTTTATTTTTACTTCACCTACAGATCCCATCACCACTATCCTCAATTCTACTGCAATCATAAATATCATGTACACTTCAATTATATCATCCCACCATATTACTAATATAGTGCACTCCCCCTACAGTACCTATAATTACTATACACATATTACTTTAGTGCTTGTGAAAAGTGGCCAGAATGTGGCTACTGGTCACAACAACCACAATACAATCAAACCATCGAAAAAGTACAGTACACCTTCAGATAGCAAGACTCACCTACAACGACCCCGCCCCCAATCCCAATGACGTCCAGTGTTTGTGTCTAGAACAAGGACAGTGACCGCGGACATGGCGGCAACAGCACCATTATTTTTCACAGATCCATAACAACTTTATTTCACTCCCCCACCCTTTAAAGGCCCTCTTTCAGCCACCAAATAACCACAAATATGTTTTCTGACTTTTTTCTTACTGCGCTTACGGCGTTATCTGCAGACTCAGTGGCACCTGCAAACCCTTTTTTCACCTCCCTATTAACTTTTTTCGACTGCTCCACTCTTTGGAGTCCTTTTTTTGGCCACAAATTAACCCCAAATGCGATTTCAAGACCCTTTTCTCACTGCACAATGCGCAGTCAGCGGCGGTTGTCCGCGGATCTAGTAGGGCGAACGATTCAAAAATTTGGACGCAGATCAAGTTTCTGAACATCCAATCAGCGTGTGTTTTTGGTGTCCGTGGACACCAAGCCACCATCTGATTTGTCCAGAGGTGTCCGCAGACACTGAATCAGGATATGAGTCCACGGACCGGACCCAGATATTATTGTATTAACTATTTTTTGGCCATTTTTAAAAAGGAACTACTGGACTGATTGACACCAAATTTACAAAAGCACGCTTTTGGGACAAGGCCGCCGTTCCTGGCACAAATGTGGTTCAAATCCATCCAGTGGTTTGGGCTATAGGCTCAAGCACATTTTCTTTCCATTGTGTCTATGAGGATTCCAAACATTTTGGCACCACCTCTGTAACTTTGCCCCCCCCTGGATGAAACTATTCCAAACATCACAAAATCAAAGTTCAGTTAGCATTTGTCGACCGGTGCCAAAATTATAGGCCACCAAAAAAGTGCTCTTTCTATGAGTTGAGCAACTTAACCATAACTATAGGGCTGCTACTGCAGGCCCTGTAAGATAGAGACAAATAAATATGTATATTTCAGTTTATATATGTATGAGTGAGTTTGTGTGTGTGTGGTGTATAGTTACGGTGAAACCTGTGTACATAGACGTTTCCCACAATTCAATTGCTGATGACCTTTGACTCAAAGGAAGGATTGGGATGAAATGTTCCCAAGAAACATTTGTGCTGTGCAACTCCAAACTGGAAATGTTGGGAAAACAATATTAAAAGGTGAAAAAGTTATTAAGAGAACAAAATACACTGGGCCTCATTACGAGGTATGCTGGTAGTGGCTGCCGGCAAAACCGCATCCGTGTCCGTGTCCTCGGAATGAGGACTTACCGGACCATTCCGAGTTCGGATGGCCCGGTTATTCTTCACTCGAGGACACGGACACGGTTCATCCCCATTCCCATTTCAGCCCCCATAGGGCTGAATGGGAATGGGAGAGGGAGTAAACAACGGGCCATTACGAGATGGCCCGTTGTTTGCTCCCTCTTCCCCTCGCGGGACCCGGTATGCACGCCTGGTTTTCCCAGGCGTGCTTAACGTGTCCCGCGAGGGGACCTCGTAATGTGGCGGAATGGGTTGAACGGCGCCGCAGCCTTTTACGGCGCCGTTTAACCCGTTCCGCCAGGGTCGTAATGAGGCCCAGTGTCTTTGGCCTAGTTTACTTCTTTTTCCCATAGAGAAATAATCCTTTCATTGAAAACTCATAGCAGAGAACCACTGGATGGATTTGCACAAAATAAGAAACAATGTGCCAAAGAGATGCCTTGTGTTGGTTTGGGGAAAATATGTCCTGCAATTTTTAAAATATTCGATAGAAAAGGGGAGGACACCTGCTACCAAACATTTTTGTATGTATCTACCATATTGCATTGCATCAGAGATACGTTTGAGAAATGAAAAGTCGCCACTTTTTTTTCCTGCTGAAAAATAGAAGTTTACACATGTATATTTGGAGGGGGAAAAGGGTGGATTCATGTCAGGATACAGGTTGTGAGTGGAAAAGATGACAACCTGGGCAGTTGGGAGTTAGGAGTAGCCCGGGGAGCCCATTTGGGGCAGAAAATATTCATGTTTTTGGTGGACTCCCATAGGAATTTCACGAGGCTCCCTCGTTGACATTAAATTCCATGCTTGGAAAAGAAAATGTGTCAAACCAGTGTGTGAAAGGGAGTAACGAGAGAGCTCCAGGGAGTAAATACTCATTGGCGGGACGTTTTATATAACTTCTGCAGGTCAATCTGTACTCCTTAGTTGACATGCAAAACTGTTGTGTTTTCTGTGGTCTCTCCTGGCATAGTGAAACAAAATGCCTTTGTTATGCGAGTGTTTCCCACGAATGGTTGTGTGTATTGCTCTCGTAACTCTACAAGGTGGACAAGGTGTTCATGAACACTATCAATGTAGAAATACTGAGACATGCAAAAATAACTGTTGATTCCCTCCTCTTCACCAGGACATCATTTAGACTTTAGCACCTGTGCTATTAGTATTCTCACACACAAACACTGCTGTCTGACTGTAATACAATTACTACTGCTCTGCATATCTGCATGGATGAACGCTGCCTAAACCACCTACTCAGCCCCATGTGACTACTAAAGCGGCAGTGATACCAATCATAAAGGTGAAACAGCCACACCCTGAAACGTATACCTCCTAGACCTCTTTTGGAAATAGGGGTAGACATATCTTCAGGAGGGGCCTTAACTGATAACAGTGGACCCCAAACCACTTAAGTACAATGCTTCAAAGATACATGTCTATAAAAATATAGAATTGTACTCAAACCATAAAATGCAATCAACTAACTAATGAGAAAACACTAGAAAAAAGAAACACCCCTGTGAAAGAAACATAGACAATGCAGACCTTTGTGAAAGTGTTTGTAGATGTGCAGATGTGGCCAGGCAATTGATTTGCAACAATGTCACTGTTCAAGGATAGGTCATCGAACAATGCCACTGTTCAAGGATAGGTCATTGAACAATGTCACTGTTCAAGGATAGGTCATCGAACAATGTCACTGTTCAAGGGTAGGTCATCGAACAATGTCACTGTTCAAGGACAGGTCATCGAACAATGTCACTGTTCAAGGATAGGTCATCGAACAATATCACTGTTCAAGGATAGGTCATCGAACAATGTCACTGTTCAAGGATAGGTCATCGAAGACGAAGGGAGAGCAGAGAGGCTTATAAATCACTATGCTCACAAAACATATCCATATGTTGTCTTTGTGGTGAAACAGTATTGAGCAAGGTTTTTGGGAATTGACCAAGGTGTCTTGGCTCCTTCGGCGCTGAGCCAGTGTTGAGTCAGTGAGTGGTGGCCCAAGGACCATCAACCATTATGTTCGCCAGCAACATCTGCTTGGGTGTTGAAGACGTTGGGGATGGCAAGAGACATCGAGTCAGCAGGGCTGTAAGACTCTGAGGCACAGGTTGCAGACAGTCAGAAGTTGGATTTCATCTGGGAGAGTGCTTGCCTGGCTCGACATGGCATAAAGGTACTGCAGCAGCGTCAACTAGGGGCCCTGAAAGGATTTTTTACAGTGGTCCAAGCCCTTGTTATCACACTCATCGATAGGGGAAATGCCCTCTTTACTTGGTTTCCAGCCACACACCTAGCCCCCCTTACAAAGCAGTCTCAAATGGAACTCCAACACACTTGGAAGATGAACTCCACACCTGTGGAGGCTCTCCCTCCTCATGTAAAAAAACTATAAAAAAAGATTAAATTTGAAGCTAGTCCCATAGAGGAGACTTGTTAGCAGTCCCTCTCCTGACATGTCCAGCCCTTCTGGAACTCAATCCGAATAGCGGCTTGAAATGCCCTAACCATCGTCCAGTTCCACAAAACACTAAACATTTGTCTCTTTCAACAATACCTGCCAGAGTAAATACAATCTGTTTCTCCCTCCACCAACAGTACTGTGTCGGGGGGAAATTCTGCCGGGGTCGGCCGGAGCCGTCCGTAGACCTCCGGGCAGGGAGGCCCCAACTCCTCCCGTATATCCCAAAAGAGATAGAGTATGAGACACACGCAAGAAGCAAGGTGACTCTGCTGTTTATTAGACAAAACGGCAGGGATGGGTCAAGGATCGTACGCGTCCGTCCTGACACACACACAATCGTGGGGCTCGCAGGCCCTTTTTACCTTAGTATGACGCGCTACTTGCGTCACCTTAGAAAGTTTAGCAAAAAACCTATTTCCACTCTGGATTGGTTACTCGAGTGGTAGGGTTAGTATAGCATACATATAGAGAACAGTGTTAGTGGTTGAGGGTTAGTCAGGTGGTATACTTGGGCTGTCCCTTCAATTTGATACATGAAAATTGTTACATGAAGACCTCTGAGGATTGGTCAATGTTAATGGCGTCAGTGATAAGAGCCCCATGTTCTGATTGGTCCACTCGCGAGCCTCCCAATTTGAGACTATCGCTGTTCTCAGCTCACGGTGCACCTGTTATTTGCAACAATGTTTTACTATGGGTAGGTGTAAACAATGTGAGGATTTATTCATTTGTTGGGAGGTCGACTACTCCCACTACTGCAGATGTCCAATGAGTCTTTTAATTGTATCTGCCTGTTTCTTGAAACGTGGGATTCAGGCGTCTCCTTCCTCCTGGGCTTGGCATCCTGTCAGGTTTAGCTTTGTCACGTGAGGTGGGACCGTGTTTGAGGCAAAAATCAGCCCAATTAATATTGTTTTTCCCACTGTGTGCCTGGTTTATCTTGCAGGTGCGACCTTGGCGTCTGCTTGCGGCATGCGAGATTGCAACATCGTGCCCTTGGCGGTGTGCTTTCGCCGGGCTCATTCTGCAGGGTCAGCAACCGAGCTCTTGCTCATTCAGTGTTCATGGAAGCTTTTGCTTGCGGCCTACTTGGGCCTGGTGCATAGGTGGAACCGTTTGATACAGAGCGCTTTAAGTTACGGTATCATATTGCTCTATCCTCAGTATCGTGTCTTCGTTATATTCTTTATTATGGTACATGGTTCTTAGAAGAAGCGTGAGCAAGCCTTTTTAGATAAGTTCATTATGCGTCTTGCGTTTCTGCATTTTGAGAGCCTATGTGGAAAATAATAAAGATGCACGTCCGTGGGTATGTCTGTCGCCTATGTCATAGCACTGAGTATGTTCTTCGTGTGGATTGGTGTGGGAGTGTCCGGTGTGCATGTTTGCACAGGTGTGCTAACCGTTGGCTAGGTCGTCATAGCATCTCTAACGACGTGTTGATTTATTGCTGGATGGTTCAGTCGAGTTCATCCATGCCGCAGGTGTCGGCATGTCCAGGGCAGGCTGGTGGGCACATCCGTATGTTCCTGTACCAGGGTATTTGGTCGTCTGGTAGATGGGCAAACTCCTCTCGTGGCGGGTGTCTGGGCCGTGATCCTCTAGGCCAAGTGCGAGAGGGGAAGGGCGGGAGCCTGTTCTTCCATTCTCCCACTTCAGTCCCCCCTCTGGTCGACTTGTCGACCACAAACATATCCTTTTCTTTATCTCCTCTTACTCTCCATATTTTAGTTATTCCTCCCAAATGTCCATAGTGGTTAACATGGTCTTCAAATGACCAATACATATATTCACAGGTTCCTCCAGGAGTGCAGTATACCCATTTCCCTATGTAGCTCTTTGGGTTTGTTGGGTTTTTCGAGCTTCACAGATGGTGGGTCCAGGTGGTTGGTGATGATCTGGTTGCGCAACTTCTCTCTTTCTTTTATGATTGTGCCTGTGTGTTTGCCGTCATCTATTGGCATCAAGAGGTGCATATGTCATGATCTCTGCTTCCAAAAGGTCAGGGTTTTCCCAACTCCCTTGGAAGCAGATACATAACCCAGGTTCCGAGTGCCAACCAGTCCCAATTGGGACCTTTTGGACCCAGTCCTGGCGCCAGTGGCACCAGGCTCATAAATATGCCCAGTCCCAGCGCTGGAAGCTCCGGGCTCATAATGCTTGGGTGGACTTACCTGCAGCAGACCATGCTGCTTACTTGCCTGCCAGTTGAGTCTCTGATCCTCTTCTGTTTGGAACTACTTTTCCTGTTGGGTGGGGCAGGAGCCACTCCCTAGATTCAGAACACTGGAACTCTTCTGGAAAGCAGGAACTCTTTTCTTACCTAGGCGTGGCTGTGGAAGGAGACACCTAAGCACTACAGGAGGCTATTTAAACCACACCCGAAGGATGAATCTTGCTTTGCGTTATTCTGCATCCTCAGCAGCAGAACGCTCATCGTGTCTTCTGCATCTGATCCTGGGCCTAAGGAAAAAGGCTTACCATTCTGAATCCAGTCTTCAGCAACACCTATAAAGACAAGAAAGAACAGGTTAGCATTACGGTCTTCAGTGACAGCTCTTCACTTGCCTGGTCCATCGGCTGTCACCAACGCCTCGCGCTGCATTCCGGCATCTGAAAGACAAAGGCTTACCTACTCTTCGTGTGCTCCGGAGGTCTTCACACTGCATTCCGGCATCTGAAAGACAAAAGCTTACCAACTCTTCGCACGCTCCGGAGGCCTTCGGCGCTGCATCCCGCATCTGAAAGACAAAACAAGGTGCGTTTAAAGACATTGGGGAACTTTAATACTCACGTGCCATTACTCCTTTCCACATCTAACCCAGTGGGTATTCCGGCACCCTGCAGCCGCCCCGAACTTGTACCTGCAAGATAAAAAGACAGTTAGAGCGCATCGTGAAGCAGGCAACAAGCGCTTACTTACGTGCTTCCAGGCGCTTCTATTCATCACACGGGCTCCATCTTCAACTCACTTCAGCCCGCCATCCGCCATCGCCGGAACCCTGCAAAACAAGAGACATCTTTACTAAAGACTTTAAAGACATTAGAATTACTCAAAACTTACCGTTCGTGCAGTAAACGACGGACAGCAGTCCTCTGAAGTCAAGAGGCCTGCTCCCCTTATCCAGTGAAGAAACTGGTTACAGCACCCTGCCTCGAGGCAGATGGAGAGCACGGCGTTCACTTACCTAAGGTGAGAGCGTTAACCTTTGGGGTTCTACAGGAGAAGAGAAAGGGAAGAAGAGAGAGACATTCAATAACCCAGTTCATTAATCCCACATTTTCTATCTGCAGACATCTTACCCTTCGAGCCAGACATACAGTGCACAGAGGTCCAGCCCAAAGAGCCAGCCGTGTGTTACACATCACCTTTGAAGATACGGTATACGCCCAGTCAAGACCGGCGCCTCTACGGGAATCAGGTGAGCGTTACAGAACGCAAAGCCTACCACAAAACTCCCGTCCAGGCGCTATGGAAACCTCGGATACCGACGAGCTAGCCCAGTTACTTGGGGAACTAAGGGCAGAAGTGCATGCAGCCTGTCAGGAAACGAACGCTCTAAGAAGGGAACTGATTATTTCCAAGGAGCGAACAGATGATCTCGCTAGACAATTGCTACAGTCACAAGCCGGACAGACCCCGTTACCCGCATCTGGGGGAAATCTTCCTTCTACATCCTCTATGAATCCAGTGCAGATCAACCTACCTGGGAATGTACCTCTGGCTCCACCCGAACGATTTTCTGGTGACCCAAAGAGGTTTGCAGTATTTATCAATCAGTGCCGGTTGCACTTCTTATGCCGGCCAGCAGCCTTTCCAACTGATCAAGCTAAAGTAGCTTTCGTGCTTTCGTACCTGAGTGGCAATGCGGCAGACTGGTCGATCCCTCTAGTAAATCAAGATGATCCGGTCCTCCATGATTTTCAAGCTTTTCAGCTCAGTATGGAAAAACTGTTCGCACGACATTCACAGGGGCAGGCCTTGGACAATGAGCTTCTTTCGTTGCGACAAGGTAATCAAGACCTTTTGGCTTATATTGCGTCTTTCAACAGACTGGTAGTGGAAACTCACTGGCCTGAGGACAAAAGGATTACGCTGTTTTATAGAGGTCTACGCGGAGAGCTCAAAGATGTGTTAGCCCAAGTAGTGAATCCCCCACAAGATTGTTCGGACTATATAGACTTAGTCGTTCAAATAGAT
Organism: Ambystoma mexicanum; assembly: GCF_040938575.1. Classification (NCBI taxonomy): domain Eukaryota; kingdom Metazoa; phylum Chordata; class Amphibia; order Caudata; family Ambystomatidae; genus Ambystoma; species Ambystoma mexicanum. The sequence continues at coordinate 243,321,961 of NC_090927.1, forward strand.
CACAGACTGCAGAACAGGAAGGCCGATCGTTCCAAGTTTGATGCTCGAGTATTTTCCAAACCGCCAACTCCTTCCAAAGGAGCAGACTCCGGGGAACCCATGCAAATAGGGGGTCTGAAAGGTCCTCTAACACAAAAGGAGTGGGAAAGGAGAAACTGTTGCAATTATGCCTCTATTGCGGAAACTCAGGGCACTTTCTTCGAGACTGTCCGGTGAAACCTGCCAAGAAGGCAGTAGGAGCTGCAGTTACCAAAGTTACAAACTCTGAGCAGGGAAACGACCTCGCCCGACAAGAATAGAGGTCCTCTTGCCGAGCGTGAAAACCAGTTCCGTGACCTCGCATTTCGTGATACCTATGGTCCTCATTAGCCCTGATAATCCGGATCGATTACATGCAATTGAAGCTTACGTCGACAGCGGTGCCATCGGCAATTATGTGGATCATGAAATGGTTTTGAGGATGAATCTAACTCTTTGTCCCAAGGCTGTAAAGGACGTCATTACTACGGTGGATGGTACGGAGATAGCCTCCGGGCCAGTAACGCATACCACTCAAGAAGTGACGCTAGTAAGTCAAGATGGACACCATGAGAAGATCGTGTTCGATGTGATCAAGGCCCCTCAGTTTCAGATTATTCTAGGAATACCTTGGTTAGAGAAACACAATCCTCTGATCGATTGGCGAGCAAGAACGGTCCAGTTTCCAGAATGTGTCTCTACTTGTCACCCTCCACCTGGTGTTGCACTGGCAGCAATGTCTTCAGAGACTCCCCAGTTACCTCCCGAATACCTAGAATACCAAGATGTTTTCCGGAAGGATCAGGCTAACTCTCTACCTCCTCATAGGTCTTATGACTGCCAGATCGACCTGATACCTGGATCTACTCCTCCTTGTAGTAGAATTTATGCCCTCACCGAGCCTGAGAACCTTCACCTTCGACAATACCTGGATCAATACCTGGCAAATGGGTTTATTCGTCCTTCCAAGTCCCCTGCTTCTTCAGCTTTGTTCTTCGTTCCAAAAAAGGAAGGAGACCTTAGAACTTGTATAGATTATCGCTCCCTGAACCAGATCACCGTTAAGAATAGATATCCGTTACCTTTGATCCCTGAACTCCTGGACCAAGTCAGAAAAGCATGCATATATACAAAGTTGGATCTTAGAGGAGCTTACCACTTGGTACGAGTAAAAGAGGGCGATGAATGGAAGACGGCCTTCCGCACCAAGTATGGGCTATTTGAATATCAGGTCATGCCCTTCGGACTTTGTAATGCCCCGGCCGCCTTTCAATATTTTATGAACGTTGTCCTCAGAGAGCTCATAGATGTTTGTGTTGTTGTTTACATTGACGACATCCTCGTTTATTCTTCATCGGACTCTGAACATCGGAAACACGTGAAAATGGTCCTCGAAAGGTTGCGTCAACACAAACTTTTCGCTAAGTTGGAAAAATGTGTTTTCAACGTGACTGAAGTTGAATTCTTGGGATTCATATTATCACCTGGCGGAGTGCGTATGGATTCAAAGAAGGTCGATGCAGTTCTCAAATGGCCATCACCATCCTCCGTAAAAGGTGTGCAAAGCATGTTAGGCTTCGCTAACTTTTACCGCAGGTTTATCCCCGAATTCTCTCGAATAGTCCAGCCCATCACTGCCTTGTTAAAGAAAAACAAACGTTTTGAATGGTCTACCGAGGCGGAACAAGCTTTCCAGGATTTGAAGACTAAATTTATCTCTGCACCAATCTTAAAACACCCTCGCCCCGAACTCCCCTACATCGTGGAAACTGATGCTTCAAGCCTTGCCATGAGGGCAGTTCTATCACAAAAGGACCCGGTAACCAATCAGTTGCATCCCGTGGCATTTTGGTCCCGCAAATTCTCGCCTCCTTAAATCAATTACACGATTACTGACAAGGAACTTCTGGCTATCAAGTCTGCCTTTAAGGCTTGGCGGCATTATCTGCTGGGGGCCCGACACACCGTTACTGTGATTACGGATCACCGAAACCTGCAATATTTGAAAACCGCAAAAGCCCAATCCTCTAGACAACTCCGTTGGGCATTATTCTTTGCCGAGTTTGACTTCATAATTACCTATCGACCTGGTACAAAAAACGGTAAAGCTGATGCCCTTTCTCGGATGGGAGTGGAAGAACACTTGATCAACCCTAAACCTGTACCAATCATTCCCGAACAAAGAATTCTGGGTGTAATCGCCACAGAATCCATAGAGGAAGTTAAGGATAAAGCCAGGCAACTTGTAACTCCAGCAGACATACAGAATTGGCATCTGCAGGGAAAGGACTTTGCAGTAAAGGACAACTTATTGTATTTCCAAGAACGATTATACCGACCCAGCACAGATTTACAGAAAAAAGTAATCTCTTGTTATCACGATTCTTTAATGGAAGGACATCCCGGTATGGCCAAGACCTCAGAAAAGATCAAGCGCTACTTCTGGTGGCCGTCTTGGAAAAAAGATATCAGAGACTTTATAATGTCCTGTGGAGTATGCGCCCAAAACAAGAGTCAAAAAGAAAGACCAGCAGGCCTCTTACGCCCTATTGACATCCCACCTCGCACTTGGCATACGCTTTCTATGGACTTCATCACCGATCTACCTCCATGCTCCGGATACAATACGATTCTAGTAATCGTGGACTTATTGTCCAGGATGGCGCATTTCATTCCGCTCAAAGGCTTACCAACAGCAGCAACTCTGGCCCGAGAATTTCTCGAAAACATCGTCCGACTGCACGGTTTTCCTTCGGTTCTAATTTCGGATCGAGGTAGTCAATTTATTTCTCATTTTTGGCGAAGTTGCTGTCGGTCGGCTCAAATTGATGTGAGACTATCGACCAGTCACCACCCTCAGACCGACGGACAAACCGAGAGGACCAATCAAACTCTGGAACAGTATTTACGCTGCATGCTGCAACAAACTGAAAAAACTTGGAAAGACATCCTTTGGATAGCCGAATATGCCTACAATAACTCTGTCCATTCGGGAACTGGGAAAACCCCGTTTTTTCTTTTGTACGGCAGTCACCCTCGAACCTCGGAGTTGGATCCCCTCCAACATCTTGAAACACCAGCAGTAGACTACCTGCATTCTACAATCACCCAAGCCTTTAAGGAAGCTGTTTCTCACCTTCAAAGGGCTAAAGAACAATACAAGAAAGGAGCAGATCAACATCGGAAGGAAGCCCCTCAATATCAAGTAGGGGATCAAGTCTGGTTATCCACCAAATATCTACCTCTAAAAGGGCCACGCACATTCAACCCAAGATACCTTGGTCCCTATTCCATCACTACCATAGTAAACCCAGTAGCGGTCAAGTTGGACTTGCCCCCGCACATGAAGATACATCCGGTCTTCCACGTCTCTCTATTAAAACCCGTGCAACCTCAAACCTGACTAACCAAATCTCCAAAACCTATCCTAGTTGATGGAGAACTCGAGTTTGAAGTCAAAAGCATTCTGGACTCCAAGATCTCCAAATCTAAACTATTCTACCTAATTGACTGGAAAGGCTACGGCCCCCAAGAGAGATCCTGGGAACCTGCTGAATATGTCCACGCTCCTCGCCTAATCAAAAGATTTCACCGAACATTTCCTGACAAGCCAAAACCCCCGGAGAAGCCCGGTTTGGGAGGGGCCTTGAGGGGGGGTACTGTCATGATCTCTGCTTCCAAAAGGTCAGGGTTTTCCCAACTCCCTTGGAAGCAGATCCATAACCCAGGTTCCGAGTGCCAACCAGTCCCAATTGGGACCTTTTGGACCCAGTCCTGGCACCAGTGGCACCAGGCTCATAAATATGCCCAGTCCCAGCGCTGGAAGCGCCGGGCTCATAATGCTTGGGTGGACTTACCTGCAGCAGACCATGCTGCTTACTTGCCTGCCAGTTGAGTCTCTGATCCTCTTCTGTTTGGAACTACTTTTCCTGTTGGGTGGGGCAGGAGCCACTCCCTAGATTCAGAACACTGGAACTCTTCTGGAAAGCAGGAACTCTTTTCTTACCTAGGCGTGGCTGTGGAAGGAGACACCTAAGCACTACAGGAGGCTATTTAAACCACACCCGATGGATGAATCTTGCTTTGCGTTATTCTGCATCCTCAGCAGCAGAACGCTCATCGTGTCTTCTGCATCTGATCCTGGGCCTAAGGAAAAAGGCTTACCATCCTGAATCCAGTCTTCAGCAACACCTATAAAGACAAGAAAGAACAGGTTAGCATTACGGTCTTCAGTGACAGCTCTTCACTTGCCTGGTCCATCGGCTGTCACCAACGCCTCGCGCTGCATTCCAGCATCTGAAAGACAAAGGCTTACCTACTCTTCGTGCGCTCCGGAGGTCTTCACACTGCATTCCGGCATCTGAAAGACAAAAGCTTACCAACTCTTCGCACGCTCCGGAGGCCTTCGGCGCTGCATCCCGCATCTGAAAGACAAAACAAGGTGCGTTTAAAGACATTGGGGAACTTTAATACTCACGTGCCATTACTCCTTTCCACATCTAACCCAGTGGGTATTCCGGCACCCTGCAGCCGCCCCGAACTTGTACCTGCAAGATAAAAAGACAGTTAGAGCGCATCGTGAAGCAGGCAACAAGCGCTTACTTACGTGCTTCCAGGCGCTTCTATTCATCACACGGGCTCCATCTTCAACTCACTTCAGCCCGCCATCCGCCATCGCCGGAACCCTGCAAAACAAGAGACATCTTTACTAAAGACTTTAAAGACATTAGAATTACTCAAAACTTACCGTTCGTGCAGTAAACGACGGACAGCAGTCCTCTGAAGTCAAGAGGCCTGCTCCCCTTATCCAGTGAAGAAACTGGTTACAGCACCCTGCCTCAAGGCAGATGGAGAGCACGGCGTTCACTTACCTAAGGTGAGAGCATTAACCTTTGGGGTTCTACAGGAGAAGAGAAAGGGAAGAAGAGAGAGACATTCAATAACCCAGTTCATTAATCCCACATTTTCTATCTGCAGACATCTTACCCTTCGAGCCAGACATACAGTGCACAGAGGTCCAGCCCAAAGAGCCAGCCGTGTGTTACACATCACCTTTGAAGATACGGTATACGCCCAGTCAAGACCGGCGCCTCTACGGGAATCAGGTGAGCGTTACACATACCAACCATTTCGATCATCTCGTCTGTGGTGCGTGCCTTCCGGGCCTTCCAAACTCTTATTATGATCAGTGTAGCTCCAGCCAAAATAGTACATCCAACTATAATCTTCAGTCCATCTGACAGCCAAGATGGCATCCATGACCATAATATTGAAAACCAGCCCTCATCCTTTTTCACACCTTTACTTTCATCCATCATTTTTGGGTGCATCTGGGCCAATTGTAAAACTGCTTCTGTCAGTGTACCATTGTCAGCATCGTTGGCAGGGATAAATGTGCAGCATGATTGTCCTATCTTAGCGAAAACTCCTCCTTCCATTGCTGTGAGGAGGTCCAGTACATATCTGTTCTGAAGCGCTACCATCCTCACAGCTCGCAGTTCCTCTTTTATTGCGTTGAATCCATTCACTGTAGAGTTAATTGTCATCATTAGTTCCCACCTAGTTATCTGGAGCCATTTTGCGTTTGCGTAAGCCTGTAGTCCCGGATGTATTATTGAGGATAAGAACATTGCTGCTCTGCTGAATAGTCTGTGTTCTGGCGGAATTGAAGTGAGTGCTGTTTCCGACCTTCCCCACAGGTAATTTCCTGTCAGAGGTTCTCCTTGACTTTTCTTCCTATTCAGGACGGTGTTGTTGCCGTTGTTCCTGTTCTCTGGCCCCTTCTGAAGCTGTGCAGATCTCTTCTTCCTCTTGTTTCCTTCACCCATTTTGGGGAAATTCGCCATATTCACATGTTTCTGGGGCACCACTAGTGATGGTACATTAACGTGTACTATTGTGCATACACTATTCCACAGAGGGGGCAGTGTGTGGTATGCCTTGTCTCCACAGGCCCAGTAATGGTCCATGACTACTGCTGTTCCTGCTCCCCCCTCAGGTAACTCCATCACGCTTTCACAGTTGGTGTTGTATCCTACGTCCACTTCTCCTTTATGTTGGTAGCATACCTTAGGCGCAGTTAGCGGCAGTATTGTTATTGGGTCTTCATCCTTCTCCATCCACGTGAGTATGGGTACGTACTTGACCCAAGTCATCCAACATCTATGGTTGTGTCCATCAATAGTTGAAATATTTTCTCTTGTTACCATGTTGCTGCCAACCACTCCTATGTCCCATTTGTTGTTCATGTACACCTTCCCTGTTATTATCACCAGTGGTCTTTCCCAACATCCGTTTTTACCAGGGACTTCAGTGGCGTACCAATCACATGGTAGGTACTGTAGTGTTACTTTCTTTGTTTCTCCTTTTTCAGGACCACTTGTTATGTACCTGAATCCTTCAGCATGTAAACTGCTCTTGTGGTAACTCAAATAAGTCTTGAGGAAGTTGTTTTCATATGGATATGTATCTCGTGTTTTCCACACCAGTTGCACCACTGTCCCTTGAAATCTTCCTTTCGTTTGTAACAGTGCCAGGTATATTATACATCGTGCTAATTTTTCATCTATCTCCGTGGCAACAAATGTTCGAGAAGCGCTCATGGCGTATGGGATTAATGAGCAAACGTAGCAGCTGTCTTCTGTTGTCTGTTTACCTATGTGGGTCATGTGTTGGTACCATATGTTGTTTGAGATGTGTGCTGAATCTTGTATGTAGTTGTCAATACCTTTATTATCTGAGTATGTGCTGCGTTTAACTCTATTTTCCTTGTGTGGGATTTTACTAGTACCACCTGACGTAACACCTGTTGCAGCTGGGGGTGGGGGTGTATTAGGTTTGGGTACAGCAATAATATCAATAGCATAGCTGTACTGCCATACAGAGGCAGCCAAGAACCCGGTGATCATTAAAATCCCCATCAATTTTATTACAAATGCTAATTTCACCGGCATTTTGCTCTTACCTTGCTGCAGTCCGGCAGCTTATTCTTGCGACGTTACAGTTGCCCGCCTGAAAATTCTTAATATGCTTGTTATTAGTGTTAGTTGTCGTTTTTAAGCTCTCCCTATCAAGTAGTCATTCATTGCCCAGGCGAAGAGCTGTTCCCACGCCAATCTAAGCGATCTATCTCTTAGGGCAGGCAAGTATGGCTGGAGGTGGGGCATTGAATGTTCTATGGCCAATAGGAATGCTGTGTAGTAGACACGTACCCTCCTTTTTTTTCAGATACGTTGGCCTTTTTATTTCATATACAAATTGGTGTGACAGTTCTTCCAGGTAATTATCGTCTGAGGGTACCATCTACTCCTGGGCAGTGAATTGGTTAGTTATCTACTTTCTTAGTAGTACAATAATACGCTGTACCTGCATGTGCGAGAGAAAAGAAAGAGAACATTCAGGTGTTTACATGTGTATATGTGCAGGACAATGTCCTTCAGTTCAGTTATTACTACAATGGGTAGGGGATCAATGGGCAGAGGGTTTGGGGCTCAACTGGCGGAAGTCTCTTTACTCTTTGATCGTGTTACCATGGGGTGGGCGGTATAGGGATCACCCCTTTCTTGTCTAGTAGTTGTCTCTGGGGAGTCTGGGGGTGGCAGGGTATGGGGACACTTAGGCCGTTAGTGCCGGTAGAAGTCTCTTCCTCCGTTGGTGACGCTGTTGTTGTTCTCCCAGTGGCCCTGTCGGTGGCGCTAGGGCGGGTCTGGAGTTTGTAGATCTTTACGTCGTGTAGGTGGTTCCAGGCACGTTTGTCCTGTAGCTTTACTGCTCTCGTTGATACCTCCTCTACCAGATGGGGGCCAGTGAATCGTGGGCTGTTCCACTTTCTGTTGAAATTGCGGAGTAGTACGTGGTCACCTTTAGCAACTTTGCACAGTCTTTCCTTTTCCAATTCTTTATCCGCGTCTTCTTGCTGATTGCTGTTAGACCCGCCCCGCGTGCGCTCGAGCTGTTGAGACACAAACACTACACTAGTAATCAAAGAAGACACATATTGGTACATTTCATCACCAAGGACATTTGCAGTACTCTCGTGGTTGGTAAATGCTCTTGATGTTGGCGTTAGGGGAAGGCGCATTTGACGTCCGGTAACCACCTCGTGAGGGGTGAGGTGGTGGTCGGAACCTGGTCTATTCCTTAACTCAAATAGGGCTAATGGAAGGCAATACAACCAACTCTTCTTTGTTGTTTGCTGTATTTTTGCAATTGCCTCCTTTAATAGGCCATTCAGGCGTTCACATACACCGTTGGCCTGTGGGTGGTATGCACATGCAAATTTATGCTTGATGTTCAGTAAGGATGTGATGTGCTGGAACATTTCGTTTGCGAAATGTGGGCCATTATCTGACCGCAGTACCTCTCACACTCCCCACCTGGGGAACACCTCCCTCACTAGGAATTTAGCTGCTCTGAATGCATCTGGGTGTGAACAGGGCCCTGCTTCAATCCACCTCGAGAATGGGCATACTACTACAATCATATACCTATTTCCTTGACATACGTTGATCATATCAACATAGTCAATATGGAGATGTCGGAAGGGTCCCTGTGGCCGGGGTATAGTACCTTTTATCACCTTCAGAGCGTGACCGGCCGTAAACTGTTGACATGTGAGACAATTGCTGATAAAATTTGACACATGAGAATTTAACTCGGGGCAGAACCAGTCTTCCCTAATTCGTGCTGCAATTACTTCTTTGCCTGTGTGGGTTGGGTGGTGTAGTTGGCTCAGGGCGGTGTTCAATAGTGCCAGTGGTATTACAATCTTCCCAGTGTCACTCTGGCGCCATAGTGCGTCAGTTGGTGACATTGTGCATCCCCTTTTTACCCATATTTCTTTTTCTGCCATTGGTGCAGCCGCTTGTAGCTCCATTATCTGTGTGGCTGGGAGATGGGTGTACCCTTCCCTTATCAACATCTCCTTAGCCATTACCCTCCCTCTCCCTCTCTCTGACTCTGGGGGGTTCCATATCTCACCAAAATATGCAGCATACTTCACATGTGCGTCTGCTGCTGCATTCCCTTTTGAAATGTGGTCTTCACCATTGGTGTGTGCGGTGCATTTGACCAAAGCTAATTCTTGGGGGTCATTTATTGCTTCAATTAGTTCAGCCAATAGGAGGGCATGTTGCACTGGAGTGCCATCAGCTCTCCTAAACCATCTTCTTCTCCATTTCGACAGCCCTGAGTGGACAGTGGACGTAACATATGCGCTGTCGGAATATATGGTCACTCGTTTGTCAAAGCTTTCCTTCAACGCCAAAATTAGTGCAATTAATTCTGCTGCTTGAGCGGAATAATGCTGTGGTAGTTGTACACATTTCATTGCCACACACACCGGTACCTCCATCATTTTTACCACTGCTGCCCCAGTCCTCCTTATACCATCCCTTTGGTCGATAGTTGATGACCCATCAATGAACAGGAGCTCACCTCCCTCTAGTGCGTTTTCTTCAATCTTTCTAGTACTTGAGTACATTTCAGTTATTTGCGTACAATCGTGGGCATAATCTCCTTCCTCAAGTACTTCTGCTAGGAACCTTGCAGGGTTGACCGTGCTACATCTAACAATTGATAGTTCAGCTCTGGATAAGATGATCTCATAACCTGATGCCCTTTGCGTGGTTAGGGTGGACTTAGGTTTATTCAATATTGCAAATAGTGCATGTTCCACAAACAGTGTAGTTGGGCACCCCATGGTGATTGCTGATGCTTTTTCTACCGCAAAAGCAGCTGCGGCGAGACCTTGTTCGCAAGGGAAATGACCTAACATCACAGGATCTAAGTGGCCGCTATAAAATGCTACTGGTTTGTAGCCCATGCTTGTTTTTTGAGCCAACACTGCTTTCATTACTGCTGAGTCGCAATGTGAAAATATGAAGAATTGTCGCTCATAGTCTGGGGTTGCCAGTACCGGAGCAGTTGATATCGCATCTTTCAGTTCATCAAAAGCCTCTTTCATTTCCATTGTCCACCCCAACTTTTTCTCCCCTTTTTTAGCTTCCTTTAACGCCTCAAGCAGGGGTCCTATGTATGAGCTGTAATCAAATACCCATGCTCTACAGTAGTTGCACAGACCCAGGAACTGCTGCAGTTCCCTCACTGTTTGTGGCACTGGTGTTTTTGAAATGGCCTGTGCTCTTTGTGGTGCAATCTTTCTTCCATGTTGGGATATGAGCTGACGGTTTATAGTCATAATATCGAAAACATAATTTCGAATTACAAAAATGTCGAAACAAAAATGTCGAATTCAAAAATGTCGAAAACACATACATATAATAGAAAAAGTAATTAATTCGAAAATAAAATGTCGAAAAAAAATCGAAAAACCAATGTTAAAATAACTATGTAAAATGTCACAAAAACTAATGTTTTTTATGGGGGGGTCCCCACCAACCCCCCCATCCCAAACCCCTACCCCAACCCCCCCTCCTCCCCATCCCCTCCCAACACCCCCCATGGATATACCTTTAATTTTAAAAAAATATATATTTAATAAAACATTAATTAAATAATTAATTATTAAAAAACCCCATCCCAAACCCCTACCCCAACCCCCCCCTCCTCCCCATCCCCCCCACCCACCATGGATATACCTTTAATTATTTAAAACAATTATGTTTAATAAACTATTATTAATTAATTGTTTATTTAAATATTAATTCGAAAAAAAATCGAAAAAAATTCGACATTTTTGTAATTCGACATTTTTATTTTCGACATTTTTTTTTCGACATTTTGACTTTCGAAAATATTGCATTTGATATTATGACTGGACACCTGAGCTGACCAATGTAAAGTACCTGTTCTTGACAGTACTGTAACTTTTCCATGTCTACCTTGTAACCTTTTTCAGCCAATATTGTCAGCATCTTTAATGAGTCCTCTCTGCATGTTCTTTCGTTTTTACTGCAAATTATTATGTCATCGACATACTGCAACACTGTGCTTTCCACTTCAATGTTACCCAAATCCATCTGTATTACTCTGTTGAAGATTGAGGGTGATTCGCAGTACCCTTGTGGCAATCTGGTGTGTTTCCACTTTGTGTTTCTGTAAGTGAAGCTTGTCAGATCTTGTGAGTCTGGGTGCAGGGGTATTGAGAAAAAGGCATTTTTAAGGTCGATCACTGTAAATCGTGATGCTTCTGCTGGAATGCCACACAATATTGTGGCCGGGTTTGCGGCTATGGGGTATTCTGCTTCTACTATGTTGTTCAAGGGCCTGTGATCCTGTATGAAGCGCCAAGACCCCCCTCTAGCCTTGCGCACTGGGTATACAGCCGTGTTACATGGTGATTCTGAGGGGACCAATATGCCCTTATCTATAAGGGCCGTTATGGTTTCATATATGCCCTCATCTGCCTCTTTTGATAGTGGGTACTGTTTCACTCTGGGGAGTATTGCACCTTTTTTCAATTTTATCCTTACCCCCCCTATACTTTTTATGCACCCCACGTCATAGGGGCTAGTAGTCCATAATGATGTGGGTACTTTTGTCATATCCTCCTCAAAGAAGGGAACTGGGGTGGATGTGGGTGCCTCAAGTGCCATTGCCATTTTCTGTGCCACTTGTTTGTACGCCACTCTTAGCCATATTTCCACACTCATCATAAACACCATTTCACCTTCCTCCTTTTCTTCTGAAAACAGCTCCTCATCTGACACCTGGGTGAGTCTACATCCTTCTGCTAGTGCTATCACTGCCCTCCATGCTCTTCCTTCTCTGTCTTGGGCATGTACAGCAATGTAATCAGCTGTTGCTATAATGCTCTCAATGTCCACTGGAACCACCTTTCCTTCTGGTTCATTGACTGGTGTTTCTGGTCTGAACAAATAGGCTGCTGGCCTCCTCCAGATCTTTTCCTCTATCCCTGGCATCCATGCAAATGCCATGTCTGTCCCGTACTGGAAGAGTTCGCCATCTACTGGCTCAGCCCTAATCGCTGTCTGTCCGCAGTATGCTTGCATAATCTGTCGTGCTGTGGGCATGTTAATTCCTGGAGTAGAGCAAATTATGCCGTCTTCCGTAAAGGAGATCGTCATATTCAACCTGTTCATGATGTCTCTCCCCAGTATATTTACTGGTGAGGCACTATAATATAAAAGTGGGACTGACATGTCATAATCTCCTATAGATAAGGGAATGTTATCAGTAAAAGGAACCAACCCTCTAGCCCCAGAGAATCCTTGGATGTTCATGGCTTCGCCCGACATCTTAAATTTACCTTCCCTTATGCAAGACCGGGTCGCCCCGGTGTCAACAAGGAATGATAATTTTTTGTCACCTATCGTTACCTCTATGCGTGGTTCCTCCGCACTATTGGGTGTTACCGACAGGATGGGACACACCAAGGCCGTCTGTGGGCTGTCCTATTGAGGGTACAACGATTGACCATTTCCTGTGTAAGGGTTGTGTCCCAGGACCGTCACCCTACCCAGTTGTGTTTGTTGTGCTTGGGGTTGTTGTGTTATCGCTACCTGTTGTTGTGGCAGTGAATATGTCTGTGGCTGTTGTTGTGTTATTAGTTGTTGCTGTTCATTTCCCTGTTGCAATGTCTGCTGTTGCTGTATGCCCTGCTGTTCCTGTGTGGGCCTTGGTTGTCCCTGTTTGCTCCATGATGGTGTACCTGGTCTTACTCTACACGTGCGTGACATGTGCCCTACTAATCCACAACTCCAACACACCGGTGGTTCCCTACTCTGCCATGGAAAGCTTCCTGTGTTGTCCTGGTATACTGGTTGCCCGGTGGGGTAGGAATTTCTAAGTCCTCCCACCTGCTGTTGTGTGTTATATCCGTATCCTCTCCCTCTCATAATTCCTCCTCTTTCCCTGTTGTAATTATAATACCCAGCTCCTGGCATTGAGTATCCTCCTCCCATGTTGGTCGTGTATGGTTGGAGTGGCGGCACCTGTTGTGTTATAGTCTGTGAGGGTGGTATTTTGGAGGGATCTTGTGCAGCCACTACTTGTGTGGGGCTTTGGGTCATTGTTGTAGGTGCAGTTATTAGTGCCCCTTCCATTGTGTATTTAGTAAGTTTTTTCTGTACTAGTTTAGCCTCTTCCGTTTTCCTGTCCTCTTCCTTTTGTTTCATTTTTCCTTGCCATGCCCTACAATGATGCACTATTGTCAGTTTTATTTCTGGCCATGCTTTTGCTTCCATTCCCACTACTTTCTTCAGTTGTTTCTGAACTCCTTCTGGGAGCCCTTGTACTAGTATATGATAAAATATTGCTGGTGTTTTGTCCCATTGTTCTCTAGTTTCCATGCGCCACTTCTCTTGGATTTCCTGGATATAATCAACAGGATCTTCGTTCTCACGCATCTTGCATGAGGTAATTGCTCCTATGTCTGATGTGTCTGGGTACTGTACCCTCAATGCCTGCCATAGTGCATGTCTGCAGTTTGCGAATGGTGCCCCATCATGCGATGTGTTTGCTATTGTTACCCCAGTGAATCCCGCTCTCTTCCAAATGTCATCCGCTGCATCCCCTAATATCGATATTAGAAGGCCCTTTACATCTCCCACTGCCAGTTTCTGTCCTGCGGTGTGTTTTTCCATTTCATATATCCATTTACCCGCACCTCCACTTAATGATGGGAGCCTGCACTTTATATTCTCTTTGTCTATATGCTTCCAAGGGACGTACTGTGGTCTAACCCCTCCCCTCTCCAAAAGTGGCATTAAGTTGTGTCTCGTTTTACCCCTTGGGTTCCATAAAATCGAGTCCTCACACCCCTCCTCTTCTTCCCTCTCTCCTACATCGTCAATTTCGTCCGTATTTCCCCTGCTCTTCACTCTTTCTTCCCCATCTTTTCCCCTTCTTCCATCATTTCCTGTATTTAATGTGGGCGTGTGTATTTGTCCTTCCTGCCTGCGTCTGGGGAGGTCTCTAAGCCGACCTGCAAAGGGTGTCAGTTCATTTGTGAAGGGCGCAAGTTTGATTGTACGTAATGAGCGTGAGGTGGTTGAGCATGTAGGGTGGGGCGGGAGAGGGTGTGATGGTGACAGTGTGGCTTCATGTGTCTGTCTTTCCGCTATTTCTTGCTCTTCCTCCTCACTTCTCTCCAGTTCGTCCTTTCTCCTACAGATCCATGGTGAGTCTGTATTAGTCCGGGTGGTGTATAGTTTATCTAGGCTTTCCCTTTCACTGTTCCTTCCTTCCTTCTCCATTCCTTCTTCTTCCTCACTACAAAAGTCATTCATAAACGGCAGCCCCCACTCTGTCTTTTTCCCCTTGATTGTTACTGTTTTTAAGTCTATTAGGTCCTGTTCTCCCTTTTCTCCTTTGTCAACCGCTCCCCTTTGCGCTGATGTTGTTGCTACTTCTGTGTCTCTATATACATACCCCCTTACTTCACTTTCCCTTCTCCTATCTTCTCTTTCCCCTTCATTTCTCTCCTCCATCTCTCTACCAATTTCCTCCCTCTTCCTTTTTAATTCTTCCATTACTTCACTACTCACCTTTTCCAATATCCTTTCATCCTCTTTCTTCCTTTCCCATCTCACTCTCTCCATTTCTAATATACTACCAGTGTGAGAGGACGTGCCTCTGTGCTTCTCTGCTTTCTCTGTTTGGACTGCTGCTGCTTTAAGAAAAAGAAGCTCCACTGCCAACAAAAACCTACCTACAGCGCGGAGCGCGCGCGGAGTACCGTGCAGAGTACCAGTCTGCACCAGGACACCAGTGTGAGAGGACGTGCCTCTGTGCTTCTCTGCTTTCTCTGTTTGGACTGCTGCTGCTTTAAGAAAAAGAAGCTCCACTGCCAACAAAAACCTACCTACAGCGTGGAGCGCGCGCGGAGTACCGTGCAGAGTACCAGTCTGCACCAGGACACCAGTGTGAGAGGACGTGCCTCTGTGCTTCTCTGCTTTCTCTGTTTGGACTGCTGCTGCTTTAAGAAAAAGAAGCTCCACTGCCAACAAAAACCTACCTACAGCGCGGAGCGCGCGCGGAGTACCGTGCAGAGTACCAGTCTGCACCAGGACACCAGTGTGAGAGGACGTGCCTCTGTGCTTCTCTGCTTTCTCTGTTTGGACTGCTGCTGCTTTAAGAAAAAGAAGCTCCACTGCCAACAAAAACCTACCTACAGCGCGGAGCGCGCGCGGAGTACCGTGCAGAGTACCAGTCTGCACCAGTCCGCAGCGGGCGGAGGGGAGGGGGCCTGGCCCCCCTGGAACATCCGCTGTCGGCCTGGCACTATCCACACGGAGGTGAGGTGGGACCCGCTATTTCTCTATTCCCCTCATTGTTGGAATTTTCTTCTCGTCTGTTTGCACCTGTCACTTTTCCTGGAGCACTCCGGTTTCGTTGAATATCCTGCTTCAAGTCCCTTTTCCCTACATGCCCCCTCAACCCCCGCCTCTGGTGACTGCGGTGTCCCGCTATCTGCGTTCCAGTACCTGAGTCCGCACTGCTTCATCTCCAGCTGATAATGGAGGATGATGCCGAGCAACGCTGTCTCAGAAGCCATTTGAAAAAAAATACTGTGTCCACGACCCATTCTCAGCTTCTTAACTCACACAACTTTGTACCGACGCTTAAGTCGAGGACCACAGCAAGAAGTACATCACACTCGGCATTCGATCCCATTGACTCGGATGCACAAATACAAACTCTTCCCAAAAACGACTCTATGGAATATACAGCACTCCACTGCCTACATGATCAAAAATCCCAAGAAAATTTCAGTGGATCTGCGCAGGGCTTAGCTGGCTCAGTCATACCATCACGTCAGACGCAGATACCCGTGGCCTCGCTGGGATCTGGAGGTGCAGAGGGATGTGCCCCTCTCGCCTTGGCACCGGAGGACAGTCGGATGATGATTCCGCCTACCTGCGCCATCGACCTCTTTACCGCTCTGGCGAGTGGCCCTAACATCGAGCAGATCGGAGGATCTCTCGCTGTGGGTCTGAGGGCGGTGGCAAGGGGGCGTGGAATTGATCATTCACCCTCACAGGAGCTACGGGCGCCATTTTTGGGGCTCGTGGGAAAATCTCCAGAAACCCAGATAATTAATCCTGCTAGTACGCCTAGTGAAGGCGGTCCACAGGCGGACTTGGAGGCGGCGGCGGGGATATTGGAAAATTCCAGTTTACGGACTTTGGACCCCGGAAATAGGGGAACCTCCTCCCAGCCGACCATAATGGCCTTGGTTCATTCATTGCCGCAAGAGATCACGGCTCATTTTCCTGAACAAAGTCTCAAAGAAAACGCATCAGCGTCAACTGCCCCGTTACCACGCCATTTTGAGGAAATTCATACATCGATCCCGCAGCCAACTGATGATTCATTAAAACAGATCTGTATTTCACCTACAGAAGACCTCACCTGCCCTCAGACAGTAGAGGCCTCAAATAATCAAAGCTCACCATCCATAACGAGCTTAGACTCAGATGTTGACCTACAATCCAAGGCCTTGGACACTTCTAACCCTAAACTGAATTTTCTGCCGAATAAGAAAAGAATTCAATATAAAAAAAGAGGCAAGCAGAAATCTAAGATGCCTCCGCCACAAGGAACTAATGATCAAACACCTATACAAAAAAGAAAAGAAGATGGTGATGCTGAAGAAAACAAAACTACTAGAAGAACCGGGTCACATTCTTTGACCAAAAAACGAGGGCTGGGGAAGCAGTCCCTGCCAATTCCGCTGCT
This sequence comes from Ambystoma mexicanum, assembly GCF_040938575.1. Taxonomy (NCBI): domain Eukaryota; kingdom Metazoa; phylum Chordata; class Amphibia; order Caudata; family Ambystomatidae; genus Ambystoma; species Ambystoma mexicanum. The sequence goes on from NC_090927.1 coordinate 243,338,641, forward strand.
CTCTAATGCCCTCTTGAACTTCTTTAAGATACAAGGAAAACGTAAACTCTCTCAGGACTCCGAACTTTCAGATGTAGAAATTCTAGAAGCACTGGAGGAGACGCCCCCATTACCAAAATGCAGAAAATTAATATCTGGGCAATTAAAACAGTTTGAGGTGATTCCGACGGAAGATATCCAGCCTCAACTTACGGATGGGAACGTAAGCAATACAGCGCACTGCACCCCAGTATCAAAAGACAGAAAATCAGTACTTGGCCACAAAAAACAGAATGATGTGATGCTGTCGGAAGACATCTATCCTCAATCTTTTGACGTGAACATCAGCGATACAGCGCAGCGCACCCAATCAGACCTTCGGTCTACGAAAGGAGCCCATACAGATCCATTTACTCGACGAATCAATTCAGGTATATTGGATCTACCTGGACCTGAACCGCCTATATCCGCCCAGCCTATCCAAATGCAACAGACAGAAACGCAGACAGATCAGATAGGGCTTTCGCAATCTGTTCTGTCCTGCCCGAATTACAGGAAACAAAGTCAGGCCACAGAGACGCAGGCAGGGAGTGGCATTTTCTTGGACCGAAGAAATATGGACTCTATAAGAGAGTTTACAGCTCCAGAAGATCAGCGGCATCAACAGGGAATGCTGGACATCTTGGATCTACTCCAACCTAAAGTATATCCCTCTCAGAGTCCACAACCCTGGGCAAAAATTCATCTTCCATCTTCCAACCTTCGGTCTACTTCACAAGACCCCCCTCTTGATTCTGTGTTACAACGTAGTTCAATCAGTGGCCCATGGAACTCCTCGCCGAGACTACCAAATCTACCGGAGACTGATTACACCACAACGAGACGCCGGCACTCAGTTTCGAACACTTTACCTACAGATGGCAGAGATACCTCATCAAAAAATGGAAGACCATCTGACTCGCAAACAACAACGCATAAAGATTTACCAAATAACAAGAGAGACATGACCACGATCATGTCAGCAATAACTATTGCGATGGCTCCCTTTTGTAAACTATATGAAACTTTAGGTGAGGCCTCGAGAGATAACACAGCTACTTTAGCAATTATCCAATCAAAGCTGACTTTCCTTGAGGGGTTTATATCGGCAATAGATCTGAAATACGATATTGCCCAAAGGAAAAGAGAGGAAATTGAACTAGACTTTGAAAAGACGACGGCGATCAAGATTCAAAATCCCACTGCACCTGCCCTTGTGGAACAAAAATCCACACAGACTATATCTAGGAAAGGAGACGATGAATTAGCATCAATATTTACGATCAAACCAAAACCAGCCACAATGATGAGCAGAACTAACCTGAAGACTAACACACTGCCGATGCAAGGAAAAAAAGCTCTTATACTAACAGAAAAGGAGAAAAAAGATCCTCCGAGACGACCGTCCTCTCCAGTCAAGTTAGCACTGGCCAAATAGGCAATCATGGCAGGCAAAGAAATTACGGCCAAAGGGAAATCAATGGCTGTATCAGCGATTGACCTAACTCAATCGCCCAAATCAACTGCTGATTTCTTGGACTCTAGCATCTTGGACAATATGTCTGTCCACAGTGAACAAGATCTATCTACTAAGTCTAAAGACCATCATGAGGTAGAAATCAGTCCCTTGATAACCTCAATTCCGCCTCTAGCTAAATGTGCTATAGTGGAAGGTCCCGCGATACTACACACAAATGAGGGTGAATGCGCTATGACACATATAGATGCTGCCTCACAAGGGCGTCACATAAGCACCACCAATGCGGGCACAAAGGGAATCCGGCAGACGCATCCTTGCCGACTACACACACCAACTCAAAAATCAGAGGCGACGGCTAAAGCAGAGAAAGCTATTCGACTTTTCAAACTTGAACAAATGTCGAACAGAGATAAATACATGGTCCTAAATCGCAGAACAGTCCTAAAGATAACATCGTCCATATCCAGCCTGAAGTCTCTGAAAACGGAAGACTTTAATTTAATAGAGCCATATCACAGAGACAACAAGGCTAAAGCCTATCTCCATATTAAGGCAGGTGCAATTCAAAATCTGAGTCAGGAAGCTGCAAAAGAATTAAAAACTGCTGGCCTTCTCCTAACCGAAATTATAAGCCAGGTTCCACCATGCAAAAGAGGAAATCAGAAAGAATTGTACACTAACAAAAGAAAACAGGAAGCTAATTACGACGAGCAGCATTCTGCTCAAAGAGCAGAACTAAAAAATCATTTCCAGGTCCAACCAGACACGAAACAGGAGACACGTAGGGAAGATCTCAACACATCACGAAGAATGGAGTCGAGGGCCAATCCGGGGAGGCGTGAAGAAAAATACAATCGTAAATATTCGACTGACACCTATGAAGTCTTTCCGTCCCAAAACTACCAAGTAAGAGCCAGAATTAGCCCGGACCAAGCGACTCTAACTAGACACCGTGGACACCAAAGAAGTGAAAGGCTGCGACATGGCTCTCTGCAACGAAGAAGACTCGACTCTAATAGAAATCGCACGCACTTCTCCCCGAATAAGCGACACCACGATCCTCCGGCAAAGACAAGGAAAGATTCATCTACAGGTGGTCCGTGGAACTGGTTAAAAGGAGCTCTCAGCTCTAATAGAAGCAGATAGCAATCATTTAGCGAAGCGAAAGAACCCACCCACTCTAAGGTGGTGACGCTAGCCTCATGGAACACCAGAGGACATGCACATTTAACCGATCCTAATAGTGAAGATCTGGGCCGCTTCGACATTCTCTGCCTCCAAGAGACATGGCTTCTGTAAAAACCGAACATGGATGGATTTGAGATAGAGATTTCCCCGGCAGTTAGAGGATTGCTAGGCCGGCCTTCTGCTGGCCTTCTGATTGCCGTAAGGACAGGACAACATCTGAAAATCATCAAAACGTTTGTTAAAACCTATGGGATCCTGGCAATTCTCATACAATGGACTCACTACTCAGAAACCACCAGACTTTGGATAGACACCTCCCTTGCTGTCATCACGACATATTGGAATCCCCAAAGAACGTCCATCATTGCCTTTTGTCAATCTATGGCCGAAACAATTGACGCCATTGTGATTGAGTCGAATACGGCGCATATCATAATATGCGGGGATCTGAATTCTAAGTGTCCTCATCCCAAAGAGGCAGGTCTAAAAACAGTTCCGACCACGCAAACTGAAGTGAGAGGACAGGCCTGGATGGAATTGATGGCTTCTAGAAACTTGCACAATGTAGCATGGATTAAGGACTGGCAAACCCAAATTCCGACCTGGGAAAGAGGCTCTTCCACAGCCACGCTCGACTATATTTACACCGCTAACGCCATGACTTTAGAAATGGAATGTTACAAGGTGATCAAAACCCTCGCAAGCGACCATAATATGCTTACCATAAAATGGACTTCTATCGCCAGGGAAACCAGAACTTATACTCCTTCGATTGAGTCCAATCCCCAACAGACTCGATTGCGCATGACAGCTGCCAGCGTTCGAGCTATGACTCAACAATACTACACTGTGGGGGCTCATGCAACATTTTCTGAGACGTGCTCAAGACCAAACTATATCCCGCTCCTGGCAAAGTTCAAGATGAAGCAGAAGGAGCCTAAGGTCAACCAGACCACCTTTAATCATATATACGACAAAATTATAGCGGAAAAGAAAAAGGCAGTCAGAAAATTGAAACGATTCGCCAAAGTGGAAAACTCCCTCAAGGGGTGGGAACTATGGACAAAAGAATTTAAGAACTATAAAGCCTGGGTTAGATTACGCAGGGCAGTTGTTTACCAGAATGACGCAGAAACTATGATGAGAGCCTTAGTGTCCAAGAAATCAGCTGACTTCTGGGCCCTGATTAACAACTCGCAGGGAAATACACAAATTAATATGATCAATTCAGTTCCCGAAGCCGCCTGGGTCGAATTCTTCACTGATCTTTTTGCCTCCCCTACAACAAATACAACGTGTGATCCTGAACCAAGACTGGCTCCATGGATTGATTTATCCGAAAAGGCAGATATAAGTGAGGCAATTCAAAAGCTAAAAACATCCAGAGCGCCTGGTCCAGATGGCCTCACGAATACTGACCTAAAAAAACACATTACCGAATGGACGGACTTCATCAGTCTTTTGTTCACGCATTGTACCACCAGTAGACATATTCCCGTCTCATGGACAAAAGCCACTGTTATCCCCATATTCAAAAAAGGAAATAGAGAGGACCCGTCTAACTATCGGCCGATCGCCTTATTGGATATTATGGGCAAATTATTTGCCACGCTCCTTCTCCAACATTTTCGCCGTTGGGCAAAAGTCGCGCCGTGCGAAGACCCATTCCAACTGGGCTTTAAGAAAAACGGGGGCACTGCAGTGAATATCCTCATATTAAGTATTCTAAAGGCCAAAATAAAACAAGGAGCACCAACAGTTTACGCAGCCTTTATTGACCTCTCGCAGGCGTTTGATAGAGTCGACAGAACGCTTCTTTGGAAAAAACTAAAAGGCTGGAGCTGTCCAGAAGAAATTCTCCAACCTATCATAGCTCTGCATTCGAACACCACTCTCCATGTCCGCCTAAATCTACAAGGTACACTGACTAAAGAAATTCATGCCGAAAGAGGAGTGAAACAAGGTTGCCCCCTGGCTCTGGCCCTTTTTGTAGCCTTTCTGGGAGACTTCAAGGACTCGGAGGAAGCCGTACGGAGTTTCCCACCGAAGTTGGGCGCAATCAAGATGTCCCGTATGCTATATGCTGATGACATGATACTTTTAGACCAGACCCCTATAGGTCTCCAACGTCAGCTGGACAATCTGGGAAAATACATGGATAATAATAACCTGACAATAAACAGCAGCAAGACAAAAATCATGATTTTCGCCAAAAACAATCAACCGAAGAATCCATCTCACTCCTGGTCAGTGAATAAATGTCGAATCGAAGTCGTCCCACACTTTAAATATCTGGGAGTCATCATTGATGGAACACCGCAGGAGAGAAAAATGCAATTATATCTTTGGGACAAAGCTAAAAACTTGTCCTCCCAACTGAGGATGATTGATCGAAAGTTCGGGAAATTCTCGATGATCCCTGCCATAAAGTTCTACAAAGGTAAAATAGTACCCGCACTAACTTACGGCATGGACGCCACCATCACTATGCCCAGCCTATTATGGCAGAGACTGGAGGGATACATCTGGAGAACGGTTCGAGGTCTTCCGAACTCGATCCCGATGGTGGCCGTCAGAAGAGACCTGGGTCTCCTGTCACTGGAAGCCACTGTTAGCATCTCGTCTCTGGCCATGTACAGAAAGACGCTTATTCAGGATGGCCTTCCCATTTTTAATACCATCGCCAAAGAGCTTGAACTGACGAAATGTGAGCAGATTCAGAACTGGATCAGACGACAAGAATACAAATTGGAAGAAGTAGCCTGTAGCACTGAGGACCTAATATCTCGCCCACAGAGAGTGACCCAGAAGTTGAAAAATCTAGACTGGATAAAGACCGGTGAGAAAATTAGTGCGCTCAAACTCCTACAACACCTTCCACCTACATATAATAAGTTAAACTCCCAGTTGGAGTATTGCAGAAAATTCCCAGACAAGAAACTTCGAACTAACTTCTTAAGAGCACGTTTAAATCTCCTACACACTAGAGAGATTCTGGGGATAAGAAGTTTAACTAGAGATACAACATGTAGACTGTGTCATATCGAGGACTCTAAAGAAACAGTCCGCCATCTTTTGTTAAACTGCCCTACTCTTAACTCTGAACGCACAGCCATATTGTCCCCTCTGTGGGTGAACTCTGTGTTGCTGGAAGAAGACACATGGTGGTGCCGCCTCATCTCGGGGAAAAAGCTCGCTGGGCAGTGGCTACATGTAAACTAATGGAAGCCGCCTTTGTTAAAATAAACGCAAAAGACTCCAATGGTCAATCACTAACCAACCAAAGCAAGAGCAACAATAACAATACAACATAAACAGGTGGTTTGGTTTATGCTCTAATTCTATCCTTAACGGTTGGCCGGGAGTTAATGGACTTAATGGAACTTAATAGCTGTATTTCCTTGCAGCCTTCGATCGATTGTCTGTTAGGCGGGGAAAAATTCTGCTAAACTAATAATCTACTGTTATCTTCACAGGGAAATTCTACCTATACTTCCTTGTAAAAATCATCTCCTTTTGATTATATACAAGTAATAAAAATAAAAAATAAAAAAATATACTCTCTATCACCCTCCCTTCTTCGTATTTCTTAGTCGTTTCTGATAGTAATCTCTTCTTCCACATTGCCATTTCTTTTTCTTTCTCTTCTTCTTCCCTTTTCCTCTCTCGTAGCACTGCTCTTGATATCCTTTCTGCTGCTGCTCTTACCCTTTCAGCTTCTCTCTTTTGCTCCTCAGTTCGTTCCCTTATTTTTTCCAATTCGTTCTTACCTTCTTTCCTTTCCCTCGCTCTCTCTCTTTCCTCCCTCTCGAGCTGCTTGATCAGTTCATTCTGCTCATTCCTTAACTCTGCTAGTCGTTCCCCCAAAATCTCTTCCTTTTCACGTAACAGCTCTTCCCCTCTCATTCCACTCTCCCTGCTATTATCCTCATCTATTTTCCTTACTACCTCCTTCTATTCTCCTGTTAATGAACCTCGTAATTTTAATAGTATCTGCACAGCTACCCACTCATCATGTCCTATTTCCACAGTTTGTTCTTCTCCAGTCCTCCCCTCCCCTGCTGGCATCTTCCCATAGGCTGATCCCGTTGTACTAGTCCGCTCCCCTCCCGTGTGGCCACCTGTAACTGTATATGGAGGCGGGCTGTATGCCGGGTTCGAGTACCCCTCAGCTGCCCTTAACTGTCCTCTTTATATTTCTCCTAATTCTCTTAAAGGGTACAACCCCCCTCCCTCGGTTTTCACTACCTTTGCTAGGGGTGTATCGTTGCTCTGTTCCTTTTTTATTTCATTTTCTTTTGGGTTATTATTCTTTTCTCCTCCCTCTTTTCCGTTCCCCGTGTTCTTTGGGTCTTCACTTCCCTTTTTCCCATTCTCTCCTTCCTCCTTAATCTCTTTTTCTTCCGGTGTTTCCCCCACAGTGAACATTCCATTTGGTCCTGGTCGGGACCCTTGGAACATCATCCATAAGTTAAACACCTCCACGTTGTTTGTCAACTTCTTCCCTTTGTATGTATTTTGCAAATGGTTTAATAGTGAATGTTGGGTATATGGATCGAAGCTACCATTAGGCGGCCATGGTGTTATCATTTTGTTGTCCATCCCCTGTGTCCATTCTATGCTATACTTGATCAGTTTCTCCCTATGGGGTGACAGTGTTGTACATATGTGTTGTAGTGGGGTAGTGAGGGTGTTCCCCCACCCTCCCGATCCCGTCCCGTATGACATCGTAGCGCTTCACTTGTTATCCTTCCCCTATTTGGTAGCTATTATCTTACTAACACTTACAATACACAGCCTTATACCTTTACCTGGCCCCGTAAGTTTGGGGACTTGCGATAGTCCGCTAAGGAAAATTATTAAAATATAGTATTTACATTTGTATATTTTCTTCTTTCTTTCTTCCTTTACACAACACCCTTACGGCCCCCTGCGGCCGAGGCGCACGTAGCCCCCTGCGGCTGCGTACCCCTTGTGACGTTCTTATACAGTCGTCCTATTTTCACTTGCTCCTCCTCCTTCTTTTACACTTGCCGTGGCCGGCGTTCTCCGTGCGCCGCCACGTCCCCCGTTTCGCCTTTCCTCGATCAACTCATTACCGTTTATCTCCGTTTCCACTCCCTTACCACAGTTCTCCTCCCCACCACTCTCAGAAAGAAAGATGCCTTGTGTTCGGGATATCCTATGAAGGCCCTACTGGTGACGTCACCGATCTCTTCGAACTACTGGTAGGTTCTTCATATATTCTTTGAGTCCAAAATACACTTGCAATCTACCCCCGTTAACCCCACAGCTGTCTTCCTGTCACTCCTGGAACAAGGTAATCAATAAATATAATCGGACTGCGCACGCTGCGTTGCCTCGAGTGTGATACGCCCCTCGACAGGAGGGCTTAACCAGCCAATTATCTTCCGTATTGGGCAACTAACTAACTAGCGCCTACAGGGAAACGTCATCTACCTATCGAGTTTCTTGCTCGAACAATAGGGATCCTCATCTACTCATTGATCAATAAATGCCAAATCGTAGGAAGCCACACACACACACCCTTACACGTGGTCGCGACCTAGGCCAATCAGTTTCTACGAGCGGCCGCACGTGATGTTTTCGTGCTCCGCCCCCTTCTCTCCCGTAACGTAGCGGACTGCTCTCGCACTCGTCCGGCTACCATTCATTTCATTGCCAACACGAAATTATCAAACCTTCGCCGCGCACCTGTGCAACACCACTGTCATGATCACTGCTTCCAAGGAGCCAGGACCAGCCCAACGTCCTTGGAAGCAGGCCCCTAACCCTAATCCTAGGCACCAGACGGTCCTCACGGGGACCTTTTGGACCTTGTCCTGGCGCCGGTGGCACCAGGCTCATCAAAGGCATCGGTCCCGGCACTGGAAGCGCCGGGCTCATAATATGTGTGCAGATGTTTGGGTGGACTTACCTGCAGCAGACCATGCTGCTTACTTACCAGCCTCTTAGAAGTCCTCTGTGAACAGGAACTACTTTCTTACCTGGGTGGGGCAGCTCCATTCCCTGGATTCAGCATGGGGAAAGCTTCTAGAACTGGAACTCTTTTCTTACCTAGGCGGGGCCGTGGAGGAAGACGCCTCATCATTCCAAGGCTATTTAAACCACACCCGATAGAAGAAACGTGCTTCGCGTTATTCTGCATCTGCAGCAGAACGCTCACCGAGTCTGTTCCAGCCTTTCTTCTTTCGATCCTGAATCTGCAAGAATCATACTCACCATTCCTGTATCCAGTTGACAGCAGCACCTGCAGAGACAAGAAACAGCAGGTTAGCAAGGGAGTCTTAACTCGCAGTGCTTACTCACCTGATCCATCGGCTGCGGTCACTTCGGCACGCTGTATTTTCGCCTGTGAAGACAAAAGCATTGTCATTACTTACCGGCACCCCGTGAACTCTGGAATTCTTCACGCTGCATCACCGCCTGCGGAGATAAAAGCATTGCATTACTCACGGGCATTCCGCGGACTCCGGCGCTGCAAACAAACTTCTGAAAGACAAAAGAAGAGACATTAGACAGGTATTTACTTACGCTCATCGCGCTCTTCACAATAGAACGTCTGCAAATACTCCGGTGCCTCTTCAACCCGAACTACGCTGCAAGGGAAAAGACAGCTAGAGCGCTTGCATTTACTCACGCATTTCCAGGCGCTTTATTTCATCTTCCACAAGAGTCCTGCAAGCAAAAGGGGGAAAAGCATCATACGAAATCCTGCCTTGCACCTAAAGACTCTAAAGACTATAAAGACTAAAAAGGTGTCTGGAAACTCACCGCTCGTGCTGTTAACGACGGTAACGGTCCTCTGAGTCCAAGAGGCCTATGTTTCACCAGTGAAGGAACTGGCAACAGCGCCCTGCATCAGACGCAGATGGAGAGTCCAGCATTCACCTATCTAAGAAACCTCACCCTACGAGTTTGTCACACAGTGCGAAGAGGTTCGACCCCGGAAGCCCATCGAGTCCTGCACATCACCTTTCGAGTCACAGACACCTTCCGGCCACGACCTGCGCCTCCGTGGGAATCAGGTGAGCGTTACAGAACGCGAAGCCCACCGCAAAACTCCTACCCAGGCGCAATGGCAACTTCAGACACTGATCACTTAGCCCAGTTGCTCGGGGAATTAAGAGCAGAAGTACATGCAGCTCGTCAGGAAACAAGCTCTCTAAGAAGAGAACTAATACTTTCTAAGGAGCGAACAGAGGACCTCGCTAGGCAATTGCTACAAACGCAGGCAGGACAGACACCTCTGCCCGCTCCAGGAGGAAGTTATCCTTCTGCACCATCTGTAAATCCAGTGCAAATCAATCTACCTGGTAATGTGCCCTTGGCTCCGCCCGAACGTTTTTCTGGTGACCCAAAGAAATATGCAGTGTTCATCAACCAGTGCCGCTTACATTTCTTATGTCGACCAGCTGCATTCCCAACAGATCAGACCAAAGTGGCTTTCGTGCTTTCTTATCTCAGTGGCAGCGCCGCAGATTGGTCGATCCCTTTAGTCACCCAGGATGATCCGGTTCTATATGATTTCCAGGCCTTCCAGTCCAGTATGGAGAAACTGTTTGCAAGACATGCACAGGGGCAGGCCTTGGACAATGAACTTCTTTCGTTACGACAGGGTAATCAAGACCTCTTAACCTATATAGCCTCATTCAACAGACTCATAGTGGAAACTCAATGGACCGAGGACAAGAGAATAACGCTTTTCTACAGAGGCCTGCGTGGAGAGCTCAAGGATGTGTTAGCTCAAGTTGTGAATCCTCCACAAGAATGTTCAGACTATATTGACTTGGTCGTCCAATTGGACCACAGATTACAAAACAGGAAGGCTGATCGCTCTAAATTTGATACCCGAGTGTTTTCTAAACCACAGACTCCTACTAAGGGAGCGGACACAGTGGAACCCATGCAAATAGGGGGGATGAAAGGTCCTTTAAGCCAAAAGGAGCGGGAAAGAAGAAGACAGCTGCAATTATGCCTCTATTGCGGGAACTCAGGGCACTTTCTTCGAGACTGTCCAGTAAAACCAGCTAAGAAGGCTGTAGGAGCCGCAGACACCAGTGCCACAAGTTCTGAGCAGGGAAACGACCTAGCCCGGCAAGTGTAGAGGTCCTCTTGCCGAGCGTTAAGATCTGTCCCGTGACCTCGTATTTCGTGGGGCCCATGGTCATCATTAGTCCAGCACGTCCGGATCGTTTGCATGCAATTGAAGCTTACATCGACAGCGGAGCAATCGGCAATTATGTGGACCGTGAAATGGCATCAAGGATGAATCTACCCCTTGTCCCTAAGGCAGTAAAGGACGTCATTACTACAGTGGATGGCACGGAGATAGCCTCCGGGCCAGTAACGCATGCCACCCAAGAAGTGACGCTAGTGAGCCAAGATGGACACCGGGAGAAAATTGTGTTTGATGTGATCAAGGCCCCTCAGTTCCAGATCATTCTGGGAATCCCTTGGTTAGAGAAACACAATCCTCAGATCGACTGGCGAGCAAAGACGGTTCAGTTTCCAGAATGTTTTACCACTTGTTATCCTCGGCCTGAAGTTTCAGTGGCGGCAATTTCTTCTGAGGTTCCTACATTACCTTCCGACTACCAGGAATTCCAAGATGTCTTTCGAAAGGATCAAGCTAACACCCTGCCTCCTCATAGGTCTTAAAACTGTCAAATAGACTTGATACCCGGAACAACTCCTCCTTGCAGTAGGATTTATGCCCTCACCGAGCCGGAGAATCTTCACCTCAGACAATATCTGGACCAATACCTAGCTAACGGGTTTATCCGTCCTTCCAAGTCTCCAGCTTCCTCGGCTTTGTTCTTCGTTCCGAAAAAGGAAGGAGACCTTAGAACTTGTATAGATTATCGTGCCCTGAATCAAATCACCGTTAAAAACAGATACCCGTTACCTTTGATCCCTGAACTCCTGGACCAAGTCAAAGAAGCATGTATATATACAAAGTTAGATCTCAGAGGAGCCTACCACTTGGTACGAGTAAAAGAAGGCGATGAATGGAAGACGGCCTTCCGCACCAAGTATGGGTTATTCGAATATCAAGTGATGCCCTTTGGACTTTGTAACGCTCCTGCCGCTTTCCAGTATTTTATGAACGATGTCCTTAGAGAACTCATAGACGTGTGTGTTGTTGTCTACATTGATGACATCCTTGTCTATTCATCATCTGAAGAGGAACATCAGAGACACGTTAAAAAGGTTCTCGAGAGACTGCGGCAACATAACCTCTTTGCCAAGCTTGAAAAATGCGTTTTCAACGTAACTGAAGTTGAGTTCCTGGGATTCATATTGTCACCTAAGGGGGTTCATATGGATTCGAAGAAGGTCGATGCAATCATCAAGTGGCCATCACCAACCTCGGTAAAAGGAGTTCAAAGCATGTTAGGTTTCGCAAACTTTTACCGCAGATTCATTCCTGAATTCTCCCGGATAGTCCAGCCCATCACCGCTCTGTTAAAAAAGAACAAACGTTTTGAAAGGTCTACTGAAGCAGAACAAGCTTTTCAGGACTTAAAAGCAAAATTCATTTCTGCACCTGTTCTGAAACATCCTCGCCCAGAACTCCCCTACATCCTGGAAACGGATGCTTCTAGTCTTGCTATGGGGCAGTTTTATCACAAAGAGATCCAGTCACACACCAATTACATCCTGTAGCCTTTTGGTCCCGCAAATTCTCGGCTCCCGAGATCAACTATTCCATTACAGACAAGGAACTTTTAGCTATCAGATCGGCCTTTAAAGCCTGGCGACATTATCTTTTGGGAGCCAGACACACAGTCACCGTAATGACTGATCACCGCAATCTACAATACCTGAAGACGGCCAAAGCTCAATCTTCCAGACAGCTTCGCTGGGCTCTGTTTCTGGCTGAGTTTGACTTTATAATCACTTATCGACCCAGCAGTAAAGACGGAAAAAGCAGATGCCCTCTCTCGGATGGGAGTAGATGAACATTTGACCAATCCAGAACCAATACCCATAATCCCAGAACAAAGGATTTTGGGGTTAGTCAGCACTAAATCCTTTGAAGACATCAAGACTGCAGTCAAGGCACTCCTAACTCCGGCCGATTTGCAGGACTGGCAACTAAAGGGAAAAGAATTCTCAGTGGATCAAGACCTACCATATTTCCAAGGACGATTGTACTTGCCCTGTGAGAAAATACAAAAACAAGTAATCTCTGCTTATCACGACTCTCTGATGGAGGGTCACCCTGGCATTACCAAAACCATGGAAAAGATCAAAAGACATTTCTGGTGGCCATCATGGAAGAAGGATATTAGAGACTTTGTAATCTCCTGCGGTGTGTGTGCCCAGAATAAAAGTCAGAAGGAGAAACCAGCCGGCCTTTTACACCCTCTGGATATTCCTCCCTGTCCATGGCATACCCTGTCCATGGATTTCATCACGGACTTACCTCCATGCTCAGGGTATAATACCATTTTAGTAGTCGTGGATCTATTCTCCAAGATGGCTCATTTCATTCCCCTGAAGGGCCTACCTTCGGCTTCGGTATTGGCCCGAGAATTCTTAGAAAACATCATTCGGTTACACGGTTTTCCCTCGGTTTTAATCTCCGATAGGGGAAGTCAATTCATCTCCCACTTTTGGCGCAGTTGCTGTCGTCTAGCCCAAATTGATGTAAGACTTTCAACCAGTCACCATCCCCAAACTGACAGACAAACCGAGAGGACTAATCAGACTCTAGAGCAATATCTGCGTTGCATGCTCCAACAAACTGAAAACCCTTGGAAGGATATTCTGTGGATCGCTGAATACGCTTACAACAATTCGACTCATTCTGGAACCGGGAAGACTCCCTTCTTCCTATTATACGGACATCATCCTAAAACCTCTAATTTGGATCCTCCCCAAGAATTCGAAACACCAGCTGTGGATCATTTACACTCTGAAATTACCCGTGCTTTTAAGGAAGCCACTGCCCATCTGCAAAGAGCTAAAGCTCAAGTCAAAAAAGGAGCAGATCGACACCGTAAAGAGGCCCCTCACTACGCAGTAGGAGACCAGGTCTGGTTATCCACTAAGCACCTGCCTCTAAAAGGATCCCGCACCTTCAACCCGAGATATCTTGGACCCTACACCATCTCTACCATAATTAATCCGGTGGCAGTCAAATTGGAATTGCCTACGCATATGAAAATACATCCAGTATTCCATGTCTCCTTATTAAAACCAGTACAACCAGAAACTCGATTGACTGAACTCCCAGAACCCGTTTTGGTAGACGGAGAACTCGAATTCGAAGTAACGAACATCCTAGACTCCAAAATCTCCAGATCTAAATTATACTATCTGGTCGATTGGAAAGGATACGGTCCCCAGGAAAGGTCTTGGGAGCCCTCAGAATATGTCCACGCACCTCATCTGGTCAAAAGATTCCATCTGAATCACCCCGACAAGCCAAAACCCCCGGAGAAGACATGCTTAGGAGGGGCCTTGAGGGGGGGTACTGTCATGATCACTGCTTCCAAGGAGCCAGGACCAGCCCAACGTCCTTGGAAGCAGGCCCCTAACCCTAATCCTAGGCACCAGCCGGTCCCCACGGGGACCTTTTGGACCTTGTCCTGGCGCCGGTGGCACCAGGCTCATCAAAAGCATCGGTCCCGGCACTGGAAGCGCCGGGCTCATAATATGTGTGCAGATGTTTGGGTGGACTTGCCTGCAGCAGACCATGCTGCTTACTTACCAGCCTCTTAGAAGTCCTCTGTGAACAGGAACTACTTTCTTACCTGGGTGGGGCAGCTCCATTCCCTGGATTCAGCATGGGGAAAGCTTCTAGAACTGGAACTCTTTTCTTACCTAGGCGGGGCCGTGGAGGAAGACGCCTCATCACTCCAAGGCTATTTATTTAAACCACACCCGATAGAAGAAACGTGCTTCGCGTTATTCTGCATCTGCAGCAGAACGCTCACCGAGTCTGTTCCAGCCTTTCTTCTTTCGATCCTGAATCTGCAAGAATCATACTCACCATTCCTGTATCCAGTTGACAGCAGCACCTGCAGAGACAAGAAACAGCAGGTTAGCAAGGCATTCTTAACTCGAAGTGCTTACTCACCTGATCCATCGGCTGCAGTCACTTCGGCACGCTGTATTTTCGCCTGTGAAGACAAAAGCATTGTCATTACTTACCGGCACCCCGTGAACTCTGGAATTCTTCACGCTGCATCGCCGCCTGCGGAGATAAAAGCATTGCATTACTCACGGGCATTCCGCAGACTCCGGCGCTGCAAACAAACTTCTGAAAGACAAAAGAAGAGACATTAGACAGGTATTTACTTACGCTCATCGCGCTCTTCACAATAGAACGTCTGCAAATACTCCGGTGCCTCTTCAACCCGAACTACGCTGCAAGGGAAAAGACAGCTAGAGCGCTTGCATTTACTCACGCATTTCCAGGCGCTTTATTTCATCTTCCACAAGAGTCCTGCAAGCAAAAGGGGGAAAAGCATCATACGAAGTCCTGCCTTGCACCTAAAGACTCTAAAGACTATAAAGACTAAAAAGGTGTCTGGAAACTCACCGCTCGTGCTGTTAACGACGGTAACGGTCCTCTGAGTCCAAGAGGCCTATGTTTCACCAGTGAAGGAACTGGCAACAGCGCCCTGCATCAGACGCAGATGGAGAGTCCAGCATTCACCTATCTAAGAAACCTCACCCTACGAGTTCGTCACACAGTGCGAAGAGGTTCGACCCCGGAAGCCCATCGAGTCCTGCACATCACCTTTCGAGTCACAGACACCTTCCTGCCACGACCTGCGCCTCCGTGGGAATCAGGTGAGCGTTACAACCTCCCACTTCCCGTATTTAATTCCTCCCCCCTCCCTCACAATTTCACATTGCTTGTTGTGCGTGGCATGCTCACCAAGTTCTCTTGATGCGGGGCCGCTCGACTGCGTGCACCCCTCCAAGCGGCTCGCCACCTCCCCTCGTCTGGACCACGTCTGGACACTCGCCAACCGCGGGCGGGATACTTCTCAACCGGCTCCCGAAGGCCAATATCCGGATTGCGCTGTCCGGTCTTCTCGCAGTTCCGCGATGGTCCTGTAGTCCTCAGAAGGGGGCAACGGCAGAGGGGGCCGCGCCGCCGGGCCTCCTCGCAACGGGAGTACCTGGAAAAAATAAAAATAAAAAAGCAGATCTTAAACAGATCTTAGCAGTGCCTCCAACTTGTCGGGGGGAAATTCTGCCGGGGTCGGCCGGAGCCGTCCGTAGACCTCCGGGCAGGGAGGCCCCAACTCCTCCCGTATATCCCAAAAGAGATAGAGTATGAGACACACGCAAGAAGCAAGGTGACTCTGCTGTTTATTAGACAAAACGGCAGGGATGGGTCAAGGATCGTACGCGTCCGTCCTGACACACACACAATCGTGTGGCTCGCAGGCCCTTTTTACCTTAGTATGACGCGCTACTTGCGTCACCTTAGAAAGTTTAGCAAAAAACCTATTTCCACTCTGGATTGGTTACTCGAGTGGTAGGGTTAGTATAGCATACATATAGAGAACGGTGTTAGTGGTTGAGGGTTAGTCAGGTGGTATACTTGGGCTGTCCCTTCAATTTGATACATGAAAATTGTTACATGAAGACCTCTGAGGATTGGTCAATGTTAATGGCGTCAGTGATAAGAGCCCCATGTTCTGATTGGTCCACTCGCGAGCCTCCCAATTTGAGACTATCGCTGTTCTCAGCTCGCGGTGCACCTGTTATTTGCAACAATGTTTTACTATGGGTAGGTGTAAACAATGTGAGGATTTATTCATTTGTTGGGAGGTCGACTACTCCCACTGCTGCAGATGTCCAATGAGTCTTTTAATTGTATCTGCCTGTGTCTTGAAACGTGGGATTCAGGCGTCTCCTTCCTCCTGGGCTTGGCATCCTGTCAGGTTTAGCTTTGTCACGTGAGGTGGGACCGTGTTTGAGGCAAAATTCAGCCCAATTATTATTGTTTTTCCCACTGTGTGCCTGGTTTATCTTGCAGGTGCGACCTTGGCGTCTGCTTGCGGCATGCGACATTGCAACATCGTGCCCTTGGCGGTGTGCTTTCGCCGGGCTCATTCTGCAGGGTCAGCAACCGAGCTCTTGCTCATTCAGTGTTCATGGAAGCTTTTGCTTGCGGCCTACTTGGGCCTGGTGCATAGGTGGAACCGTTTGATGCAGAGCGCTTTAAGTTACAGTATCATATTGCTCTATCCTCAGTATCGTGTCTTCGTTATATTCTTTATTATGGTACATGGTTCTTAGAAGAAGCGTGAGCAAGCCTTTTTAGATAAGTTCATTATGCGTCTTGCGTTTCTGCATTTTGAGAGCCTATGTGGAAAATAATAAAGATGCACGTCCGTGGGTATGTCTGTCGCCTATGTCATAGCACTGAGTATGTTCTTCGTGTGGATTGGTGTGGGAGTGTCCGGTGTGCATGTTTGCACAGGTGTGCTAACCGTTGGCTAGGTCGTCATGGCATCTCTAACGACGTGTTGATTTATTGCTGGATGGTTCAGTCGAGTTCATCCATGCCGCAGGTGTCGGCATGTGCAGGGCAGGCTGGTGGGCACATCCGTATGTTCCTGTACCAGGGTATTTGGTCATCTGGTAGATGGGCAAACTCCTCTCGTGGCAGGTGTCTGGGCCGTGATCCTCTAGGCCAAGCGCGAGAGGGGAAGGGCGGGAGCCTGTTCTTCCATTCTCCCACTTCAACTGGGTTCCTGTATAAAATGCCAAGCTCAATTGTGGCACATCCTGCTGTAAAGTGCTCAGCTGCTCTTGAGCTAGGTCCGTGCTATAAGCAATAAAATAAATTTAAAAAAGCTGAAAGAAGCAGATGATCAGATGGCATTGTTAATTTGTGGATGCAGAAGTCTTAGCCGGGAAGTCTGAAATGGGTAGATGGCAGAGCCTAGGAGTCAGTATTGTGCAATACTTGGAGATGCAGATGTGGCTGATCATTGAGTCCAGGGAGGACTCCAGTGGTTTCTGTGCAGCAGCATAGACTGCATCTATAGTGTGCAAATCTGCATTTACGCAGTTCTAAGATGCAGGGTGAAACAGGGGTTGCTTCCTTGGTTTTGTGGTTGTTGTGAGACCCAGCCCAGAGTTTCGGGGCCAAGGTAACTTCTTGAGCTCTTCACTTCCACTCACAGAAGTTGGTCAGCATCTGCAGTGTCTCCTTCACCTGGACTGCAGGGTACTGGTTCAAGTGCCAGCCTGAGGCCCATGGACGAGTGGCACATTATAAAAATGTAAATAAATTAACTAAACAATATATAAACCAGCAGAGAGTAATTGGTCCACAGGTGTTCACCATTACTGTTTGCTCAGGATAGTTAAGAGATAGAGCTTTGCTCTGCCTTGGATGCATTCTTCTTGATCTTGTCCAGAGATGAATCAAAGAAGGAGAGGATGTCTTCTAAGTATAAAGTCAAAACCTAAAGGTTAGGGGAGCTCCTAATGCCTCATACAAAGGGCTAAATACTCAATACTGAACAAAAATAGAATGAGGATGTCCTTTTAATAAAACAAATATGTTATTCAAACATTATTTGTCTTTCTAAAGCCACCATCGCTGGCTATTAGTTCATTGTCAATGCATAATTCACACAATTAATTACAATTAAAAACGTCACAGAATACATAGACACATAAAAAACCTTATGAAGTGCAATGTGTAAGAAAGTGCTTGTATTCCCCACAAAGATCTTCAAAGTAAGGATGTGTGATAAACAAATAACTATGCATACACCACTCGTAGGCATGGGTAGACAATACCGTACCACCTAAGCTCAAACACCTATACTTAAGGGCCTTAATGAATAGAAACAAAACACATTCTACTAGGTGAGACAGCTATTAAGACAACTGTCTTCCAACTTCTAATCGAGCTCTTCTGAAGGGTATTATTATTTTCCCCTTCCTCCTAGTTTCAACATCTCTGCTGCATTATGAAAGGTTTTCATCTGGACAGGTTTATCCACATTGATTTGACTGCAAAAAAGTGCATAGATCCACAAGGTTCTCATAAGTCACTCAACCGAACCAGCTTCTCCAAGGCATCATGGAATGGTGTTTTCACTTCCATAGCTCATCGCAGCATATGATGTTTACTGGTGCTGAAAATAACCATATGGTGTGTCCACCGATCAACTAATGCAATAGTGTGGACAAAAAGTGAAGTGAAATCTATGTCTGCCTCCAAACTCCAAAAAGGTTAGGAAGTATAACGCCCCACTCCGAGGCACTGAGATTATAAATGGTATGGTTGTGTATAAAGACAACATGTCACAAGGGATTGGTTCAAAATAACTCTGCTGTAATGCTCCACTCCAGGCTGTTGTAACAAGTGTCTTTTTCCTTCTGACATCAGATGCAAAGATCATTGACAACAGGCAGTGTGGGGGCCTTAGGAAGTAGTAGAGAGCCCTTACAGAAATCAAGATAGCGGAGCCCCTCTCCTGCCATACCCTTCTAGTTGGCCTACTGTCGCTCTTACCATGTCAGCTGACTGCAAAAGAAGCCCAGTTAGCAGTTATCTGGCATGAGTGCTGCCCTTAACGTGTAGTCATTTCTGCACAGGGATCAAAGAGGCAGCATCCTGACCATTGATCCACTTAGCAGCTGTGGAAACAGTCAGACCAGACATACATACACATACACATCAGTAATGACATAGATGGGCCATGATCACAGAGCTGACACCAGTGTGATAACACATTTCACTGACTTTATAACTGTGCACTCTTAGCAGTCACCATGTCCAAACAGGAATGTCTTATATTGGAAATTGTTTGCAACCAGACTGACTATAAGGCATACAATTATTAGGTTTGGAAACAGAGGAGAAGAGGATTAAAAAGCCACGTTGGCCTGCAGGGAATTTGATAGACAGCAGCTGTCAGGAATGCATATGTGATCTTTGAACCTGTCCTTTGTCACTGCACAGCTGGAGCTGTTGGTTCCTGGAAGCTCTCTTAGCAAATGCACCATGGCACACTATCATTTTGCCATGGAGAGTTTATGGAAGGTGGTCTGATTATCAGACATGTATTTCAGAACAGAATTATATGCATAATTTCAATTTAATAAAAATCACACCCTCAAAGATCGCAATCCATCACACGGACAGTATCTGGATTACATTCCATCTGCTTTTAAGCAGGTAATCCCCAGTGCCCAATGTGCTCTATAATAATCTGTTTTCACTGCTTACACAGACAGCTATGTTTTGCTATTGTCTGCTCAGATAACGTGCTCACTAGTTTTGATGAGTGTAAGTTGCTCTGCATGATATTCAGAGGTGCTTCTCCAATGTTCAGAAAAAACAAAACTAAAAACTATATTGAATGTTTACACATGGGTTTTGGAGACTATATGGAAGCTGACAAAAGAAATGCTTGGATAACCAATATTACAGTGGCTCATCATACTTTCCAACCTGTATTACGTTGTTCAAATATGCATTTGCCATTTTTGCAGCTACAGGTCTGTTAATCCTACTCGTTTCAATACCAGACATATTGAATAATCCTGATTTGGGCACCGTGGGACCTACAGGTGTTTATCTGACTGTGAACTAAAGTATTCGCTTTCCATCTAAACATAACACAGTTTGTTAGGGGCCTGAACTGCCATAGGGCAGATTTGTCTTTTCTGAATTTTAGGTTTGTGGAGGGCTCATTTGTGCAAGAAAAACATCTGGAAGGGCTTCTCCAGTGGAAACGTTATTATTGTAACTGTATGTCTATGAGCATCCCTCCCATCAATAGTCCTAAATGTTTGCACCTTCCCCTAATTGAGAGGGACAAGGAAAGATACATCGATCACATACATCCTTGGCATGCTTGGTACCATAATCTGAAGACTCATATTCATGGTCAAAGGAAGGAAGTATCTAGGGGCCTCCCTTGCCTTGTCGCGCTCTGAAACACTTGTGTATGAGCGCGATAGAAATAAAATATCAATCAATCAATCAATCATGTGAGGTCCAATGAACATCAGCAAACACGCAGCATGGTGTTCAGCAAGAGAGACATGTCTATCTGCACCCTGCCCCTGAGGATTATGTAGGACCATGTATCCTACATCACCATGATTTGAGCATATAATGGTTTACTGCATGTTCATTGATGGTTGCTGACCTGTGTTTGAATTGTCCAAACATGTCAGAAAACACAGGTAGCTCCAGAACAAAACAATACGCACTGGTTGGTTGATTCCCAACTCACATGGCCTGTGAGTGGTCATCTCGGGGCTATGTAAACCTCATACAAAGGAAAATGTATGCTCTACAATGAGAAGGGCTCAAACATGCAAAATCATAGAGGGGAGGGCACGGTGAGAGAAGCAGAAATACAAGCTAGTGGGGAGCCAATAACAGGGCCGCCAGACAATTTGGCAGCAAGTCATCTAAAAACAACAAGCGGTGGTAACAGGGGGTCATATCACCCAGTTGTAGTTTCGGTGGGGAGTGGATGATGTGCAGACCTAGATGTAAGGGTAGACGCATTCCATTATGAGGAGCGTTTTGAGTACCTTCCTGAAATGCAGAAGTGAGGAGGCGAGTCTGGTGATGAGGTGGAAGATGTTTGGAAGTCTTGGTGCATAGATGGAGGTCTTGTTTTGTGGTTCTTTCCTTCCTGCACTTGTGGTGTTCAAGTCTGCACATGCCCCTGCTTCTGGTATATTTTAGGCCTTCAGAGATGCTGAGTTTCTCAGTGAGGTAGCTCAGGGACGTAAAGGCAGCAGCCTTGCAGACAAAGCAGTTGGATTTGAAGATGATGTATGCTTTCTGTGGGAGCCAGTCCAGTTCAACGAGGGTCGGGTTGACATGGTAACATTTCTGGAGCCTGCTGCAGCTTCATGCATCCATTTCCCGACCTTGGACTATGACAATGTATGTATCCCAGATTTCACACTGCAGGGTGTAAATCTGACCTACAGCAAAAGACAACCTTGTGTTCAGAAGACTGTGTGCCTTCACTGGCAACTCACGCCCATCAGCTTATCTAATGTAATTATTGGCTTTGAGATTTTATGGGGGAGTTTCTGCCGAGAATTTTGGCTTCTCCAGCTGTGACAGTACTCAACGTCTTGGCCATTATCATGCTCATCATTGTCATCATCAACCTCAGATGTATCAGTGCTGAAAGGGAAGATGAAAGAACAGGGCTGATAGTCTGAGGGAGGGGGGTTTCCTCTATAATTGCTGCTTGAAATGTGCCCTGCCTCATTCCTACTGATGAGAACCGTAACTCTAAGCTGACAGCCCTGTTGCTTTCTGGAGCAGATTCAATGGGCTTGTCCATGCCTGGCACTAGAACAGACTGCTGCCAAATCTGTATGTACACTCTGTTTTGTCCCAACATGTGGTGAAAGGATTCATTTTTACTTTTGTCCAACTCTGAACATAGGTTCGTGCATATCGTGGCTGGTTGCCATAAACTGTAAGAAGCAGGGCAGCCAAATGCACATTTAAAATAGTAAAACTGTATGCTTGTAGTCATAGTTTGATGACAGGCACTGCATTTTACCCAGCGCAAATTGTGCATTCTAAATATTTCAAATATTTTCATCATTATCTGTCGATGCAGCAAACTATTCAGTGCAACATTTCAGTGACTTCCTTTCATCGTACTAGTACCCTTAATCGGTGCAGCTGTTTGTGTCATAAAAAAACATCCGTACAGTACTTATTTTACATATGTATTGCTGCATGCCCTTAAATCTGGTCACAATTCCTGAAGCAGGAATAATAATGTGGTTGTGAAATAATGTGATTTTCTCCTTAGTGTTCTAGTCCGATCCAAGAAAGTGGAGTCCAATCAGGCGATCCCCTGCATCTCCAGAACCATCGAGAACCATAATGACATCCAGCCTGTGCTAATTTCTGTAATCACTCTTTCATCACTGCAAATTCCCCCTCCCCTCCTAAGCACTCCCTTGTGCACCCCCTTCTCAAGAAGCCATCTGGCAATCCTACCTGCCCGGCAAACTATCGCCCAATCTCCATCACCTCTTTCCTGGTCAAACTCTTGGAAAAAATGCCCATCTCCCAGCTTTCTCTCCACACTGAATCAGTTGGTTGTCTGCATGACCATCAGTCTATCTTCAGAGCTGCCAGAGGCACGGAAACTGCTCTCCAGAAAACATGTGAAGATTTGCTTTCTAACCATTGATTTTTTATTTGATTTGTTTTGATTTTGAGTATTTATATTGCGCTCGTAACAGACTAAACCGTAAAGTGGCGCGTTAGGGAGAATTCTCATTCTATGGCTAATTTCCCTTACCTATAGAGTCCCCCAGCAGCTTTGCTGGATTTGAAGGGTTTGTTTCTTTTTACCTGCTAAGAGTGCGACTCTTTTTCCCACTCTTAGGCATTTTTGCTATGTGTGTTCTAGGCTATTTTTGTGTTTAATGCCTATGGGATTTTCTCTCCCCCATAGGAACCATCTTTATTCACATGTGTTACACAGCACCCTCAGTGCAGTGACACAGGGGTGTCGTAGCGACCCCCAAACATAGACTCCATACCCTGGGACTGACTACTGTCTCCAAGGGCATGTAAAGTCCCAATTGGCTTTACTAGTCAATTATTATGAACTTAACCAGTACAACCCATCTTACTATGGAGGTACTGGAAAAGGTTAATCGTTTTTCCCTTGGGTTCATTTTCGAGGGGGCACCGTAAAGTGCCTCTCTCTAAAGTTTCTGGCTGGTGGCAGTGGTTACTACCATAAATATTTGACAGCAAATATTTTCCTATGGGATTTTCCCATGGTTCGAGTCTACCACTTTTTCTGACAGCCTTGTACATACCGCCGGTCTATTTTATTATTAACTTTACTCCGGTAGGTTTTAATCGCCAGAACTTTAATATAAATTCTTTCTTGTGTCTTTCTCGAAACTCCTAACCCAGGTCAGGGATCCTTTGTTCGTCCTTTTGGCGGGCTTCAGCCAAGAAGCCCTCCTTTCGGCTCCACTGATTCTGGGGTGGGTCCATTGTGTGGGAGGGGGAGTAGGACCGCTGGACAGGGTTGCCTCCACAACCAATGTCGCACTCTATCCTGATAGGCTGGAGGGTCTCTCGCCAAGATGACCACTCCACTGTGTGAGTGACAGCTATGCTGTATGAATGGGGTTCTTTTCTGCATAAAAGCAGGGTCGTGAGGACTGGAAGAGCAAGACATTCGCCACTGGAACTACGGAACCGAAGGGGAGACAAGCCACGGACATCTTCAGCACCTGCACCACCGGTGAAGCCCTGCTGCAGCGTCTCACCACTTTTCTTCCACGCGACAAGAGGAGATCTTCTTCGCAAGAGCCTCCTTCCCTTGAGCTGGTGGGACCAACCAGTTCACCAATCGCTTCCTCGGACCTGCCTTGGTCGAATCGCCAGTGCCCAGCACTTGGAGGCCGGATAGCCAGGCAGCCATCCACCCGGACCGCGATTTAAAGGAGC
Organism: Ambystoma mexicanum; assembly: GCF_040938575.1. Lineage (NCBI taxonomy): Eukaryota > Metazoa > Chordata > Amphibia > Caudata > Ambystomatidae > Ambystoma > Ambystoma mexicanum. The sequence continues at coordinate 243,362,826 of NC_090927.1, forward strand.
ATATCTTTTTTCGTTTGGCAGCACTGCGGCTGGTTTCATCCCTGGGTAGTGCAGTAACTCGAACCTTCCTCCACGACGAGAGCCTCTCTTCTTCTGCTGGATGCCCCGAACTGCAGGAACTACCAGGAACAACCGCCACCGCAGGAGCCACTTCTTCATTTAAAGGTACTTTGTTCCGCCAGGCCTCCCTTTCTGCGTGGTAGACCTAGAGGTGTTTTAAATCCTTTATCTACTTGTTGGTTTGGCCACCCTTTCGTCTAACATTGTCTTTCACCTTGAATCTACCCTTTTCAATATTTGTTAACCAAAGACATGACTGCAGCTACAAGAACATGTTTGCTCCTAAGCTCTTGGTCCTGTACCACTGACTCTGGCTCAGGCCTACTGACTCTGGCTGATTTATAAGATCTGCTCTCACTAGATTGGTTCTCAATGAGAAATGTGTTGATACACCTGAATCTTCTAAACACCTCTTCCTTCCTACTGTTTTAACTTGTGAAGTGCCATTTTGCTCAGTTTTGAATTATTTATCTTCTGCTAAAGTATTACTGTGCATTACTTGTTCACAAAACTTCAGGGAAGTGTTGCTAGGGGGTGTCGGAAGATATTTCAGTTTAACTTGTGCTTTCCCTCCCTTTCGCTAAATTGCTAGAGTGCCATTTGTGGTTGGTTTTCACTGTGCCGTTTTGATCAGTTTTCACTCTACCGCAATCTTGTCTACAATTGACTAGGGAGTTATATATACTTTCCTTGACTAAATTTAACTTGCTTTATCAACTGTGATTTATGTGTTGAACTAGATGTGTATACAATATATCTATATATTTTCTTTTTAATACAAAGCTTTGGTCAGTGTTTCCTTGTGCCATAAGTACTCTTATACCTATTGTGTAAATCCCTCTTGACTGCTTAGCCACAGCTACCAACTAAATCGTTGTGGTACAGACTGATTCCAAAGGGGATTTTTCTTGCTCATGCCCGTAGTCATAATCTTCTGTAGTGCTCCCTAAGGGAACTGCACAGGATTCTGCCTAACACTGGTGTACAGCGGTGAGGATAAAAGTACTGGATTTACATTTTAGTGTACTGCTAGTACCTTGGTTCAATTAACCACAAGGTTAACCATCACAAAACGTTTATTTTAACAAAGTCAAGTATGGAAAGTTATAGTCAGGAGATCCTCCTTACTAAAACTTCTGATTATCTTAAAGATTTGTTCAGACAGAAAGATCTTCCTGTCAAAGGCAAGAAAACAGAAATGATTGATAGACTGTTAGAGAAACAAAGTCTGGATAGTGGTGTTGTAGTGCCCACTACTCCAGCAAATGTAGCAAACAGTAATGAGGATAATGTTGAAGATGTTATTTTTGAGACAGATGAGGAAGAGGAGGATAACAATGTCACCCCCTCTGGTCCTCTGCCTGCTCAAAGACCTTAGCCTGTGGCTACTGGACCCTTACCAGGTCCCACATTAAGTCCTGAATTTATCTCACTAGAATAAATGAGACTTGAACTAGAATTCAAAAGAATTAGTGCCCAAACTGAACAGAGACATCACGAACTAAGGCTCAAAGAAATGGTGCTCAACCATGAGCTTGAGATGAAGACATTGGCCCTCATTACGACCCTGGCGGAAATCGAAAAACGATGGCGGAAATGCAATACCGCCATCGAATAGCGCTCGGTGCGACTATGACCCGTCACCGCAAAGTACGAAGCCATTAGCGACACCGTAGTGAACGCCAACGCTAACTGCACCAAGCACGCGCGCGCGCGCCATGCCAAACCGCAAACACCACCATGGTGCAACGGTACGCCAATTCCGACCCTAGCGGACATGTACCTAACGCCATCAGGCATGGCGGAATGTACCATTCCGCCATGGCGAGAAGTACGGCATCGCGAATCAACCGTAAACGGCCCCACTGAGTGCCTGTACACCGCTCCCTGCCCACAAAGTACAACTCCCCGTAGGTGCAATGAAGCCACAATGCAACCATTGAAATGTACAAGTCACCCATGCATGCCAACGAACAAAAGAAACACAAGAGGGGCCAATGGGAGCTGCAGGGCACAGATGGCACGAATACAGAAGCCATCCCAATGGACATGACCACAGTCCCCCACCAAGAAACGCACGCAAACACAGGCACCTGTGACCAGCAATATTCCGAAGACCACATCATTCAACCAGTCCACCTGGCTGAACGGCATCTGTTACACAAAACCCAATCCCCCGCCCCTGAGCATGACAACATTCAAACTGGCATATTGGCAGCCCCCATCCCTGACCTCACTGGGCTTCGTAGGCAAACGCGCACAGCACAGTACCACGCAACTAAACCCCGAAGCTGGAACCCAATGCAGATCTCCTCACAATACATCGCCCCCCAAATAGGCATATGCCACATCACTTGCAAAGAAAAACGCTACACGTGCCAAATCAGAATAGAAATTTTATGCACATCAAAATCACAAAGCACATACAGCCATCAGGCCATGAACTCCAAAACACCAATCACCATTGTGGGCTGCTTCCGCAAGAAATGACCAGCCACTACCTGTGTGTCGCCCTGTTCCCCCATGGTACACAGAGCCACATTCACGTACGAAAAGGCAACATGGAAGCGCACAGAACCGCAGGGCCGTCCCAATGGGGAGGCACTAGTCCAGCTGAAAGGCCGAAATGTTGCTCCGAGCCACCAGTACTGCGTAAGGGCATGTGGCCCATTGGCGATCGTCCCATAAGATCGTAATGCTGCTCCACTGATTAACACGAAGCAGCAGGTGTCGGGAGTAAAATCCATCTGCAGGAGTGGCATACAGATGGCAGTGGCAAAAGGGGAGGAGATACCTGTCAACCAAAAGAAAAGAAAAAGAACAGAATGGCCATCAGAACTACATACCAACAACTCACTTCAATGATCACACGAAATCCACAGCCATATGCATGCTAGCCCACTCCAAAGGAACATCACCACCCCAAAACCACTTGCGACTCATAACCATCTATATCGAGGTGCAAACACCATCACAAACGAGTGTCTGAGGGCGCCTCGAGACAGGGAGGGCTCAACAAGGCCAGATGGACGATGGTCCCACTATGGCAGCCCTGCATCACATAGCGTAGGGGAGGCGGATAGATCCCAAGAAGCCCTGTACATGGCAAACTCTGTATCAAATCACCTGCCCATGCATCCATCCATCATTCCCTCATCCCGGGATCAAAATGCCTGAATAATTACTCACATAACATTAGAAACATCCATTGAGTCTGTGCGTTATGCAGCCTGCTAAATCCACAGTGCCCCAGCCCGTAATTCCAGTGTTGTGAAGTAACATGTATTTGGGAACGGACGGCCTCATCGCCCACGTAGCTATTGCGCATCCCAAACTATTCATATCAATCATTGCTCCCTCGCCATGGGCCCTGTCTCAAGGACATAGAACAATAGAACGTTACATTTGCAGTCAGACCTGTGGGCATCTCCTCGCCGCTAGCTGGAAACCGAAAGCGCCGCCCTTCGAATTCCTCATTTGCAACATCACGTCGAAAAGGCATCTGTGGCCGTTTGAAATCACTAATTATTCCATCGAGTGCGGCTGTGTGTGAAAATGGCAACTGCCTTCACCCACGAATGGGACGCCCCGCCCGTCGTTGCAACTCGGTACAGTGATGCATGAGGGCCCACCGTTACTCGAGTACTACGTCCCACTGACCCCTCACAAGTCTGTTCGCGACTGCACAGATAGTATGTGAAACAATGGGACCACAGCAGAATGAACATATCAACCAATCTTACACGGCCATCGGGTACAAATACATGATTGCAATAGCAAGATACAATTCCCCGAATTGCAGCGTTGTGCGCGGGACGTGCTCGGCCAAAGGGGAGAGCAGTTTGCACAGGTGGAATCAATCACCACAGGTGGAGGCCATACAGCCTGAAAACACATAAATTGCACAGCCAGTCTCCTCCCACAACCACACCGAAATGCTACCGGCAGGACTCGCGATGTTGGCCCTGGGGGACCTGATAGCACTGCAAGTGCTCCGACTCCAAGAAGTAGACGAACACCAACTACAACCAGCCGCACGGAGGAGACGCAGGAGGAGGAGGAGGCCAAGGCAGGGCCAGCAAGGCCCACCAGCACAGCCACTACCACCACGCAGGCAGCCCGCAATTCTACGCCTCCGAGCACATCCGTTCAACCTCACTGATGAGCAGATCCACACCCTCTACCGTCTGGACCGGGACACCATAGCCGCCATTGTGGACATGACACAGGCTGACCTTGTCAGCATGATAGATAGCCCAACCGCCATCCCACCCCTACTGAAGGTGGTGTCTGTACTCCACTTCCTGGCCACAGGCACCTACCAGCACACAGTCGGACAGTTGCATGGCATTTCTCAGCCACTGTTCTCACGGACACTATTGCAAGTGCTCGATGCCCTCCTGAAGCACGCAGACGACTACATCTCTCTACCACGCTCGGAGCAGGAAATAACCAACACAAAAGTGGGATTCCATGCACTTGCCGGCATACCGGGTTGCATTGGTGCCATCGACTGCACCCATGTTGAATTGGTCGTCCCACATGCCATGGAGGCCCAGTACCGCAACCGAAAACAATTTCATTCCCTGAATGTACAGATGGTGTGTGACTCCAACAGGATCATTACACATTGTTGTGCCCGATTCCCTGGATCAACCCATGATTCTATGGTCTTGAGGAACTCTACAATACCACGCTACATGGAGCGACACGCAGGGAACAGATCCTGGCTACTCGGTGAGTCTCATTACATGCATGATGATGTGGGGTATGTGAATTGTCAATGACCTGCCAGGAAGGGGGGGGGGGGGGGGGTGTGCGTACGTATCAATGGCATTCCACATCATACGTTTCTCGTCCACATACAGGTGATGCTGGATATCCACTGAAGAGATGGCTCCTCACACCAGTCCGGAACCCACGGGACCAGCATGAGGAGGACTACAACCATGCCCACTCACGTACCCGTGTAGTCATTGAACAGGCATTCGGCCTACTGAAGACCCGTTTCCGCTGCCTCAGCAGGTCTGGCGGGGCACTCCTGTACCGCCATGAGAAGGTTGCAAAGATGGTGATGGCATGTGTCATGCTCCACAACATGTGCGTACGTAGAAATGTGCCCATGCCCCCTGACGCAGAACTGCAAGCACCTGATGATGGTCATGATGAGGGTGGGGATGTGGCAGCACCTCATGGAGTCTGCGAGGCACCGGAGGCCCGTGACATTCGTCAGCATCTCATTGATGTATGCTTCTAGCACTCACGCCTGGTGGCTGATACATGGACACGGGACTCGTGGCACTGCGTGTGTCTGGGACATGCACAATATGGACTGTACGCCTATGATGGCCTAGTACACAAAGATCAATGTCCACACTTCTCATTGGTTGATCGTGCACTTTTTATGGCATATGTGATATCATGTTGAACACCCTATCGACCCGCCACCCAAGTGAGCCCAACACACCCCCTCCACCCTCCTACCTCCCCCCCGAACACCAGTGTCCAAAGATGCTCATTGTCAGTGGGCTGTCGCTATTGCATGCCCCCTCTGCGGGTATCAGGGGCACCCCTGCCTGTGGAGCGCAGGTTCCTTCCAGATCTACGTTGGGGGCTGCCCTGGACGGAACTTGCAACGGATGATGTGTCTGCCTGCTCACGTCCATGCATGTCCCTAAGGGTTTGCGAGAGCTCAGTGAGCACACGGCGCACTGCGGCAAGTTCGGCACATACGTCTTTGGACGTCGCATGCAGTTCCCCCCTCAGGCTCTCGGTGCTACTCTCCATTTGGACTCTCAGGCTCTCGGTGCTACTCTCAATTTGTGCCCTTAGCGTCTCTGTACCTCTCTCCATTTCTGCCCTAAGTGTCTCTGTTGATGTTTCTATGTCTGCCTTGGTGCCCCCACATTCATCGGCATGGCCCTTGAGGAGTGTGGCCATTTGCTGCTGTTGGACGATTAACTTGTCGAGGGACTGTTGCCTCTGCTGGGCCATGGCCATTTGCGGTGGTGTCACAGAGGGGCTGTTGTCCTCATGTTGCCTTGCCACAGGGCTTGTGGGGGATGGCCAGTCGTCGTCTTGTGGCTGCACCTGCGTGGTATCCTCATGTTGTACGGGAGGGGACAGACAGGGGGATTGGGACAGGTCATGGATGGATCTGACCTCGACATCCCCGTCTTCTGTGTCCGAGCATGCTGCCATCAATGGGGTGTCACCTATGGTGCTGCTGCCACCAGAGGCAGTGCCTTCTGTGGCATCCATTGGGGGGACCTGTGGTGGTGGTGTTGTGGCCATGCTGGCTGCTGGGGTGCCTGTTGATGTTCCCTCCTCTGTGCTGCCACCTGATTTGTGCTGCTGCCGTGTCTTGATGCGTGCAGCTGAGGTGGAGGGTCTCTGGCCGTTGGTCTTGGCCCTCTTTGCAGGTGTGCTGGTAGGGGTGTCCTGTAGCTCGTCGTTTGGATCGGACCCTGTGGTGGAGTAAAGGAGGGCGAGGGTTATTGATGGGTCAGTGGGAATTGGAATGGCATTGTATCACATGCATTGGGGTGGTACCTGAGGGTGATTTGGGTCGGGGTCTTGGAGGTGCTTTGATTTGTGTGTGGAGTGAGGGTGCAGTTGTTTGGCAGCCTGCAGTTAGGGTGTGCCTGCTGCACGTGTAGTGCGTGTATTAGGGGTTTTTAATTATTTATGTATTTATTGTGGGTTTTAACGTGCGCTATCAGGCCGATGTGTGTGGGCGTTCTCCTGGACATGTGTTTCTGTTGCACTATGTGGACGCATGGTACTTCACATGGATGGACTGTGTGGATTTGGCATTGTTTTATCTGGCCCACCTACCTGAATCTTCGGATGTCTGCACTCCTTTCTCCATCCCTCCGACTCCCTCTATGCTCTCCATTCCGATGGTGGAGGCACAGATTTCTTCCCAGGGGGTCAACTTGATGGGTGATTCAGGACCTCCCCCGGTGGCTGTGGCAATGTTGCGGTTGGCAGAGAGTATGCTGCGGACGCGTATCCGCAGGTCGTCCCATCGCTTGCGGCATTGCTGTGGGGTGCGGGGTGCGGTCCCCACCGCACTTACCCGCTGTGCCACCAGAGCCCATATGGCCTTCTTGTTTGCAAGTGCCGTCCTGGTCATTTGCGTGGAGAAGACGACGGCTGCATTCTCCTGGAGGGTCTCTGTTAGCACGGTGAGTTCCTCACGGGAGAAGTGGACCTGCCGCTTGCGGTCGCACGCTTTCTTCGCTACTTTTCCCATTTTTCTTGGTTTCGCTAGGGTGGTTGACGGGTTGGGGTGTGTTTCAGGGTAGTGATTTTAGTGGTTGTGTTGTTTTGGTGTTTTTATAGGTGTACGCCGGGATGTTTCCCGTTCCGGGCCCATGTTTTAACTTCCGTTTCCGTATATTTCCGGGCACCGTACTTTCCGGTAGGCGCACACTGCGGTGACCGCTAAGTGGGGTGGCGGTATTGCACCTAGGGCGCCGTACGGCGGCGGTGTGGGCCGTTTTGGGGTCATTTCCGCCATCGCGGACTTTGCACTTCCGCCGTGGCGTGGTGCTCGTGCCCGATGGGTCGGAATGGGCCGCACTTTGCTCCTTCGTACAATGGCGGAAACGCTATTTACGCTGTGGCGCTCCGGTCAGTCGCTTTCCGCCAGGGTCGTAATGAGGGCCATTGTCTTTGGAAAATGCTTCTCTCCCCGAATCCTCTAGATCATCCAGTCCAAAAAGACCCTGGATGCCTAAAGTGATTGTGGGTATGTATGATCCGCAGTTGGATGTATTAGATTGGCTTGCTATGTTTGAATATAATCATGGGCTCCAGGATATCACAGGGAATCAGTTGATCCCCTGGCTATTCTCTAGACTCCCCCCGTTGCATCTGATGTGGTAATGGAGTTGGGGGAGGTGGATAGGATGGATTATGAATGTGTAAAGCTAGCTTTAATAGCTAGATTTGGGAATATTGCTTCCCAGTACCTTAAGAGGTTTAGGACCCTCATAAACCATGATAGTACCCCTTGGGCTACTTGGGTGAATGAATGTTTGAAGAACTTAGAGGGATGGATTAAAGGTTACAGAGTTATCACTTATGAAGGAATGAGAAATCTTGTTATGGTGGAGTCTATCTATGATGCCTGCTCTCCTGAGCTCAGACAGCACTTGGCTGATTCAAAAGAACTGGATTCTAAGAAGCGAGCTAAAGCTGCTGACTTGTGTGTTGCCAACAGGGCTACCTACAAGGATTCAGGTGTAACTCAGAAAAAGGATGATGGAAAGCCACCTAAGAAAGACAACAAAGAGAATTCAAATAATTACTATTACAAAGAGGGACCCAAACAAAATTCTGAGGGTAAGGCACAAGGGAAACCTAATCAGGCTAGTGAACCTTCTGGTCTCAGACCAGAAGGAGGTCAGAACAAGCCACCATTCATAAAGACATTTGGAAAATGTTATGTTTGTGGCTCTACTGATCATGTGAAAGGGGATCCCAGATGTAAGGGTAAACCTTCAGGGGTCCACACTGTCTCCTTAGCCTTCGCTCCAGAGGAGGAAGTAATATGGTCAGTGGAAACTTTCAACTACTGGCTGAAGACCCCATTGGAGTCTCAGCTAGTGTATCTTTAGTATCTCCAGGGTTGTGGGAACAACAGAATTTAGTTGTGTATAATTCTATCCCTCCTAATACTAAAGAGTATTATAAAGACAGTGCCCTAGTCAATGGTCAGGAGACCCCTGCCATTAGAGACACTGGGGCCAGCATAACTGTGGTGGACAAATCTTTCTTCAAGGTGGAGGATGTTGCTAAGGCACCCAAACGCCTCACCAAGTTAGCTGGAGGGCCTTTGAAGATGCTTCCCCAATTACCAGCTCTCATCCAGTGCAATGAAATGACTGTCAGGATACCTGTGAGTGTACAATCTGAAGTACCAGGAAGGGTGCTGTTGGTCAATGATCTGAAAGACCTGGGAGTAGTGTCAAGTACCCCCAGACCTCCTAGTAAGAGATTACAGGAGCTTACCAGACCTGCAAGGGAGAGGACCTTGAGAGGCTCTCCTGAGGAGATGATAGGAAAAGAAATCACTCCTATTGCACTGGAGTTACTAACTGCTATTTCCAAGCAACCAGAAGCAAAGGGGAAACCCAGACTTCAAAGAAGAAACCAACAGAAAGCACTCCAGTGCTGCCAACCAGGAAATCTCTAAGGTTGTCAAAAATCACACCTGTGATTCCTCCTCCAGTTGAGGCTGAGAGGGAGGCACAACCCTGTGTGGTTAAACTAGAGCCTGGGGACTCAGATCTAGTAGGAGGCCAGGAACTCATTGGAGATCTTGACCCTATGGACCATCCTGAGCTGCAGTCTTTACTGGCAGAAGGTGGACCCCAAAGGGCAGACTTCAGTAAGGGACAAAGAGACTGCCCAACTCTGGAAGGTCTCCACCAACCAGGCAGCTTCTCACCTTGAAGGGCAAGAGCCTGGGAAGTATAGGTTACACTGGGAAGATGGACTCTTCTATAGTGAACCAACACAGTCAACCCCTGGGGACTACAACAGACTTGTAGTGCCTCAAGCGAACAGACTCCAATTCTTGCAACTAGCCCATGATATACCTTTGGCTGGTCACTTGAGTTTCAAGAAGACCAAGGAAAGGCTCTCTCTCTACTTTTATTGGCCTAAAATGGGGACTGAGGTAGATAAGTATCTCAAGAGTTGGCACACTTGCCAAACTTCTGGTAAAAGTGGCTCCAAGAACGTGGCACCTCTAGTGCCTCTCCCTGTGGTGGGAGTACCATTTGAGAGGGTAGGAATCGACATTGTTGGTCCCCTTGATCCTCCAACTTCTTCAGGCAACAGGTTTCTACTTGTTGTAATAGGCCATGCTACTAGGTTCCCTGAAGAAATTCCTATGAGGACTGTTACAGCTCTGCCTGTGGCTAAGGCCCTCCTTGGTATTTTACCAGGGTTCGATTTCCTAAGGAGGTGATATCCGACAGGGGGTCAAATTTTATGTCCCACTACATGAAGGCCATGTGGAAAAACTGTGTAGTTACCTACAAGTTCTCAACAGCATACCACCCTCAGACAAATGGATTGGTAAAAAGGTTTAGCAGAACCATGAAGAGCATGATAGGAGCTTTAGAGGACCCTCTTAAGAAAAAGTGGGACCTTCTACTGCCATGCCTTCTCTTTGCATACAGAGAAGTCCCTCAGGAGGGAGTGGGTTACAGTCCCTTTGAACTTCTCTATGGACATCCGGTCAGAGGTCCATTGGCCCTGAACAAGGAGGGGTTGGAGAGTGCTCCTTCCCCCACACCAGTCAGAGTCACTGACTATGTGATAGGACTCCGGAAGAGAATGTCACACATGATGGCTGAAGCAAGTGATAACTTGAAAGCAGGTCAGGCTCTGGTCAAGACGGAAACTCAAAATAGAGTCGGCACTGGATTCCATGTTGGAGAACCTCACTAGCCATTTCCAAACATAACTATTCTAGACAATGAGACCACATAAAATATTGCAATACAGTGTACAATCATTAGGTGACATATATTGTTCAAATAACCATGAACAATCTCCCTTAAACAGTTCTTCAACCATTTCTAAACATGATTTTTCTGAAAAAGTAAAATAAAACCACATAAAATATCTTGCAGTACAGTACATAATCAATGGATGATACATATTGGTCCAAAAAAAGAACCAAACTCTTTTCAGACACCGAATACACTTTTTATTAAGAGACACAATGTCTGCTGAAATATACTGAAAAATCTGTACCTTCATATTAACACATTTATTCCAAGTGGCTAAAAATATTCTTGAGCGAGACATCAAATTAGACTTGAAAAGCACAGTATTGCATATCCCACATTTGCCGACTTATTTCTGCGTGTGTTGCCAGTCTATTTCCTCACTGAGGCCAATGGTATGGCTTTGGCATTTATAAATCATTTTCTGTTCAAACAGTATGTTTACAATCTGTTTCTGATTTATTTTTACCACAAATCTTCTTCAAGATCACCCATCTGAAATCCTCGTGAGAATGTTTCATTTGAACAAAATGTTTAACCATAGGTGCAACTAGTACTTGATTTTTCATGCAACTACGATGCTCTATCATCCGTGTGCGACATTTCCTATTTGTTTTTCCTACATATTGTAGTCCACAAGGACACGTGATAAATAAACAACATTTTCTGTGTTGCAATTGGTCATATCATTAAGCATCCACTGTGTAGTTGGATTCAACATAATCTGTTTGGTTTCTTTAGTCATAGCACACATCACGCATTTTCCACAAGGGGAAAATGTCCCTTTACAGATGGGAGTCCCCACAGTGTAGTTTGTCTGGGTTCTATCGGTTGTTTAATCGATATGTCATTCCTGATTAGCATCTCTCTAATGTTCTGGCTTTTCTAAAAAGCCACCAAAGGTGGAGGGGTGGATTTATCATTGTACACTTTTCTCCACGTTTTGTTAATGATGCCTTTGATTTTATATGACAAATTTGAAAAAGTGTTAACAAATACAATACGATTGTCCTTGTCATCTCTTTGTCTTTTTTCTAGTAACACCTCTCAGTTGTTATTGTAAGCTCTTTTGGAAGACAGCTTTACCAATTTGGCTGGATATCCCTTATTGCAAAGTTTTTTGGACAGAAAGGCTGCACTCTCCTTATAATCCTGCTGTAAACTACTATTTCTCTTAAGCCTCAGAAATTGCCCGAAAGGTAAATTAGCTTTGATGTGATTACCATGATGGCTAGAGAAATGAAGAACATTTTTGTCAGTACTTTTGTTGTAGGGTTTCACTTTGAGACAACCACCATGATGAAAGATGGTCATATCTAGGAAATGAATCTCCTGTACATTGATCTCCTTAGTAAATTTTAAGAACGGATTCTGTACATTCAGCCATTCCACAAAAAGTTCTGCCTCTGTGGCTGCACCTTCCCATAGTATGAAAATATCATCTATGTACCGTAACCATTTCGATAGATGTTTTCTGAAAGGATTTGTATCGGGATAAATGATCAGTTTCTCAAAGTATTCTACATACAAATTGGCAAGGTTCGGTGCCATGGCAGCACCCATGGCCGTACCTTCAATCTGTTAAAAGCAGGCTCCTTGGAACTGAAAAAAGTTCAGAGTTGAAGCAAACTCTGCACACCACATGATAAAGGCATTGCTCACGGGGTGTCCATCTTCTCTGTCTCTTAAGATTTCCTCTATCACTTCCAGGGTGGCCCTTTGAGGAATAACTATATACAAAGATTGTATATCAAGGCTAATCAGAAAAAAACTGCCCTGGAGTGAAAGGCAAATTCTCAATTTTGTTAATAGCATCTGATGTGTCTCTGAGATAACTACTCATTTTAAGAACGAATGGTCTTAAATAGTAATCAACACATTTTGACAAGGGTTCTAGGATGGAGTTAACTCCAGAGACAATGGGTCTACCGGGAGTATTGGTGAGGCTTTTGTGCACTTTGGGTAGGATATAAAATACCGGTACTCGCCCTTGTTTTCTGATAAGGTAATCGCATTCCTGTTTGCTCATCATTTCTGCCTCATATACCCTCTGTACTTTGGTTTCTATAATTTCCATCAATGTACCCGATGGATCAGAAAGAATGGGATGATAACTTCTAACATCGCTCAATAAACGTAGGCATTCCCCCACGTAAACGTCACGATTGAGTAGCACAATGGCCCCGCCTTTATCGGCTTGCCTCACTATTACGTCTTGTACTCTGGCTAATTTGGAAATCAAATCTCGTTGAGCACTACCAAAGTTGGAATGATGAGGGATGCCTTGTTGTTCCAATTTGTGAACTTCGTTGAGGACCTGTTTTTCAAAGACTCGGGACTCAGCAGTATGACTCTGGGCTGGTGCATTGAAAGTAGATTTATTTCTCAACCTAGTGCAATTGAGATTCTCATACACATTGTCATTCTGAAAAATCTCATTCAAATGAACCTTGCGCATGAAACTGTGGAATTCAGATCTAAACTCAAAAGGATCATGGTATTTGGTGGTAACAAAATGTAAGCCTTTATTGAGAACTAACTCTTCTTTTCTGCTTAAAACATAGCTGGATAAATTAATCACCATTGATTCCTCGCCCTGCTGCGGTTTTGTATCTGATTGCTCCAATCCCCTCGGTTGGGCCGCTGTCCTAAAAAAGGACGTCATTGTTTGTTCTGATACCGTTGTCCTCGACCTCTATCTGTACCCATTCCCTGTTGGTTATTGGGGTCAGTGGACCCTGTGCTCCCATCATCACTAGAGCTATAGGAAGTGTTACGGAAATTAACCCTTTTCTTAAAAGAGGTTTGATTGGTTGTACCCTGTAGATTGTTGCCAAACTTATAACCATCAGTAATATAGGGAAAAACCTTTTCATGTGAAAAGGTAGAGAGATCTTTTTTCATCCTCTTTACACGATCAAGACTGGTATCATTTTGAAATTCTGATAATTCTTTAAGGTGTAAATCTAATTTAATCTTAAAAGCGTCAAGATCTAGATCTTTTTTTATTTCCTCTTGTAGTTTGGAAATATCAATTTCGATTATTTTGGATACTTCTGTGGCTGTGTCTATTATAAGGACCAACCAGTCCCGACCACATTTATTGGATATGTAGCTCCATTTTATCTTAAACTCCGGATTATCCATGAAAAGCCCAGGCTCATTTCTAACTATGAGGCCTTGTGGAAGTGCCTGATTCTTAAGATATTGTAACATGATGACACCATGTAATTCTGTACGAATTAAACGTTTTCTGAGTTGAGCCAGTTCGTCCCATTGATCGTTATTCTTGTGTAAAATACCATCCTCTGTGTCTGCCAGCGCAGACAAGGAGTCCAACAATTTTTGTATATGTTCTTCACTATATGCAAGACTTTTGTCTGCGGAGGTTGCCATAATGGTAACTAATATACACACCCCACACGTGGAACAAAACAATTCCTTCTACAAACTGGACCACAGGATCCTTTTACTTTAACAAAAAGCCTTCGAGACCACAATGAGCCTCCTAGAAATCTACTGTATTAAAGGCACATCGTACCCCTTATGGAATACTCCCTCTCTCTCACGGTCAGGGGGCGACCACACATTTTATCATATAAAGGAGACAGAAATCACATTTCTAAAAACAATGCTGATCTATACATCCAGTATGGTGTTAAAGTCCCTACCTGTACAATTGGTCTTGAAAAAATAGACTTAGTACTTAATAGTTTTCCACAGTATCAAAACAGTTTATTTTAATAAAGTTTATCACAAAATATTTTTAAAAAGCTCTTAAAACTAATTTTTCCTAAAATGACCCAACAACACAAGGTAGATGTAAATACAGTACAAATCACTAGTTCCACACACATATATTCCTATAAAAATACAACACAGTACAAAAACATACAAAGAATAATTTTGACACTTCTTCAACACACTGACAGGGTAATTCATAGAATTTCGCAGAAAAGTGTCGCAAGCGGCTGGCGCAGAGTGTCCGCGTGCGATTGTCTGCGCCAGGCACGTGCGCTAAAACCGATTTCCGCGCACAGCGTATTCATGGATTTTAGGCTCCCAAACCAGCCGTGGCGCAGAGTATCGCAACGACCCTGCAGCAGCGCCAGTAACGCCCCCAAGAACGCCCTCGCGCAAGGAAAAGCCATCAAAATCGCTAAATCATCGCAAAGGGCTGCGCTAACCCTGGACCAGTCTACAGGGCTGCCAAACAAGGAACGCAAAGCGGGTAACGTGCATATCAGGGGTACGCGTGAAGTTATACACGCGATTAGCCAGGGTACGTGTATTACAGGGGTATGCGTGAAGTATTACACGCGATTAGCCAGGGCACGTGTATCACAGGGGTACGCAGGAATTATCACACACGATTTGGCTGGGTATGTGTATTACAGGGGTACACGGGAAGTTCTACACGCGATTCGGCTGGGTACGTGTATTACAGGGGTGCGTGGGAATTCTCACATGCGATTTGGCCAGGTACGTGTATTACAGGGGTGCGCGGGAATTATCACACGCGATTTGGCTTGGTACGTGTATTACAGGGGTGCGTGGGAAGTTCTACACGCGATTGGCCAGGGTACGTGTATTACAGGGGTACGTGGGAATTATCACACGCGATTTGGCTGGGTACGTGTATTACAGGGGTACACGGGAAGTTCTACACGTGATTCGGCTGGGTACGTGTATTACAGGGGTGCGCGGGAATTCTCACATGCGATTTGGCCAGGTACGTGTATTACAGGGGTGTGCGGGAATTATCACACGCAATTAGGCTGGGTGGGTCCTCACAGGTGTTCCCTGTACACCCTCCACGGCCCCTGCAGGCAGCCCACAAAACAGGGGACTACCCTGCACACCTGCTCATGTCCCCCTGCACCCCACCCCCCAGCAGTGCAGGGGCAGCCTCCACCAGGCCCCCATCCATGTCTCCCACCACCCCCACCCCCCAGCAGGGCAGGGGCACCCTCCACCAGGCCCCCACTCATGTCCCCTATCACCCCCACCCCCCCCCGCCACCAGGGGCACCCTCCACCAGGCCCCCATCTATGTCTCCCACCACCCCCACCCCCCAGCAGTGCAGGGGCACCCTCCACCAGGCCCCCATCCATGTCTCCCACCACCCCCACCCCCCAGCCACCAGGGGCACCCTCCACCAGGCCCCCACTCATGTCTCCCACCACCCCCACCCCCCAGCCACCAGGGGCACCCTCCACCAGGCCCCCACCCATGTCTCCCACCACCCCCACCCCCCAGCCACCAGGGGCACCCTCCACCAGGCCCCCACTCATGTCTCCCACCACCCCCACCCCCAGCCACCAGGGGCACCCTCCACCAGGCCCCCACTCATGTCTCCCACCACCCCCACCCCCCAGCCACCAGGGGCACCCTCCACCAGGCCCCCATCCATGTCTCCCACCACCCCCACCCCCCAGCCACCAGGGGCACCCTCCACCAGGCCCCCACCCATGTCTCCCACCACCCCCACCCCCCAGCCACCAGGGGCACCCTCCACCAGGCCCCCATCCATGTCTCCCACCACCCCCACCCCCCAGCAGTGCAGGGGCACCCTCCACCAGGCCCCACCCATGTCCCCTATCACCCCCACCCCCCAGCAGTGCAGGGGCACCCTCCACCAGGCCCCCACCCATGTCCCCTATCACCCCCACCCCAGCCACCAGGGGCACCCTCCACCAGGCCCCCACTCATGTCTCCCACCACCACCACCCCCCAGCATCCAGGGGCACCCTCCACCAGGCCCCCACTCATGTCTCCCACCACCACCACCACCCAGCATCCAGGGGCACCCTCCACCAGGCCCCCACCCATGTCTCCCACCACCCCCACCCCCCAGCAGTGCAGGGGCACCCTCCACCAGGCCCCCACCCATGTCTCCCACCACCCCCACCCCCCAGCAGTGCAGGGGCACCCTCCACCAGGCCCCCACTCATGTCTCCCACCACCCCCACCCTCCCCCCGCCACCATGGGCACCCTCCACCAGGCCCCCACTCATGTCTCCCACCACCCCCACCCCCCAGCAGTGCAGGGGCAGCTTCCACCAGGCCCCCACTCATGTCTCCCACCACCCCCACCCCCCAGCCACCAGGGGCACCCTCCACCAGGCCCCCACTCATGTCCCCTATCACCCCCACCCCCAGCCACCAGGGGCACCCTCCACCAGGCCCCCACTCATGTCTCCCACCACCACCACCCCCCAGCATCCAGGGGCACCCTCCACCAGGCCCCCACTCATGTCTCCCACCACCACCACCCCCCAGCATCCAGGGGCACCCTCCACCAGGCCCCCACCCATGTCTCCCACCACCCCCACCCCCCAGCAGTGCAGGGGCACCCTCCACCAGGCCCCCACCCATGTCTCCCACCACCCCCACCCCCCAGCAGTGCAGGGGCACCCTCCACCAGGCCCCCACTCATGTCTCCCACCACCCCCACCCCCCCGCCACCATGGGCACCCTCCACCAGGCCCCCACTCATGTCTCCCACCACCCCCACCCCCCAGCAGTGCAGGGGCAGCCTCCGCCAGGCCCCCACTCATGTCTCCCACCACCCCCACCCCCCAGCCACCAGGGGCACCCTCCACCAGGCCCCCACTCATGTCTCCCACCACCCCCACCCCCCAGCAGTGCAGGGGCACCCTCCACCAGGCCCCCATCCATGTCTCCCACCACCCCCACCCCCCAGCAGTGCAGGGGCTCCCTCCACCAGGCCCCCATCCATGTCCCTTATCACCCCCACCCCCCAGCAGTGCAGGGGCACCCTCCACCAGGCCCCCACCCATGTCCCCTATCACCCCCACCCCCCAGCAGTGCAGGGGCACCCTCCACCAGGCCCCCACCCATGTCTCCCACCCCCCAGCAGTGCAGGGGCACCCTCCACCAGACCCCCACTCATGTCTCCCACCACCCCCACCCCCCAGCAGTGCAGGGGCACCCTCCACCAGGCCCCCACCCATGTCCCCTATCACCCCCACCCCCCAGCAGTGCAGGGGCACCCTCCACCAGGCCCCCACTCATGTCCCCTATCACCCCCACCCCCCAGCCACCAGGGGCACCCTCCACCAGGCCCCCACTCATGTCTCCCACCACCCCCACCCCCCAGCCACCAGGGGCACCCTCCACCAGGCCCCCATCCATGTCTCCCACCACCCCCACCCCCCAGCAGTGCAGGGGCACCCTCCACCAGGCCCCCACCCATGTCCCCTATCACCCCCACCCCCCAGCAGTGCAGGGGCACCCTCCACCAGGCCCCCACTCATGTCCCCTATCACCCCCACCCCCCAGCCACCAGGGGCACCCTCCACCAGGCCCCCACTCATGTCTCCCACCACCACCCCCCAGCATCCAGGGGCACCCTCCACCAGGCCCCCACCCATGTCTCCCACCACCCCCACCCCCCAGCCACCAGGGGCACCCTCCACCAGGCCCCCATCCATGTCTCCCACCACCCCCAGCCCCCTGCAGTGCAGGGGCACCCTCCACCAGGCCCCCACCCATGTCCCCTATCACCCCCACCCCCCAGCAGTGCAGGGGCACCCTCCACCAGGCCCCCACCCATGTCCCCTATCACCCCCACCCCCCAGCAGTGCAGGGGCACACTCCACCAGGCCCCCACCCATGTCTCCCACCACCCCCACCCCCCAGCAGTGCAGGGGCACCCTCCACCAGGCCCCCACCCATGTCCCCTATCACCCCCACCCCCCAGCAGTGCAGGGGCACCCTCCACCAGGCCCCCACCCATGTCTCCCACCACCCCCACCCCCCAGCAGTGCAGGGGCACCCTCCACCAGGCCCCCACCCATGTCTCCCACCACCCCCCCCCCAGCAGTGCAGGGGCACCCTCCACCAGGCCCCCACTCATGTCTCCCACCACCCCAGAGGCAGGAGTGGGTAGGCAACTGGGTCCTGGGGCTGGGCTGTGGGGCGACGGAAAAGCAGTCGGGAGCCTTTGGTTCCAGCAGGGGTGGTCACAGCAACAGCACCCCTGGCTGATGTGCAGGCAGCAAATGGCAGGGCACGTGGGCAGCAGGCAGTCAGGCAGCAGCAGATGGCAGGTGGGAGCGTGCTCAGGGCTCTGGGGGGCAGTAATTTGGCCTCCTGGGCAGGAGCGTGGTCTTTCGTGTGTGAACGTGTGGTAGTGAGTGATTTTGCACATGAAAATCCCACACGTCTGCGTGTAAATCGATGAAAGGCCCTTAGCGCGTAAACGCGTATGCGCGTCTATGAAGTCACGTGCACGCGTAGGAAAAAGTTGCGTGACACGTCCGAGTGTCAAAGCGTGTTATTGGTGGAAATAGCCCTACACGCAGAAGTGTCAAAGCGTGTAATTGGTGCAAATGGACCTACACGCAGAAGTGTCAAAGCGTGTAATTGGTGCAAATGGACATACACGCAGAAGTGACAAAGCGTGTAATTGGTGCAAATGGACCTACATGCAGAAGTGACAAAGCGTGTAATTGGTGGGAATGGCCCTAGCACGTACACGCCGCGTAAGTGACGCTGTACGTGTGGGCCTGCATATAAGGTACGTGTAGAACACCAATTCCTTGTACTGCTTTTCGTGGAGAGCGAGTGGGTGAATTCTGTACTTCTTGTCGTTTCACACGCGATTTACTTCACGGCGTTTCAAGTTTGTACTCCCTGTTACCTCTGACAGCTTTTTCTATTTTTTCTCTTGTACTGGTTTACCTGGGCCTGTTCCCTCAAACAGTGTTCCCTTCTACTGTTGTCCTGTCTCCTCAGACAGCGTACATATCTTCTTTTGGCGGGGGTGTTGCCAACCAAACGCGCTCATTTTTCACGCTCTTTTACCTGGCAGACGGTGAGTCACGCACGTATCTAACATCTGTGCCTGCCCCGTGTGTAGCCTACCCATTCAGAGGTCATTCTAGGCTGCGTGTGACACGCATACGTTCATTCTTGTGTTACTGGGTGCCACAGCGTAGTGCAGGTTTTTCTTTCTGCACACGTGGTCTAGGAGGGGTTGCGTGCACGTCATCTCCCTTTTTTGGGCCTCCTGTGCGTTGCGTGACCCGTCATCTTTCCCCAGGGGTTACATTCAGCCTTGCTAGAGCACTAGGGTACAATTACCATCTGGTACCCAACCCCTTTGACCCCCAATTGCCCAGGACAATAGTCTACATCCACTCCCATACGCACATTAACATCAGTGCCATGGCTGGGAGGCGAGGATTCCGTAAGGGTGGCAAAGGTGGAAGAGCCACAAGTGGTGGCCGTGGTGGATCCGGTAGGGGACGTGGTCGTAACTTGCAGGGTGAGCCTGTCCCCCCATGTGTGGAGGACCAGTCACGGGCACCCATAATTCCCCCCCTCCCCCCTCCCGTTGAGGCTGATGTGGCTGACACCATCCATGCTCAGCCCTTGTTGGACCAGCCCATTGTGGCACCAGACCTGGCTGACTCCATGGCTGACTTCCAGGTCAGCAGGGCTACGACACATGCGCTGGTGCACATTGATGCCATCATGCCACGTGGATCTGGGGCAGCAAGGTCATCTGCTGCACCAAGGAGGCAGGGCGGAGAGGCTGCAGGGGCAGCTGCGGCTCCATCCACCCCAGCCCTCACACACCCAGCCAGGACAGTGTCGGTCCTAGTCCATGCTGCTGACATTCCCCCTGACACCATCACACTAGAGCCAATGCCTGCACCAACTCCCATGCTGAGTGTGCAATCCCACACTCCTGATACAGAGTCCACCAGGGCTCCTGCCCCTAGTGTCCAGAGCGGCGCAGGACACTCAGGATCACCACCACCTTCCAAGCGGAAGAGGAAGAGTGCTCGTCCGGCACAGGCTGATGCCCCAGACACGGCTACACAGTCCGGCCCGTCCAGGAAGCCCAGCTTCACGGATGACGAACTGAATGCACTTGTCGAGTATGTGTCCGGACATGACAACGAGATGGTCATTGTTGCAGGATCCAAGACCACACCTGCACAACGCCAGGCACACTGGCAGACCGTTGCGGACATCGTAAGTGCCCTAGGAATCGTGAGGCGCACAGCCAATGATTGCTATAAGCGCTGGAATGACCTATAGCGCAGGGCAAAGAGTAAGCTGGCCTCAAGTCATGCCGCAACTCTAGTGACTGGAGGTGGGTCTCCAGTAGTAGACATAGAACTCACTCCACATGAGTCAGTCGCTGGGACCTACGTCACGGAGGAACAGATCCAAGGCGTGGGAGATCTGGCTGATTACGAGGCATTGTCCAGTGAGTGCACATGCATGTGTGTGTCATCCATGTGCATGGTGTGTGTGTGAGGGCTTCTGTTTGTGTGCCAGGTGAGAGTGTGTGCGCCTGAGTCGTATGGGTCAGCCATGTGCTTCATGCAATACTTCCTGCGCAGCTGCATTTGGCCATAGCAGTATCCCTTCTGCCAACAGTAGACATCTAGCCCAACTGCACGCCAGTTGCCCTTGAAGTGTCACCTTGCCACAACATAGTTGCTTATTTTTCACTGTTCATTCAGTCAGATTGTTTGCATTCCCCCACTTTTACTAGCCATGTCGCTGTCCACTAGTCACATGTCTGACATGGCTATGGTAAAGTGGAGTGACTTTGTTACCTGGCTATCATTTGTACACACATGTCCCTGTGCAATTGGACCATTTCAGACTGGCAGCTCCAGGTGAAAAATCTGACCTGTTAGAATTAGAAAAGCAATTACATGTGGGAACTGGACTGAATGAATAGGTGCTGCCCTCCTCTCCATCTTCACTCAATAGCAATGGTACATGCCATCTGTGTGATGGCATGTGTGTTTCACCTGGCAATCACAGGCCAATGTGTGATGCCACTGCCAGGCAGCATGCAGAAAATGTGTTCATCTTCCATCTTGGTGTCATCAGTGTGTGCCATTTGCCTGCACTTCATACGCAGTGAGGGTGCATGCATGGGAGGGTTTTAGTCATGTGGGACATGTGTCAATCAAGTACTGGTTCTCTTGCTTCTCAGCCCTCATTGTGTGCCATGGTGCTAATGCCTGTTTCCATTTCTTTGTTTTCATGTCTTTGCAGGGGAAGACGCACCTGATACTGCTGGGGTTGTGGAGATGGTGCAGACCCAGGAGGGGTCCGAGGGCCGACCAACCACCAGTGAGGGACGTGGTGTGGTGGTGGGGGAGAACCCACAACTGCTGCAGGTCGTGCTCTCAAGGGGTGTCTCTAGCTGCACCTCCCCCGAGCTGTACTCAGGTGTTGATTCGGATGAGACCTACGTGCCGTCGCAGGTGAGTGTTCCAGGGAGGGATTCTGTTCTGTCTCACCCACCTGCACCAGAGTCAGAACCCTCCATGGGGATGTCAGTGTTGGCAGCTATGCCTTTGGTGGTTACGGATGCAGGGTCACACTCCGCGACATCTGATCCTGTTCCTGGGCCAGCAGATCAGAGGGGGAATGCAGTCCTGCAGCCTCAGGCAGTGCCGGCACAGCAAGGCGCAGTTCGCCTTGCCCCAGACAGGTGTGGTGCCCGCCGACGTGGTGGCCGTACGCCACCTGGCAATACCGCATGGAAGCAATCCATTTACGGTATGGCAACCCAACAGGCTGCATCATCCGAGATGATGGCTCAGGCCATGGATAGGGTGGCCACTTCCATTGTCCCCCCAGAAAGGCTGATGGAGCGACTAGAGCAGGCAACCGACTCCATCTGCCAGTCACACAGGGAGGACATGTTGGGGTCCAACAGGGACAGGCGGGCGGCACTGGCGACTCTGCAGGAGGCCATCTCCATTGAGTCCCAGGGCCACAGGGAAGCCCTGAGGCAGGAGCTCCTTCACCTCAGGACGACTCTTGTTGAGCTTGAGCCTTCAACACACCAAAGGACAGAACAGCAGCTGGAGCGTCTCACCCGTACGCTCTCAGCTGAGATGCAGGCAACGAGGGCGGAGGTCCGGGCATCCCGTGAGTTGTTGCATGGGGACCTCCGCACACTCATCCTCCAGAACCAGACCTACCACACCCGCATGCTTGCAGCCATGGAGGAGCAGACTAGGGCCTTGCGTGGGCTGCCTCCCATAGTGCAACCACCTCCGGATGCAGCTGCACAGGGTGATAATAGCGACAGCAGTGATACTCCCACAATAGGGTAGCCGTGTGGGCCATGAGCCCATGGAGGTGTTTTATTTTCCCAGGATCCACGCAGGTGGGTTCTGGTGTGCATCCTGTCCTCGGACCTCCTGGGTGGCCTCCCCAACCCCCCCGGGCCCATCAATGGCCATTTTTGATTGTTTCTTATTTTTATTTTTATTTTTATTTATTTTATTCCCTATTTTTTTGGGACGATTTGTTGGCTTCCGTGGTTCCTGTGGGCATACGCTGCATTGTGGCTGGGCACATGCAGGCTTGTAATGTATTTGGTTCAGATGCTTGGGTTTGAGTCACACACACCCCTCCTGCTTCCCGTTTCCATGGGCTTGCAAAGGGTGTGCCCAAGTGACAGTGAATTACACAGTGATGTTGGACTCCCATGAGCTGTGTGGGCAGTCTGTAGTCAATACTGTGTATACATTCCTAGTGCATATTGCTGTTGTGTTGTACACTGCATGTTGCATTGATGTGTAACTCATCTTCTGTGTCTACCTCCCAATTTGCAGGTCCCTTCCTCATGTCTACACAAGGACCTCTAGTCTGGAGATGGGGTCCATGTTGGCAGCAGTGCACCTACAACTCTACATGGCGCCAACACTGCACAGTTGGTAGTGGTGGGAGTGCAGGCATTTCCAGGTGGTGAGACTACTAATATGTAACATTTGTGATGTCATGTTAATGGTAGTACGTGCTCAAGTATGTTGTTGGTCCGGCATTGCTGTGAGCATTTCAGGTGTTGCAGGTTTCTAATAGGGACACTGTCCATAGTGACACTAGTGTCATGTTGTGGGGATTACTTTGTTTACCTGCAAATAGCATGACATGGCACGGTGTGTCATGTGGCGGTGCTGGGGTTGGGTTGGCTGACATGGCACTGACCTCTTGTTGCATTTTGCAAGTGGGTATTCTTTTTAGCTGCTTGAATGTGTAACTCCACAAAACTGCATTGGTGGTGTCTGTGTGGGTAGGGATGCACACATTGTGACACTTCCAGGTGAACAATCTCAGGCTGATATGGTATTCACGGTTCATTCTCCAGACATTCTGTATCAGTGTCAGGTTGAGTCATCATTGATTGTCAGATGGAATGTGCCAGGGCAGTGTGCACTCCACAGGGGTGTGATTTCTATGTGAAGTAATTAGCCACTATCTGTGTACGGGCTGCCTCCCCCCGTGCCCTTTCCCCTCCCATGCGCAGCGGCTGTGCATGTGGTTGGGGATGTGGGGCCACCACCATGTCCACGGCCAGGCCCCGGCGTGTTGCAACGTTGTGCAGGACACATGCTGCCACTATGATCCTGCACACTACTGGGGGAGCGTATAACAGCTGGCCGCCAGAACGGTCAAGGGAGCGAAAGCGTGACTTTAGCACTCCGAATGTGCGCTCCACTATGCCCCGGGTCGTAATGTGGGCTGTGTTATATCTTACCTCGGGTGGCGTGGTGGGGTTCCGAATTGGCGTCATCATGTGGGGGCTGAGAGGGTAGGCACTGTCCCCTGTGGAGGTGGTGATTGGTATCATTGGTGGGGTTGTGACCTTGCTCAGTATCCAACATGCATGCATGTGCAGTGGCATACATACTCACCAAGCAGCCATGTATCGCCATGCCGCCCAGCTTCTAGGTCCCGGCTTAGGGTGGACATTTGGTAAATGAAGCTGTCGTGGGTGGACCCGAGATAATTGGCATATACTGAGGTGATGATTCCCTTGGCATTACATGCTACCTGCACGTTGATGGAATGCCAGTGCTTGCGGTTCCTATAGATGTGCTCAGATGCCCTGGGGGGACGGAGAGCCACATGGGTGCAGTCGATGGCACCTAGCACTTTGGGGAATCGTGCCACACCGTAAAAATCCAGGGCGGCAGCATGCCTTTCTGCAGGTGTTCTGGGCAGGTATATGTGCCTGCGGACTGATGGGCGTGCAGTGATGATGTTCAAGACCTGGTGTAGGCAGCGTGACTGGGTGGCCTGTGACACCCCACCCACTATGGCACTTGTCCGCTGAAATGATCCAGTGGCTAAGAAGTGCAGTACATTGAGGACCTTCTCCAGGGGGCTGAGTGCTTGGGAGCACAGGGTGGGTGATGTGAGGTCATCCTCCCACTCACTCACCAGGTCCAGTATTATGTGTGGTGGAATCCTGTACCTCCCATACACCTGGTCATCAGGCATCCCGAAAAGGCTGGTTCTGGGTGTGAATATTCTGGCCCTGACTATCCTCCTCCTCCTCCTTTGGTAGCCCACTGCCACTGCTGCTATGAACGGTATGTTCATCCTGGCGTCTGAGCTTGTTATTGTTAAAGTGCGCAAATTTATGCTTTGCGCGTGTTCTAGGCGAGCGTGTGACCCGCGCACCCCTGGAATCCAGTTCCCAGTCCAATAGCGTGTGGAAATTCCCACGCACCACGGGATACAGGTGCGCTGACGTACTTGCGTGTGTAAGTGCCCGCACACCCATGAAATACACGTACATAGGCCAATCGCGTGTACGCGCACTTTTGTCCAATTACACGCTGACGTGCAGTATTTCCACGTGTGCTCCGTCATCACGTGCTGAGTGGGGAACACCCGTGCGGGTCACGTCACAGACGCGCTTATGCGCTGAGGGACTCTGGTCCAATAGAATCGCGTATGCGTGCTGACGCGCTTACGCGCTAAGGGCCTTACCTCGGATTTCACGCTGACGTGCAGGATTTTCACGTGCCAAATCACTCCGTATCAAGCTGGCCATGCGAAAACACACGGAAGACCACGCTCCTGCCCAGAAGGCCGAGTTACTGCCCCCCAGTGCCCCGAGCAGCCTCCCATGTGCCATCTGCTGCTGCCTGCCTGCCTGCCTGCCTGCTGCCACCGTGCCCTGCCATTTGGTGCCTGCACATCAGCCATCTGCAGGGGTCCAGTTGCTGTGTCCACCCCTGCTGGAACTGAAGACTCCCGACTGGGATTACATCGCTCCACAGCCCAGCCCCAGGACCCAGTTGCCCACCCACACCTGCCTCTGGGGTTGCCATGTCGGGCACTTCCACATCTGGCACCAGTGGCAACCCCAGGCCAGAGGGGCAGAGGGGCACCAGCTTCACTGCCACCGAAGTTGGTGTCCTGGTGGAGCATGTCCTGGGGCAGTATGATGCCCTCTTTGGATCGTCCCGCGCCAGCAAGGAAGGACGGGAGAGGATCTGGGCCGACTGTGTGGTTGCCATCAACGCGGAGGGGGTGGCAACCCGCAACGTCCTGAAGATCAAGAAGCGCTGGGAGGACTTGAGGTCCAGGACCCTTGTGAAGGCCCGGCGCCTCGTGGAGGGGGGCCGGGCCGCATGAGTTCCATCCAGATGAGGGTCCTGGAACGCGTACGCCCAGCGCTCCACGCCCAGATCCTTGAGAGGGAGGCCCGTCTGGAGTTGAGCGGTAAGTGTCCAAGCATTACTGTGTGAGACAGGGCATGTTGCGGTGTGCTGGTTCTATGATACTTGCCTGTATGTGTGCCATAGGCCATGTATGCATCTATGTGTGCAGGGACATCATAGTAATGCATGTGCGACCAGTGATTTGTGACCCACATGGTTGTTGCATGTGTTCAAATGCCGCATGGGGAGCCCTATGCAGATTTTGAACATGAGAGCATGCCAGTCTCTGTACCTGGACATGGGTGGGGGTGAGGGATGGGTGCTGATGGCAGGTACATATATGGTAGCCATGTCTGTGTGCCTGACCTGCGTGTCTGTGACTTGTGCATGCCATGGATGCATGACACATGTGTGTGACAATGCACAGATTCAGTGAAGCAGCCAAATTACCCTTGTATCCGCTGTGTTTGGTGTGTTTGGGGCCAGATGGATGTGACTGAGGTGAAGTGTGTGCATGTGATAGGCATGAGCCATGATGCATGTGAGTTACATATCATTGAATGTTTCAAGAGTCCATTGGACATGCATGGAAATGTCCATGGCATGCACAATGCCTGTTACTGTGTGTGTTTTGCCTGGACTGACCCATGTGTTGTGGAGGGACATGATGGAAGTGTACTTTGACAGTGGTGCTCATCTGCTATTGCTTCCTGTCTAGGGGACCATTGTACAGTACCCTGATGCTTGTGTTCTTTGTCTCCCTCTACGCAGCGGCTAGTGAAGAAGAGGGCGGAGACGGCGCTGTGGAGCAAGGTGGCGGGGATGCCCCCACGGCTGCAGCGGAAGGGGTGGGTGAGCCCCCACAGGGGCCTGCTACGGTGGGAGACGGTGAGGAGCCATCCAGGTTGGTGGTTTGCACAGAGGAGGAGGAGGCCGCCACTGGGGCACACATGGGGCCTGGTGGGGGCATCCCTGCTGGTGCAAGTGGTGCAGTCCAGGGCCAGGGGCAGGAGGCAGCACAGGTCACCGTGGAGGGGCCTGTGCATGTCACTGTCCCTGACCCTGTGAGTGCACCACCATGCACCAGCAGGGATGCCCCGTCCCAGGCCCGTCCGCAGGTAGAGGGGATGTCCATGTCACCTGACTCCCCTCCACCTGCGGACGTGGGAACCCCTGGCCGTGTGGAGAAGGTCCTGATTGGGGTCGCGATGCGCACGGCTGTGATTCGTGATGCCGTGCATGCTTCCCGGGAGGAGCACGCACGTCATCACGAAGTGCACCGTGCCGACGTGGCCCAATTGGGAATCGGCCATGTTCGGGGGTTTGCTGCATGTGTTGGCCAATCTGGCGGCCCTCTCCTCCTCTGTGCAGGCTATACACCAGTCGTTCTCCTTGCCGTCTTCCGGCCCAGATGACACCAGGGCCCCCTGTGGACCTGCCCCGACCAATGCAGCCAGCTCGGCAGGGATCCCATCCCTGCCACAGTTGGGAGTCGGAGGTCCAGCAGGGGTGGACAACACAGCAACTGGACCCCAGCAGATGAAAGATGTGACAGCATCATCGGGCAGGGCACGTGCACGACGGCGTCGGTGGTTTCCATCAGCCTGGATGCCGTCGTGCTGGCAGAGGCAGTGGCGTCGGAGGCAGCAGCAGGCTCGACGTGGGAGGCATCATGGCTCGGGGCCATCAAGATCAGAGGGGCAGGCATCGGCCGGAGGGCAGGGCAACCCTGGGATGGTGGTGTCTTCCGTGTGGGAGCAGTTGGTCCAGCGGATAGGTGCGGAGCGGCAGCGGGCGGAAGAGGAGCGGCTCACCATGGTCAGGGCGGAGTTCTCCATGCGTCGGGCGTTGAGGCGGGCTGAGTGCCTCGAGGAAGCTCGCAGGGAGTTTGAGCTGAACATGGGGTTATCCCTGCGAGACCTCGGGGCCAGGACAGAGTCCCGCCTCCAGGACATCGACATGGAGTTCGATGATGCCCTGGCCAGCAACATCACCGAGTGAGCCGCAGGACTTGCCCGCTGCCTTTGTATATAGTTATTTAGTTAGTTAGTGTTAGGTTTCCTTTATTCATTTTTATTTTTTTGGACCGCTCGGACAATGGCCACTTTTTTGTAGATATTTTTTTCATTAGGTAGTAGTAGGTTTCATTTATAGTGTTGGGCTCATGGACCCTGGAATATTCGTGTATATAGTTTGCTTTTTGAAGAAACATTTTTTTTATTGATTATTGTGTTCACCATGAGGAAATGGTTTATCATTATTTTCCTTCCACATGACATTGCTTTGGACATTTGTTTTTGGATTACTTTTTTATTTTTATTTTTACATTTGTTCTCGGACATGGACCATTTATTTTGTTATCCCCATTGTTGTATGTTTGATTTGTTTACTTATTTTTCATCTTTAATACATGTTTTTTTAACTTTCACTTGTGGTATTTTCTAATTGGTTTCATACATGTCATGATATGGGTTTTGACATTCACTTGCACCCGTTGTGTATGTGTGTGTGACGGACATGTGTTCATTTACATACTTGCCATTGGGGTTGTATCATGTAATTGCAGTCACTATGTGGGTGGATGCAATCCTTGCCTGGGTGTTTGTGCTGGGTATGCTGCCCATTACTGCCATGATTGAGTATCGTCAGGACCTGGGGGCAGGGGGACATGTGTGGGTGCCTGGTGGAGGATGCCCCTGCACTGCTGGGGGGTGGGGGTGGTGGGAGACATGAGTGGGGGCCTGGTGGAGGGTGCCCCTGGTGACTGGGGGGGTGGGGGTGGTGGGAGACATGAGTGGGGGCCTGGTGGAGGGTGCCCCTGGTGGCGGGGGGGTGGGGGTGATAGGGGACATGAGTGGGGGCCTGGTGGAGGCTGCCCCTGGTGACTGGGGGGGTGGGGGTGGTGGGAGACATGAGTGGGGGCCTGGTGGAGGGTGCCCCTGGTGGCGGGGGGGTGGGGGTGATAGGGGACATGAGTGGGGGCCTGGTGGGGGCTGCCCCTGCACTGCTGGGGGGTGGGGGTGGTGGGAGACATGAGTGGGGGCCTGGTGGAGGGTGCCCATGGTGGCAGGGGGGTGGGGGTGGTGGGAGACATGAGTGGGGGCCTGGTGGAGGCTGCCCCTGCACTGCTGGGGGGTGGGGGTGGTGGGAGACATGAGTGGGGGCCTGGTGGAGGGTGCCCCTGGATGGTGGGGGGTGGGGGTGGTGGGAGACATGAGTGGGGGCCTGGTGGAGGCTGCCCCTGGTGACTGGGGGGGTGGGGGTGGTGGGAGACATGAGTGGGGGCCTGGTGGAGGGTGCCCCTGGTGGCGGGGGGGTGGGGGTGATAGGGGACATGAGTGGGGGCCTGGTGGGGGCTGCCACTGCACTGCTGGGGGGTGGGGGTGGTGGGAGACATGAGTGGGGGCCTGGTGGAGGGTGTCCATGGTGGCAGGGGGGTGGGGGTGGTGGGAGACATGAGTGGGGGTCTGGTGGAGGCTGCCCCTGGATGGTGGGGGGTGGGGGTGGTGGGAGACATGAGTGGGGGCCTGGTGGAGGGTGCCCCTGGTGGCGGGGGGGTGGGGGTGATAGGGGACATGAGTGGGGACATGGTGGGGGCTGCCCCTGCACTGCTGGGGGGTGGGGGTGGTGGGAGACATGAGTGGGGGCCTGGTGGA
Organism: Ambystoma mexicanum; assembly: GCF_040938575.1. Taxonomy (NCBI): domain Eukaryota; kingdom Metazoa; phylum Chordata; class Amphibia; order Caudata; family Ambystomatidae; genus Ambystoma; species Ambystoma mexicanum. The sequence continues at coordinate 243,392,547 of NC_090927.1, forward strand.
GGGTGCCCATGGTGGCAGGGGGGTGGGGGTGGTGGGAGACATGAGTGGGGGCCTGGTGGAGGCTGCCCCTGGATGGTGGGGGGTGGGGGGGTGGGAGACATGAGTGGGGGCCTGGTGGAGGGTGCCCCTGGTGGCGGGGGGTGGGGGTGATAGGGGACATGAGTGGGGGCCTGGTGGAGGGTGCCCCTGGTGGCGGGGGGGTGGGGGTGATAGGGGACATGAGTGGGTGCCTGGTGGAGCCTGCCCCTGCACTGCTGGGGGGTGGGGGTGGTGGGAGACATGAGTGGGGGCCTGGTGGAGGCTGCCCCTGGATGGTGGGGGGTGGGGGTGGTGGGAGACATGAGTGGGGGCCTGGTGGAGGGTGCCCCTGGTGACTGGGGGGGTGGGGGTGGTGGGAGACATGGGTGGGTGCCTGGTGGAGGCTGCCCCTGCACTGCTGGGGGGTGGGGGTGGTGGGAGACATGAGTGGGGGCCTGGTGGAGGGTGCCCCTGATGACTGGGGGGGTGGGGGTGGTGGGAGACATGAGTGGGGGCCTGGTGGAGGCTGCCCCTGGTGACTGGGGGGTGGGGGTGGTGGGAGACATGAGTGGGGGCCTGGTGGAGGGTGCCCCTGGTGGCGGGGGGGTGGGGGTGATAGGGGACATGAGTGGGGGCCTGGTGGGGGCTGCCCCTGCACTGCTGGGGGGTGGGGTGGTGGGAGACATGAGTGGGGGCCTGGTGGAGGGTGCCCATGGTGGCAGGGGGGTGGGGGTGGTGGGAGACAAGAGTGGGGGCCTGGTGGAGGCTGCCCCTGGTGACTGCGGGGGTGGGGGTGGTGGGAGACATGAGTGGGGGCCTGGTGGAGGGTGCCCCTGGTGGCGGGGGGGTGGGGGTGATAGGGGACATGAGTGGGGGCCTGGTGGGGGCTGCCCCTGCACTGCTGGGGGGTGGGGGTGGTGGGAGACATGAGTGGGGGCCTGGTGGAGGGTGCCCCTGGTGGCGGGGGGTGGGGGTGATAGGGGACATGAGTGGGGGCCTGGTTTGGGCTGCCCCTGCACTGCTGGGGGGTGGGGGTGGTGGAAGACATGAGTGGGGGCCTGGTGGAGGCTGCCCCTGCACTGCTGGGGGGTGGTGGTGGTGGGAGACATGAGTGGGGGCCTGGTGGAGGGTGCCCATGGTGGCAGGGGGGTGGGGGTGGTGGGAGACATGAGTGGGGGCCTGGTGGAGGGTGCCCCTGGTGGCGGGGGGTGGGGGCGATAGGGGACATGAGTGGGGGCCTGATGGGGGCTGCCCCTGCACTGCTGGGGGGTGGGGGTGGTGGGAGACATGAGTGGGGGCCTGGTGGAGGGTGCCCATGGTGGCAGGCGGGTGGGGGTGGTGAGAGACATGAGTGGGGGCCTGGTGGAGGCTGCCCCTGGATGGTGGGGGGTGGGGGTGGTGGGAGACATGAGTGGGGGCCTGGTGGAGGGTGCCCCTGGTGGCGGGGGGGTGGGGGTGATAGGGGACATGAGTGGGTTCCTGGTGGAGGCTGCCCCTGCACTGCTGGGGGGTGGGGGTGGTGGGAGACATGAGTTGGGGCCTGGTGGAGGCTGCCCCTGCACTGCTGGGGGGTGGGGGTGGTGGGAGACATGAGTGGGGGCCTGGTGGAGGCTGCCCCTGGTGACTGGGGGGGTGGGGGTGGTGGGAGACATGAGTGGGGGCCTGGTGCAGGCTGCCCCTGCACTGCTGGGGGGTGGGGGTGGTGGGAGACATGAGTGGGGGCCTGGTGGAGGGTGCCCCTGGATGGTGGGGGGTGGGGGTGGTGGGAGACATGAGCAGGTGTGCAGGGTAGTCCCCTGTTTTGTGGGCTGCCTGCAGGGGCCGTCGAGGGTGTACAGGGAACACCTGTGAGGACCCACCCAGCCTAATCGCGTGTGTAACTTCCCACGCACCCCTGTAATACACGTACCAAGCCAAATCGCGTGTGATAATTCCCGCGCACCCCTGAAATACACGCGCCCAGGCTATTCGCGTGTGGAAATTCCCGCGCACCCCTGAAATACACGTACCCTGCTGTAATCGCGTGTGGGACTTCCCGCGCACCCCTGAAATACACGCGCCCAGGCTATTTGCGTGTGGAACTTCCCGTGCACCCCTGAAATACACGTACCCTGCTGTAATCGCGTGTGGGACTTCCCGCGCACCCCTGAAATACACGCGCCCAGGCTATTCGCGTGTGGAACTTCCCGCGCACCCCTGAAATACACGCGCCCAAGCTATTCGCGTGTGGAACTTCCCGCGCACCCCTGAAATACACGCGCCCAGGCTATTCGCGTGTGGAACTTCCCGCGCACCCCTGAAATACACGCGCCCAGGCTATTCGCGTGTGGAACTTCCCGCGCACCCCTGAAATACACGTACCCTGCTGTAATCGCGTGTGGGACTTCCCGCGCACCCCTGAAATACACACGCCCAGGCTATTCGCGTGTGTAACTTCCCGCGCACCCCTGAAATACACGCGCCCAGGCTATTCGCGTGTGGGACTTCCCGCGCACCCCTGAAATACACGCGCCCAGGCTATTCGCGTGTGGAACTTCCCGCGCACCCCTGAAATACACGTACCCTGCTGCAATCGTGTGTGGGACTTCCCGCGCACCCCTGAAATACACGTACCCTGATGGAATCGCGTGTGGAACTTCCCGCGCACCCCTGAAATACACCTACCCTGATGGAATCGCGTGTGGAACTTCCTGAGCACCCCTGAAATCCACGTACCCGGCCAAATCGCGTGTGAGACTTCCCACGCACCCCGGTATACACGCACACGTATTTTTTGTCAGCGTGTCCGTGTTTGTGGGTACCCCTTTGCACGTCATTTGTCCTGGAGGGCCACAGTATGGGACATTCATCATGGCAGTATATGGGTGCTATTTGTTGGCGCACCTTTTGGCGCACATTTCTTACAGCCGCAGAGACGCTACCGCCTGCTTTCTTGTGGCGGTCGTGTTTGTGCCTGTGCGCTGGTTTGAGCGTGCGCTTTTTTGCCCTATTCTATTCCATGAATACGTGTTGTAGGCGAGCGTGTGGGCGTTCCGCGCACTTGTGCCCTGTACTTCCCCCATGACGCCCACGTTTTTGCAAGTTGTTCCCCATTCTGAGTGTTACGCCCGTGTTCCGCCTACTTTTGTTGCGTGCGCCGCGCTATGTGCGAATTTCGCTGTGGCCTGTGCGATTTTCGCTGTGACCTGGCGCACGCTGTTAGATGGCCTGTGCGCCAACGTGCGCGGCGCACTTTTTATCGCACATCCGCTGGTTTTCTCGCGCACGGACTTCCATGAATCGACGTGCGCTGCTTTTCGTGCGATTTTCGCACTTGCACTGCGATTCGCACGTTTTTGCCCACTTGCGCCGCGCTAATTATTCCATGAATCGGCCTGTGAGTGTTATTAGCTCAGAGAAAACGATCCCGACATGTTTCAGATCCCCATTGCACTGAATGCATGAACTTTCTTCAGGGGAAGAACTCTATCATCTTATTCTCCACCATGCAATCCAAGGCCACACAAAGATATTTCAAATAGTGCTCCTAAAGCCAACAAATAAAGAAAACAAAGGGGGGACTGTCACTACATATCACCGCCATACAAACATGTAAGTCAGAGACAGCTCCACATTGATAGCTCGACACCAGTACCCTTGTTGCTTTGTTTAAGAGCTTTTTAAAAATATTTTGTGATAAACTTTATTAAAATAAACTGTTTTGATACTGTGGAAAATTATTAGGTACTAAGTCTATTTTTTCAAGACCAATTGTACAGGTAAGGACTGTCACACCATAATGGATGTATAGATCAGCATTGTTTTTAGAAATGTGATTTCTGTCCCCTTTATATGATCAAATTTGTGGTCACCCCCTGACCGTGAGAGAGAGGGAGTATTCCATAAGGGGTACGATGTGCCTTTAATAAGGTAGATTAACTTGTGAAGTGCCATTTTGCTCAGTTTTGAATTACTTATCTTCTGCTAAAGTATTACTGTGCATTACTTGTTCACAAGACTTCAGGGAAGTGTTGCTAGGGGGTGTCGGAAGATATTTCGGTTTAACTTGTGCTTTCCCTCCCTTTCGCTAAATTGCTAGAGTGCCAATTGTAGTTGGATTTCACTGTGCCGTTTTGCTCAGTTTTCACTCTACCGCAAACTTGTCTACAATTTACTAGGGAGTTGTATATACTTTCCTTGACTAAATTTAACTTGCTTTATCAACTGTGATTTATGTGTTGAACTAGATGTGTATAAAATAAATCTATATATTCTCTTTTTTAATACAAAGCTTTGATCAGTGTTTCCTTGTGCCATAAGTACTGTAATACCTATTGTGTAAACCGTGAATACTGCTCATCTCCCTCTTGAGATAAGTCTGACTGCTTAGCCACAGCTACCAACTAAATCCTTGTGGTACAGACTGATACCAAAGGGGATTTTTCTTGCTCATACCTGTAGTCTTAATCTTCTGTAGTGTTCCCTAAGGGAACTGCACAGGATTCTGCCTAACATGGCGTAGCTGGAACAACATATCAGACAAAACGGGGGATGAACCAAAACAGTATCAGCAGCAGGATCAGCAACTATGATATGGTATTCAATATTATATAAACAAAAATGTCTTGAGTGCTTTGCGAAATTGATAGGGTGTTTTGAGGGTCATAATTTCTCTAGGGATAGTTTTCCACAATTTTGGACTAAAAACAGCAAATCTTCTGTCTCCACTTGACAACATTCCTTCTGTTCTCATCCTCCTTCATCGTTCCTCTGCTTTCAACATGGTCCACCATGCCATCCTGATCAATTGACTCTGTGAGAACCTGGGCATCAGAGTTCAGGCGCTGGAGTGGCTGAACTCCTTCCTCTTGGAATGCCCCTCCCAGGTCCAACTTGGTCCCTTTCACTCTGCTACCACTCTCTCTCTACCTGTGGCGTTCCCCATGGCTCTATCCTCTCACCCTGGTGTTTCAACCTCTGCGTGGCCCCTTTGGCCCACCTGATCTCTACCCTCTCCTCTAACATTTCAGTGTTATGTGGATGACACTCAGTGTTCCTTCAGGCTCCCCTCAGCCTCCTCTCCTCTCTCCTCATTTCTGACTGTTTATCCACAATTCAGGATTCATGCACCTCCAATGATCTCTGCCTTAAGACAGAGATCCTTCTCAGTGAGACCCCTGACCCTGCTTTCCCTCTTTCGCATTGGCTCCCCGACTTGGGCCTCTTCCTTCACCTTCCTGAGAGGAAAAAAACCTTGGTGTCATCTTTGACTCCACTCTCTCTTTCTCTCCACATATCTCAGACATTGCCAAGAAGTCCCACTACCAGCTGCACCTCCCCACAGCGATTCTTCCCTTTCTCCCTTTCCCCCAGAGGCTCACTGTCTCCAAAGTCCTGGTTCTCTCTAGGCTGGACTACTACAACAACATCTTTCTCAATCTGCCTTCCTCTACTCTCCGCCCTCTGCAGCTAATCCAGAACAGGACTGCAAGACTTATTCTTGGCCTCAAGCCCAGTGACTGTATCTCTCCAGCCCTGAAATTTGTCCACTATCTCCCGGTGGCTGCAAGGTTCAAGTTCAAGACCCTTGGCATTCTCCACAAGACTTTCTGGGGCCAGAGCCCGCACTACATCCAACGCTCTCTTCCAAAATACGTTCTTTCTCAAGCCCATTGCTCAGCTTCCTCCAACTCTCTAAGGGTTAGACGCTTATCCAGGCAGAGAGTGGGGGTAGATCTCTCTCCTCTGCAGGAGCTTCCCTCTGGAATGGCCTTCTTGCCCCTCTTAAACTTGAGCCGGCTCACTTGAACTTCTGGAAGCAGCTCAAAACGTTCCTCTTCTCCTCTGCTTTCTCTCTCTCGCTGCCCTAGCGACCTACCTGTCTGCTGTACCCACTGGTTTCTGGATACCCTCAGAGTCTCACTAGGTATCAGCATCTTCCTTGATCAGTCACCCTTGCACTGCCTCCGGGCCTACCACGCACTAAGGGGCTGTAACTGCAACCCTACAGTCCTTTGTTCTCCTTGCACTGCCCAGTGCTGCACTGCCCTGGTTGCACTTACTCAGATCATTGTGGCCCTGTTTTCCACTCCCCTCTCCCTTGCACTTCTCGTTCTCAAACTTGCACCACCTGAATGGCACAAGGCCTAGTACGATCGTTTGTCGTGTCCGCCCTCTGTTTTCCCTTCCTTGTCTTTATGCGCCTAAAACACTTGTGCACAGGTACGTTATACATGACTTATCATATCATAGTGGCATGTATTCAATCATATTCCAGATTGCAACATCCTTCAGAAGCATATTGAGTACAACCTCACTTAAAACAACCTAGTGCCACTGCCTTACAATCCCGTGTATATATTAATTTCGCCAAATGTAGCAAACAAATCAAGTTCTTTCAAAATGTAGTATGATTTATGGAAGTGTGTTGTTATGTATTCAATCAAAAAACCGAGTGCAAACTCCTCATCAATCAGGTGACCACAAAAAAACTACAATTCTTATCACTGCCTAAACTTCACATTAAAATAAAAATTATATTCCACAAAAGTGGTCACATAACCATGGTTATAAAAACCCTAGATTGTTCTCTGGTATGCTGATGTTTCGTATTCAGTCATTCAGCTGGTGAAGCATTCTTCATAAGCATGTAGTATTCTATGGCATACAAACAACCTGACACCACTGTTACTGCCTGACACACATATGGAACATTCAGGTGTTTGGAAAATCTCTAGTGATCTTTAGTATGTTGGTGCTGAGTTTTTAGCAGAAAATCATCTCCAAATAGTATATGTGACATATCTGTGGCAATGTCATGTGCCTAACACAGGAGACCGATAGTGGTGTCATCAATAGGCCAAGGGGGCACTGGAGTGGGAACGAGAGCAGCTATATCGGGGATCCTGTGACCATCCCGACTGGGACACTGCACAAAGGCAAGGGGCCATCAACGGAGCACCCACACCAGAATCACCATCAAAAGAGGGTCATGCTAAACCCGTTAATGATTAATCTATACTATTGATACTCTAGAGAGACCTTCCAACTCCCTAGACAGACACAAACACCAGGCATGTGGGTTAATCTGTTGCCTTTAAGCAAACAGGGTGGCAACATTCTAAATTAAGGCATGTGTGGAAACCTATTTCACCTGTAGCACAGCTGCTGAAGAAAATATTTGAGAGCATGACTCTGACTAGCGCAGACCATGGGATTCCAGTTTACCAAAGCCTTTTCAGAGTTTTCCTTTACACACTCGGAATACAGAGGAACTCAGTTCAACACATACAATCTCAGAAGGAGTCCAAAAGTAGGGGAATGCCTGTTTAGGTAATATCTTTTTAAAACAAAGATGTTGAAAGCCTTATTCTAAGCTCCAAACAACTTCCTCGCAGTCCACTTTAACACAAGCCCATAGCTCAATTGCAGGCCAGCCCAGCCCACACTACACAGGTGCAATTCGTGTCATTAAGCAACAAACAAAGACATGAGAGTCAAGACTATACAAGACATCATGAACAGTCAAAGAGGGAGGGGTGTTTGAGAAGGAGTTGGATATTAGGCACCCAGATCTCTTTTCTGATGATAGCTTGCAGAAAGAAGACATTTTATGATCTGGTGAGAGAGAGATATTGAAGAGGATAGATGAAGATTATTGAGAGTTTAGATGCTGAACTGTTACCATCCCAAGAGAGGTATTGAAGAATTTGGAGGGAGAGTATTGGAGAGGTTAAGGGGAGAATTGTTAGATTCGAGAGGGAGAGTTACTGACCAAGCCGGAAAAGGGCCGTTTTCTGGAGTGAAGAAGACCCAGAGGTGGATTACAGAGAGAACCATTTCATCTGGGGAGGTGGATGGAGAGGAATCCTACTAAAATGTCACCACAATTGTGGTGACATAACCAATACTGTGCCTGAGCGCAGTCCAAAGGGACCAACCCCCATTATCCCGACTAAGGTGAGCAGGTGTTTCAGGGATGTTGCCCGCTCCCTTTGTTCCGCATACTGGGGGTCGGTGGATGCAGGATTGTCTCCCGCTTCCTTTAGATGGAGAGCGGGGGACAACGTTTAAGAAAAATAACATTTTAAAAAGGACCCTGCAGCGACAGCTCCGACCCACGTAAGTGGGTGAGTACTAACGCTGCAGGGGATAGAAGAGAGTTGGCGGCACAAAGTGTGCTGCTGAGAAGTTAAGTGCATTGGAGGTGGTACGGGTTGGAGGATGCTGGTATCAAGTGATCTATTTGATCTATGTGATCTCTGTGCCACACCGTAATGGAGGCTAACATTTGTGTAGTCACCATTTCGGGCAGTGCAGTAATCACATAGATCTGATTGAGAGAGGTTTGTCAGGCAGATAGAGTTACAAGACATCAGGAAAAGGGAGGTGAGCCGGTTCCATTGCCAGTTCAAAATACCAATTAAGTATTCAGAGCTGGGTAGAGGTACCGATGATAAACTTATACCAGAGGATAGGGAGGCTATTACAAGAAGGATGGTGTACCAGGCCCCAGGAAAGTAGAACAAGGGGTTGGTCAGCTTATAGAAAACTCTCCAATCCCAATACAGAAACTCTGGGTGAGTGTAACAGTGCTGAGGAAGAACAACCCCTTTATCAGACATCTGAGAGTCTGATAAGCCTGTGACATGTTAGCAGCTGAGGATCCTTACCAAGGACTCTCTGGAAGTGGGTGTGGGAATCCAAAAAACCCACAACCTCAAATTAGGGAGTTCCATTGACCATTGAAGCTAGGATGAGCCCAAACAAGGAACTGTGTAAGAGGCGTTTTTGTGTTCACGGTTCATTATTGAAGTATCCTTCTTCTGTTTTGGGTGTTCAAGTAAACTTTATCTTCTAAGAAACGCATCCTTGCATCAATCTGTTTGCACTCGCACTCATGCTGCTCATGACACACCATACATTAGAACAATGTTCTGGTAAAGTCACTGTGTGAGGATCGTCTGTCAATAATGTGTGTACTTCCCAAAGTATTGGTAGAAACATACATTTTTAAAACCTATAGTGTATTTTGGAATGTTGTGTCCATGTATTAATTTGTGCACTAGGCACTAGGCACACAATTCTCATCGAGTGATTGTGTGTTGTAAGAGGATTCAATTCAACACTACAGCTAAGTCAATGCCTAGTCTGGGATACTGAATGGAAACCCTTATTGATATATCTTTATGTCCAGTTCATGCGTTCTGGATGACTACCCCTATATAACACCCCTCTCTTGGAATCCCCCTGACCCCACTGAGCCAAGAAGTAGTTCTGTTTTGCAAGTTAAAAGGTTTATTTGAGAATTTAAACAATATATATATATATATCACACTTTATAATAAATTAATAATTGAATATCACACTTAATCTGATATGATAAAGATTAACAACGGAGAATCTGGCACTAGCACACTTCTTTATAATCACTAAGGAGTTGACATGAAATGGATAAGGTAGCACACTGGTAAATAGGGACAGAAGAATAATGTGGTAGAGAATGCTTTATAGGGTTCAAGGAAATGCAAGGTTGAATGAATGAAATGCAGTATAGAAGATAAACTGATATGGTTTCACAAAAGACAAGGTAATCACTTTCCCTTTGTGGCAATTCCCCCCCCTATACAATGTAAGGAGATGGAAGGAAGAGCACACAGTTCAGGTATACAATCACAATGTAATACAGAGTTCCAGTTTCCCAGCAAGCTTAGAGGAGAATAGATATGAGTTTTACACAGGCTCAAAATGCTTTAAAATGTGATAGCAATATATTGGAAAATGTGCTAAAATGATTTTAATTCCCTCTGGAGGTTCAGGTTGAGGATTAGTTGGTTTAAATAAGTTCAGGCTTACTTTAGCAATGTTCTAGGAATGATTGGCAGGTTAAACGAATTTTTGGCAAATGAAAGCAAGGAAGCTGCTGTTTTCACACGTGGAGAAATTTGCAAATCACGGTAAAATTCGCGAGTGCGTTTTTCGCGATTGCGGCAAAAGTTCAGGGAATAGGAATGCGGTTCTAGGTTCGTTGAAAGCCAAGATTCCCAGCTTTCAGAGGAAAGTTACTGCAAGTCTCTAAGACAAACGGTCACAGAGATATGAGCGATATGGTAAAGGTCGTTTTTCAGATTTGAAATTTTAAAAGTTCAAAGTGACAAGTTACAGCTTGCAACTAGAAAATGAAGTTTTCTGCATTCAAATAAAACTAACCATTTTTACATATGCAGCTAGAATGCTGATTCTAAGTTTAAAACTATGACATTTAAACAATTGCAACCTATGTGACACTCAAAAGTAGGTCACTCATTTCTTTTAAACATTTAGATTTTTAGTGTCTTTCAGTCCAAATTTACTTAAACTGCTGAAATCCACAGCTCAGCCAGTCTTGTTATAAACCTTCAAGTCACTTCAGAATATAACTTTACATTGTATCCACCCCTCAGTAAGTCTTTCTTTGGCCTGCTTTGGGTTCATTTATTCAGTTTTACACAAAAAAAAAAAAGTCTGGTGTTGTTTTAAAACGCCGGCTTTCTGATAGTGGTGAGTACTGGTAATGCACCCATTTTTGGGATTTAAGAAAATGAATTCCCCACAATTGGTTGCTTTTGACAATCAGCATTGCCATTCCCAATGGTTTCAGGCTACTGTGTGGGTAGTCCAATGGTGGTTTTAGGCAGTGCCCTTCTGTGCCCATAACATCGGCAAAAATGGGTGGCAGCCTATTCTTCATGCCTTTCACTGGGCATTTTCTGGGAAGCTCTGGCCATCATGATGTTTTCAATGCCAGTACTGCACAGTTTTTTGAGGTAGGGCTCGGATGCATGGGTAAAAACATCCCACAGTGTTACACCATGAACCAAAATACCTGTCATAAGAGATTCAAAATGTATTTGGAAAGCAATCCATTAACAATTTTAGAAAGAACAAAAAGAACAAAAAGTAAAAAACAACACAACACAGGCATAGTAAAAGCAGCAGTCAAACAATTATGAAATACATTCAGCCGACTCAAACAGGCATGGATAAAAGTCGAAGAAAGACTATGGGCCTCATTACGAGACCGGCGGTAACCGCGGCGGTAAAACCGCCTGGTTACCGCCGGACTCGTATTACCATTCCGTCTCCGTGATTCCCGGAATTACCAGGGCATTACAACCCCGGTTTTCACGGCGGCGGAATGGTGTTAATCCCCATTCCCATCGAGTCCTAAAGGACTCGATGGGAATGGGGATCATGGAAACACCGGCAGCATCTCGTAATGCTGCCGGTGTTTCCTCGTCCGCCTGCAGGCGGGGCGGTGTTAAACCCGCCAGGTCAGACCTGGCGGGAACATCACCTCCCGCCTGCAGGAGTCGGGATCAGGCGGTCCGGAAACAACGGTGGCGGCGGGTTTACCGCCACTGTTATTTCCGGACCGCCTGAGTTATAATGAGGCCCTATGTCTCAATACTCCTTCTATAGATTTTTGTTTAAAGCAATTTTGATAACATTAGCTACATCAACTAAATATAATCTCAGTATTATTAAACCTAAAAAAGCTCATACCCCCTACTCAAGTCCTTATAGTGTTGCTAATAAAATGTGGCTTAAACCACTGTTTACTTCGATTAATAAAATAAACCTGCAGGTTAGGGAGGTCTGGGATAGGGGAATACAAGACTGCTTGGCAATTCTTTCCTTGAAGGCATTCAACTCCATCTCAGCAGGTATATTTTATTAAAGAAAAGCTTGTGTTGCAAAGTTGAAAGGGTACCCAAAGCTGCCACATCCGCCAACCTCCAGCAGACCAGCTGGATCTATCTTTGCTAGGCTGGTAGCATAGTTCCCTCAAAGCAGTAGAAAGATTTGTATTCGTAGGAGTAGTGAGCTGGACCTTCGGAAAAAAGACCAGAAACCACTCCTCAGCTAAAAGGGAGATGATGATAAGTCCCAATCCATGCCTTAGAGCATCCCCATGGGATCACCCCAGCAGGGCCAGAATTCCACGTAGTCCTGCATTTTGGAAACGTTCCAGGCACCTACACAAGGACATACCTGACTACCATATTAATTGAAGATTGCTGCACCTGTAGACATGTATCTAAACATTTTCCACAAAATGAATGATACAAGAGGAAAGGCCACCTGAGAGCTACCAAATGCCTGCTTCGCTGTTGTATTTACATGACTTCTCCATGTGCCGCTACTAGCTTGCTTTCTGGAATGTTGTTTCTGTGTATTAATTTGCGCCCATGGCACACAGTTCTCATTAAGTGTGTGTTACATCATAAACCGAAATACCCTGCCATAAGTACCACTACATGACCACCACCCTCCAAAGCATTTTACATTCCCTTAGAATAATGCAACATCAAATGCATTATACATGTGTGTGCTCTTTGGAAATTTGATATAATATTTTCATTCAAGTGTCCGGTGAAAACTCCCCTACAAGCAGGCGGTCTGAAAAAACGACCGCTTTGCCACTGCCTGACCACCACCTCAAAATCAACGCTATCTTCCCAAAATCAGCAGCAAACTTGTGGTTACAAAAACTGGAGCACTCTCAGTGATGTTATTGTTTTGTAGCTAATAAAATACCTGTGGCCATATTGCAGATCCTTTGCACCAGTGCAAGTGCAAAGTTGCACGGTATTAGCACTAGGGCAAAGTTTGCCATATTTCTACAACCACTGGAACATATTAAAAAATCATTGCACCATGACCAAGTGCAGTTTGGCATATTACAAGCGCTAGGGCAACAATTGCCCCAGTGCAAAAACAGATACATTTTCACTGCATTTTTGCAACAGAGCAAAGTTTGGCCTAGTGCTAATACAAAATGGTATTAGCACTAGGGCAAAGTTTGCCCCATTTCCGAATACACGTGTCAATATTAGAAAACTATTGCACCATGACAAGTGCAGTCTGGCATGGTCTAAGCACCAAAGTAAAAATTGCCCTAGTGCAGAAAAGACACAATTTCGATGCATATTTTCACCGGGCAAAGTTTGCCCTAGTGCTAATACCATCCCTTATTAGCAGTAGGGCACACTTTGCCCTCGTGCAAAAATACAGTGAAAATGTATCTTTTTTGTACTAAGACGATTGTTGCCCTACTGCTTGTAACACGGCAAAATGCACTTGTCATGGTGCAATGGTTTTCTAATATTTGCAAGTGTTTTCGGAAATAGGGCAAATGTTGTCCTAGTGCTAATACCGTGCAAACTTTGCACTTGCACCAGTGCAAAACTTCTGTTATCTGGCCCACAGCCACAGAGTACCATTTTTACCACCCATCCCACAATTTTCCATTACAGAAGAGAATTGAAAAATGAAGTTCTTGAAAAATCTGGGCTGCTCTCAGGTTTAATTTTGTTATTAATTTGTAAGTGCATAGGAAAAATCCCCAATAAAGCTGGCAGTTTGTTACTTTGCATATTTGGACAATCTTCCACGGTGCTACTGCTTTCCCACTACTGCCCAAACAATGTTACATATTTTCAAACAGCTATTAAGTGCCAATACTCCTCAATCAAGTGCATGCTATGCCATATAATTAAAAAATAACTACCTCTCAAACAATGTTGCATTCTCCAAAACTGTGCTCTCTGTTATAACTGTTATATTTGTAATGTACTTTAATTGAGAATGCCATTTGTGCATATTGCCCTTTTTAAACACCCTGTTCTATCATCAACTTACTGAAATGTCTCAACATCCTTCGCCCTCCCCTCTCCCCACAGAAAACAAGCCTTGTTTTATGTTGCCACTATCTCTCTTTTAGCAGCGTTCAAAGCTCCTCCGCCTTCATGCCCTGCCGTGGGCCTCAGTAGCAGTCAGTCATGCATCATTCCCATTGCATTAGAGAATAGCATGCAAGCCTGCAAACATCTCAATACATCGGGGTCTCCCACTGACATTTCGATTTCAGCCACCAGCGTTTAGTCACATTTTTTTCAGGACTCAAACACGTCAAGGCAAACAGCCTTCCCCTGTGGTCAGTTGCGGCATTTTCTAATTGATGTTTTCATGTCCCATTGTCATCCAACAGTGGCCAAAGCACATGCACTTCAATGAAATGCCAAAACACACCCGAGCACACTGTTCTCAGGCCATAAACATTAAGCCATAGGCTGTTCCCACCAATTGGATGGTTCAATAAACTAGGAAGAATTAATGCTGATTCAATTAAGCCATTTAGTAATGAAACGTCTTTTGGTTGGGAGATCCGGGGCACATTCAAACTTCATGGCAAACAGGATTTCACGTGGTTCAATGTAAATTATTTTTTGTATGTTTTCATACAGATATAAACTTCCAGATATAGTTCCTCCTATTTTAAAGAGTGGGTTTCGAAGCATAACGCCTAGCATTATTTTCATGGTAGTAAATGTGATAATTCCGGCACAAGAAAATGAAATAAAATAATGTGTTGGCATCATATTGTAAGGATCAACTAATTTATTTCTGGGTGTAGAACAGGCATATCTGTAATTGTTCCTGAATGTTGTGTCTTGTAGTCCTGAATGTATAATTAATTAATTTATAATTTATTTAAAATGCAGAATCCCAGTTAAATTATTTGTCTTCAATGCCATGGCATTCATTTTGTATATTTCCAGTTTCGCTGTAAAACTGAATTGTGGGCTCAGGTTTGGGGAATATGGGATGAAAGATAAGCTTATCACTGTGAGGTTGCACCTCCTTCTCGATTAGTCCTCCCATTCTCACAGTTCTCACGTGATGGACGTAGGCCGCAGGTTATGGAAAATAGCTGCTCACCTTCAGTTCCCCTCAACACTCCATCACTTATCTTATTCACAGAAGACTGAATGCCCACAAATGCTGTTTTCAGGCACACCAGGCTTTAGAGGATTCATAATGAGCTGAACTGCCCACTAAGTCAAGCGACACATTGAGGCACAGAGGGCCATTGGTCCAAGAAAAACCAGTGGACGATCAAGAACCCATGACTTCTCACCTTTTGCTGCATGTATTTGGCTGTCATACCAGTGCTCTCTTGCCTCCCCATGAAATCTAACCCATGACTTCTGTTTGCCCAGACTTACATGCCTTCAATAACAGCACCTTCAAATTCCAATGTCATTGCTCCTCTGTCTTCACCTGCACACCTTTAACCTTCCTCCCGGCGTGCCCACCTGATCAATGTGTGCTTGTTTATGTTTATGTTTTGGTGCACACTTTTATTTTGACCATAAATAATGTGAAGTTGATATAAAATGGGGGCGTTCAATAATTGCATGTAGACTCAAGTATCTATTTTTATTTGTAAATGCATGGATAAGAATGCCATTTTGGTGTACTTGATCACATATTCATTCTGGTCTAATGCTGTTCAATTAACACTGACAGGACTCTGGAGCCGAAATCTCCCTCATCTTGGCCCTCATCTCTGGGTCAGCGACCTTGGCATTGTGCAGTACTAGAAAAGTGGAGAGTACAGCTGATGAAGGGCATCATTATAAGTATGCCAGTGTGGAAATAATGTGCTGGTAACTATGCTTAGCGCCACGTTGCCACACCCTAACATATTACAGGATTGGTGATGTGATGGCCGGAATTGCCTGCAACTCCTAGCTGCCAGGAATTGTAGGAACCCACCACCAAAAATGCTGGTATTACCAGCACCGGTAACACTGGCTATTCCCCCCTCCCCCGAGTCCTATGGGGAATACCATACACTTACCAGCACTTGTAATCTTATAATGAGGCCCCATGTGTAATGTTGTCTTCAAAACGGGGTCTTATTAAAGGTAGAATGAGGAGAATAGGGGTCACAGGATACTCACCAGACTAAAATGGAATTCTTTCTTTGAGTACCAGTTTAGGAACAGCCATCAATGGCTGCCACCATAATAATCACAACCAATTAGCCTTTGCACTTGAAGTAGACAGAAATCACACATCTGGAAAGGTGCAAACAACTTACTCTGTTTTGGGTGCTCTGCAGTAGTTTGAGACTGGGTTGCATATCCGCAGGGCTCCACTGTTCATAGTTCACTTGCATTGGTGGGAAAGTGAAAATAGGGAAAAGAAAAGTGGAGTAAACAAAAACAAATCACAGGACCAAAGGTTGTTCCTTTTGTAATTCGAGGATTCACATCTCTCCTCCACAAATTCAATGAACATGCACCCTGCACAGCACTATTTGTTGGTTGTTGCATGGCACTGCACATCACTATACAGTGCAAACACTGGAAGGGGGTATTGTCATCAATAATGCTAATTGCATGCTAGGTAGTACCCCCAATAGCAATTACTTGCTGTGGGGTCCTTTGCATGCACAGCTGTACGTTTGCAATAACTAAGAGCACATGTAAAGAGTGAAAACTGACAACTGACAAAATTACATGTACTAATCTATGATGTATAAATTCCTCCAGCAAATAAAACTTTGCAGGGGACATATAAAATGGAGTCATAGGAATGCATGTGTTGTGTGACTTCATGAAAATCTCATCCAGGCGTAAAATTAGTGTTTGCAGACAGAGTGGTATGTATTAGGAGTAAAACAGATTTCCACAATTCTCTCGAAGACTTTTACAAAATGCACTAGAGTATTAAAGTAGGGGCAAAGACTGGTGTAATGCATTAATGTTTCATATTCTACGCATATTCTACTGCACCACAGGTTTGAAAATGACCATCTGTGCAAGTACATTATGGAATATGTAGTTCGAACCAAAATAAATTAAAGTTATTTAAAATTGCATCTGGATATAGGTATCCCTTTGTAAATACCATCTGATTATTACTGGTATTTTGTATTAACTTCAGGTAATTACAAAATGCATTTGAAGGAAATATTCAAGCTCTGCTCCATGGCGGGACTCATTTCCAAGTCAAGTGCCGGACCACTACACTAATGCTATTATTATGACGCCTTTGAAAACATTCAGCTCAATCGTGGGTATGGCATTCAGTCGCTGGTCCGCAGGTCAGTAACTCATGTAACATGCTGGGTATGGCCAAAACGTTGCTTAAGGGAATTGTGGTTTTTATCTGCAGCCTCATCGTGGAAAGAGTGGAGCGGTGCAGATTGTTGTGATTGAGGTCTATCAGCCAGTTGGGACAATAAAGGTTTATGTCAGGTTCTACTCATTGAGACACTACAGGGTCTTGTTTCATCGAAAAGGGGCAGTGATAGAAGTGTCCCTAAAAAGTAGTGAAACTGTGACTCTGGCAGGCCAGAGTAGGAAGGAAAGGTGCAAGGTGCAACACATTGTTTAAGGGTTGCAGTCATGCTGGTTGACAGCCAATTGAGTTGAAATAGATTTCAGTTTAGCTGTAACTGTCATCCGGTGGCAAAGTGGAGAAGTGTGCTTTAACTTCATAAAGAACAGTTCCAGAATGGTGAAAATGGTTGCAAAAATTAGTGGAGCCGAAAAGTGGTATTTGTGGTATTTGTGTGAAAGTACAAAAAAAAGACAGAAACAATTGATGTATCTTTCATCAAAGGCATGATGCAAAATCCTCTTCACCGGAACAATATGCCAGCAATACCACTGCCTCACAACCACCCTGCAAACAGTCTCACATTCTGCAAAAGAACTGAGAAATAAAGTGCTAGTAGAATGTAAAGTCAATAATGCACCTTGTTATATGTATGCATTCTTAGTATAATAGAACTGGTATGGCTTTTTCATACAGAACAGCACACAAATAGAAGAAAATAGGTGACCTGTACAAAGTCCCATCAACTAAAAAGTCATAGTATACTATTGTGGCAATAAGCCCTGAGACGGCGGCCCAATACTGCCCCAGGTAATGCGCCTGGGGTGCCTTAACAAAGCCCTGGGGGCATTACTGTGAGTGATATTGTCCCGCAGTTGAGGGGCTTATTGCCATTAGTACCCCGGCCAGTTAGAGTGGGGTACTAATAGCCTTTTTTCTGTTCCGAAATGCTGCCGTGTTTTGGAAGAAAAAAAAATGGCAGCCGGGAAAGGGAAAACGTAGTCTGTTTTCCCTTTCCATGGCGGCCATTGGGAGCAGAGGCGTTGGGAACAGAAGTGTTGACCAGGAAGGGAAAAGTAGATGTATTCATCCCCCACATTCCACTCATTCCAACAAACATGCCATTCAGTTTCAAGAGCCTACAAATCCCAGTCAGGCTGGCATTTGGTATCACAATCAACAATGCAAAGGGCCAGTCAAGACCACTGGTATAATAACGGTACCGGTGCTACCATCATGTTCTGCTTGTGGGTGCCGGTACCGCCACCAGGTCAGACCTGGTGCCTGCAGGGGCACCCGCGACAAGATTCCTAGTAATGCGGTACGGTAGCAACAGTGTCGGTAGCGATGCCTGCGCCTTTGTTGCCTTACCGCCATACTTGTAATGAGGCCCAATGTGTCTATAGAACTATGGTTCTCAACGCAGGTTGCATGGACTTCCAAACATAACTCCTTTGACGTACTGAGTGAACCGGCAATCAGATGTGTTGCTAGGGGTGGCTAAGGTGGCTATAGCCTGTTACAGATATCTTGGTTGTAAGTTTTGGTGTTTTTTTGGTGGTATTTCTGTTGTGTAATGGTGAACCTAAATATAGGGAACTGCCTGATAATTCTTCTTATACCAGGGTCAAAAATGGTAAGCCCATACTGTACATAGTACACTCTAGATCTAGAGGCCCTTTCGGCGGTATCTCAGAATACATTTACCATGTGCACAAAATACTGTCATTCATACAGAGCCCCCGAGAAGAACCCAATTCACAGTGACCAGTTGGTTTTGTATTTTACCACATGTGATAAAGTGAATTACTGCCTGTGGTAAAAGGAGTGCACCATTTGCTTTATATCAGTCTGTATGATAACACAAGGAACCAGAACACCTAAAACGTACCAAGGCTGACTTGCTCCTGGACCCAGATTCTCAGTATTATATGATATCTCATTTTTACTATAAGCAGTAGTAACAATAACTCATTAGTCCTGTGCCCTTCTATGAGCCCACACAAGTAATCAGGGTACACAATCAGTAGATCAGACCTATTCTTGAGAATCTCCTAGTAATTTATAGGCCATTGAGATTCATGACAGACATAAAGCAAAATATGCAATGTGATTGTTATAACATTCTTGGCGATATAAAAATGAAAGCACTCATTTCAATCCTCATCTTTCTTTTGCAATGATAGCAATTTCTATTTTTCAGGTTAACTAATGACCATGAACATAATTCCAAGTAACTCTTTCCCCACGATAAATTAGCTTTTTCACATTCAATTTCGAATAGCCTCTTGCGATAGATGGCCAGGAAACTGCGATTTCTAACCTTGAGACCTATCTGCTGTCTTGGCAGCTTAACGCTCCCACTAAAACTGCAACTTTCTATTTGGATGATGAATAAAACACATGTAAAATTGCTGTCTCTATTTGTAAGTGTAAAGTATTGCCAGCATGCAGCTGTCCAAAATACAATTATACTATGTATATTCACACAAGTCTACTCTCCTCAATTAACTGTATCTTACCAGGAGAATTATTTATCTTGTTCACGACCCTTGTCAGCCTGGAAGCAGCCCAAAAAGTCCTTCCGCAGGGTCAGCCAGACTCTTCTGAGACACATGCATCAGTACAGGAGAGCGAGCCAGCCTTCTACAAGCATTTTTAAGCCTTCTACCTGAGACTACCCACAAATATAGATTTAACTTACATGAAATGCAAAAGTGTCTGCCTTTCTCTGAGATGTCATTCTCCATCAGAACCATCTCCCTTTCAATCAACTACCCTCCAGCAATGTCCAGAGCATGTGATTATCTTGCCCCCTCTGCCTTTAGATTCAAGCAACCAATGGATGCGGATTGTTACATTTCTCCAGGCTATTTTCCTTTTAGACAATAAGCTTACTAGCCAGCCCCGAGTCTCGACAGTCCTGACATTAGCGTAGGCCCTGATCTTGTCGAGACCTAGCAACACCCCTGCCAGCAACGGTAGCATTGCATGCGCTATCCTTGTCGAAGGATTGGTTTCCCTTAGAGTAAAAGCTCTTATTGTCAGCACTGGAGATTTGGGTCCAGTTGGAGTGAGCTTTAAGCTCTCTCGAACAAGGAGGGATGGCTCTTCTTTTAGCCTGCTGAGTTTTACAGATGCCTCAAGAGATGGACTGCCCTGAACAGTGGTCGAAGTGTGCGAAAAGAAGTAGTGGAGCTATGTGCCCTGCTGGCCTGCCCCTGCTCCCCACAAACCCCATTGCCACAACCCCTCCCACACACAATACACCCCCACAAACACTTGCACTTGCTGTTTAAGGGAACGTTCAGTGCAGTACACTGAAAGTGAAGGTTTCAACTTCTTCCTACACTTTTATTTTTAAACAAAACCATTCCGGAACGGTTTCATTTTAAAATAAAAGTATAGGAGCTGTACAAGCTAATTAAAAAAAGTATAGGAGCACCGCTCCCGACCGCTCCCGCTCACTTCGACCACTGGCCCTGAATTGCCAGTAGGGTGGAAAGAGACTTGGCCCCTCAGACTGGGTTTTTCTCAGGCAATGTGGCTGTTATCTCTCATAAAACAGATACAAGGGCAACGTGGCAGGGCATCCTCCCCATTTCTCTCTTAAGTACAACTTCTACGGGCTCAAGATCGCACTCAGCCCCCTGAATCACTGTCCTAGTAATTCCAAGAACCAGACATGGAACCTCATCAAAAGGGCATTGTTAAATAAATGTGGACTTGCATCCTCAGTGTGTCATAATTCTTCTTCAATGCAATCTTTTTAGGTAAGAAATCATCTGAAAACACTATTGTTCCAAGGTCAGTTGAGTCTAAATATGCAATTATAATTTATTTTATTTTATTTGTTTTCAATCTTTTATTGTGATATAGTCAAAATAACACATGACAAAATTTCACTTTTCACAAACAGTATGATAAAGATTTAAAAGAACATACAAATACAGTTCAATTTCATTTTTCAAGTAAAAGAAAACAATTTTGATTCAATCATATATATGCATTCAACAAATTCATATTTCTCAGAGCTTTTAGCACCTCCACCGTGAGAAAAACCTAATTTCCTGATGACAGTCTATTCCAGAAACAGTCTGTCTCTATCCACCAGGGATGGTACACAAATATCGTTAATCTTTGCCTTCTTAATTCAACAGTGCCCATACAATCACTCATCATGTGTCTTAAGGTCTGTTTCTTATATGCATTGCATCTTTGTCAAATTGGATTTACATGGACGTATGCAGTTATTTTGTGGGGCTTGGCTGTGAAAGCCATTGGCAATCTCGACACACAAGCATTATAAAAGTATGCGTTTTAATTTCTTTGCCAAATGCATAAGGTATTAGCAGTCCTGGATCACATTGAATAAGGCCATTCTTTTAAATTCTGGATCATTTATCTTTAGGCCGATTGTTGCAGGGGGTTGTAGTTGCAGAACTTCATTGCAATCCATGAAGGTCCCTTTGAATTTCATATTGGGAAGTTGACATGAATTCTGCTGGCGGTATACTGTCAATCCAATCCCTAAATTTGCTCCTCCCTTTTAAAGCCTGCCTGCAATTATCATTTATGTATTGCTTTTATGTTGTGTACTCAGACAATATTTATAGGAATTTTAAATCAAGCAGTATTTTTTTATGGTAGGCCATTGTAGAGCATTAGTACAGTAATATAATTAAAAGTAAAGTGTTCTTTGGTTAAGATTTACAAGTACACCTTTTACAACTGAACATATTATTGTATATTTTATTTTTATTGAAGGGTATTATAGGCCACTGTAGGTTGTAAGTTTGTTATACAAAAGCATTGAGGTTCATAGCAGTTAAAATCAAATATCTGCAGTGTCAATGCTGTGATAATAGAGACTGTCAATGACTATATATGTTTAAGCTTTGCATAGCAGGTAACTATGTGCTTACAACATATTGAGGATGGCAGTGAGTGCCCACCAAGATAGGCATAAGAAAATGTGGCATGTTGGGTGCTGTTAAACCTTGGGCCTGGAGACCACAGTTTGGTATTAGTGTCCCACTGCTGAGCAAATAGAGAAGTTCAGTTAGTTTGTATTTCATTCAAGGGGTATTAAAACATTATTGTGGGCAAAGCTTCCTGTTGAGATGCAGAGTATCATATCACTGTAAAAG
Source organism: Ambystoma mexicanum (assembly GCF_040938575.1). Taxonomy (NCBI): domain Eukaryota; kingdom Metazoa; phylum Chordata; class Amphibia; order Caudata; family Ambystomatidae; genus Ambystoma; species Ambystoma mexicanum. The sequence goes on from NC_090927.1 coordinate 243,414,650, forward strand.
GGTGCATTGGTTGGTAGCAAATATTCAAATGACCTGTACGGTACATATCAAACCGTAACTCAGATGACACCAAAACTTCTGAAAACTTGCTTTAAGTATTTGATACCTTACTTTGGTGCTTTTATTAAAGTGAACCATGTGACTAGTGGTGTTGTGTCACTTAAGTCTTAATGTGTATTGTAAAGGACTTTCTTTTATTAAGTACAGAGATAATTTGGACTGGATGTCTTATCCTTAAACCTGGTATTACCAAAGTTAGTAGACTGTTATTTTCTTACCTTTGAACTGAGTGTTTGCACTCACAATGCTTTTAGACTTAACCTTTGTATAGGTAAAAACCTTAACTCCTTTAAAAGAAAGTGTAGATTTACCACACACATGCATTGGGTCTCAGTACGAGCCTGGCGGTACAGAAATAAAGTGCCGGTAGCAAAGTACTGGCACCCTTTCCGGACCGACAGACTATGAATATGCCTGCATGGGCTGTTGCACTGGTCGCTGCAGGCATGGTTTTCACAGAAGCACCAGCACCTTTAGCAACGCTGCCGGTGCTTCTGGGTCCCCTGATATCCCGGACCGCCAGGACTTGTAATGTCCGGGTGGCAATGGGAAATCAGGTGGGGGAAAGATGTTAAGAGTTTGTCGGCACCACCAGGTTACTGCTGAACTCGTAATGAAGCCCATCTGTAGTTTAGGTTACGTTGTATTCCCTATATGAGGAATACTTTTGTTTAGTAAACCTTTGGCAGCATTTGAAGAAACTGGACAAAACATTCCAAAGAAATACATATCTGACTATTGGGAAATGCTATGTTGTTGTATAGAGGGAGGTGAGTGTTAAAGGCAATCCCAAAAGTTTCATTTCCCATACAGACCCCAATAGGGGCGTTTTCCTCTGCTCTATTGGAAAAATACTAGACAGAGGTACACCAAACCAGCAGAAGAAACTAGCATTTTGTCACTCCCACAATCTTCCAAAGCTCTGGTGAAAATCCATTCAGTGTATTTTAAATAACATTTAACTAAGGGGCCAAAATTAGCCAAAATTGAGTTGTGACATTTCAAGCTGGATGACCAATTTGCAGAACCCCTTAGTGCTTGTTCAGACAATGATTGTCTCCTTTGGGTCTGGGGATGGTACTGGATCTACAGACCTAAGATGTAATCCAATCTCAATGGCTATTTGAAAGAAAGGCATAACGTTTAGTTTAGAGCAGGCTCAGAATGCTTCTAATTACTGCCTTAATGGTCTGCAGATTTGAGTCTGCAGAGTCTGAAGTGCATACAACATGAAAAGGGAATATGGCAGTGTAACCCTCCCTCAGTAGTGCGGAGGAGACCTCGGAAGGTTGCAAGATACCTACAAAAGATCTGGAAAAGGCATGTTCTTGGTTTGCGTTCCAGCCTCCCACTGAAGGGCCTACAGACTACACACCTGGTCCAATATGGATCTGTGGACCAGGTTACAGGCCTGCACACCTGGAGCTCTGTGTGTGTGTGTGTGTGTATATGCGCACGCGCGTGCGTGCATGCCTGTGTGCGTGTGTGTGTGTGTGTGTGTGTGAATATGCAGGGCCTACAGAATAGGGTCAGTTTCCATCACCTCAAGTTAGATCTGAGCTTGGTCTGAATAACTACCTCTGGATTTGGAGACTTTCAGGTGGGTGTTTGATAGTTCACACGATATGAGAAGTATTTGTGTGCGCAGGTGCAGATCTGTTCGCATAGTCCCAAGCCTGATCAGAGCAGGTCTACAGACAAGTAACTGGACCTGAGCACATTCTTGGGAACCAGAGCCTGGCCTGTGGACTCAGATTAAAGTCTGACCCAGATCTAGAAACCTGTGAACCCACTATTTTCTGATAGTTGGGCCAAGAGCATGGTGTTCTGCCATACCCCTAGAATTGTGATGATTTGGCAGGATGCCATCAGTACATGATGATTGAGCACATTGGGTGTTTTACAGAAGTCTGGGATATGTGAGTGAAGACACTTGGTGGCATGGTGGTGCCAAGTGGATTTATTGGGTGTCTTAGAGATGCTGTGGGCATGGAAGGAGGACTTGTCCTTCACAGACTGTATGTTGGGTGTGGCTGTCAGCCATGCCCAGTGAAAAAAATAGTATCTTTGGGGTTCTGGATATTGAAAAAAGGCTATGCCACAAGTCAAGCCCAGTGGGCATATTGGGAATCTTGGAGAGGCATGTGGCATGGCTGAACACTGAGGACTATGTCCAGGGCACAGTGTCTAATAGCTACTTTCTGGTGGTCATATTATAGCATATACCAATTGTATGCAGGGGATCGCCAATGCTTGCACTTCGGTGTTGCTGGTCCCTTGCATGCGTTAAGCATATTGTAAAACCGAAGAGTAACACCAGCCAAAAATGCCTTTACTCTTCAGGTTTACTTTGTAAACAAGTGAACACAGCCTGCACATTTCCTAAATAATACGCCTGTTCATAAGCAGGCGCTGAACTGAGGTGGATACCATTTGTATGTGGATTTATAAAGCACTTCCACCAACTCACTGTACATATGAGAAGGAGTTACAAAATCAAGCAAACATGACAAATGAAAAGTCTGAGGATCAGTTCAAAAGAGCTGGAACTGAAAGGAAGCGAGATTTAAGATGCATACAAATTCGATGGGAAGAGGTTGCTGAGTGGATAGGGAATGGGAGGTAGTTCCAATGCCTAGGCACTAGAAGTGAGAAAGAACAAAAATGAAAGGAGCACAAGGAGGAGGCGTAGTAAGCAGAAATAGGGATTGCAAATGTAGATGGAAAGAAAGAGGTTATAGGGATGTCAGAGAACAGAGATAATGATGAGCAAGACCAGGGATACACTTGGTAACAGTATGGATGTGAAAAAGAAGACGGCAGTTGAGGGCAAGAATTGAGATGGGCAGCAGAGAGGAGGTATTAGAGGTCCAGGGTGAGAAAAAGTAGAGGCACTAAATAGCAAAATTTTAGACAGAACAAAGATGGGTGAGATAGGACATTGGGACTTCAATCAAGTGAGCATAACAGTAGTCAATATGAGAAAGGATTAGAGATATCATTATAGGTCGATTTGCTGGAAAGACAAGGCAGGGTAAGACAAGACCATTCCATAGGATTACAATCGTGGTGCACCGGCCTGAAAATGTCATGCAGGTGTAAAACACTGTTTTCTTCAAAGACAGGCGAGGAAAGCACAAAGGTGAAACAAACTCCCCTTCGTGCCCGTGCTTTGCCGTGTGATAGGAAAAAGAGGAGAACATTAAATGGAGGCATAAAAGCATTGTGCTTGTTTTTAGACCTTCATTTAACACACCACCCATTACAAAAATGACCACCTTCATGTCAATGAGAGCAACCTTCATGGAGTTGGCGGTAGCATGGTTGTTTAGCAATTAAATACTGGATTAAATAAGGCCCTTCTCTTTCCAGAAGGCCTTACCTATTACTCTGCATGAGGATTTAAAATAATTCAATTTGCATATCATATTTAACTAGTGTGAACGTCAAAGGAATATGAAACGCAATGATTTTAATACAAGGTGCATGACTGGCCATTTGATTAAAACCTTATTGAATGCCAACGCATCAGTCAGGTATTTCCCAGGATTCAGCTGGAGTCATCAAAGCAAATATGCATATTAGTGATCACTGCTTAACATTAAAGACCGTGTTTAGAGCAGCCATCACTACCTCTTGCATCAGGAAGTTTAGGTCCAAATAAACAGAGGTTACAAAGTTGATTTATATCTGAGAGAACTAAAAAGGCATCAGAACATATGTCATATTAGAGCTAAGATTCTGGTCGGGGTATTGTGGTTGATAAGTGAAACTCTGGCCAAAATGTGCATCCTTAGTAATTGAGGGGTTGATGCTCATGTAATATTCACAAAAGTCAAATTCCATGGAGAGTTGGAATCAAGGGTGCTTTTGTTGCTGCCTGTCAGTTAGAGATCTAGGAGGTAGCAATGCCAGGTAATATTCAATTGGGGTGATTATGTGGTCACGAGGAACAATTAAATAACCTCAGTCTATCAGGAATGTCATCATCAACCTTTCCAGGGAAAGCCGCAGGGAAAGGATTTAAGTATATCTGGGCAATGACCTGCCACAACTCTCTGGAAGTGAAAAGCAGTTCTTACTTCAAAGATCCTTCAGCAAACAAGTTATTTAATTGAGAGCCGAATACCTGGCGTGGAAGTGGTTTATGCAGATGTACTACAAGATGAGATCTATTTTGTTTTCTGGCTAATAGTGAGGGATATTACCATCTACCGGGTTCATCGTCACTGATAAATGGCTAGACTTTAATCATTATGGCGGAGTCTAACATTCATGTTTTGGAAATCAAGGACAAGGATCTCAGGTTCTTTCCTTCCTATATTCCTATATCCCTTTTAAATTGTGAAAGGAAGTCTTTTATCAAGGTTTGGCCTCTCAATTATGTGAGCTCATGTGGACGTTGTCATTTCGAAGCAGCATGGTTCTGTCCTGGTCATGATACTACCCAGCACAACATGTTAGCTGTAATGTTTATTGACATAATTATCTCTATGGGCTTCTGGTTAACATTGCATTTTATAGATGATTAGCAAAATGCATTTGATTGGGTCAATTGCGAGTGTATATGTTTGGTTTTTAGAAAGGATGGCCTTACTTAATAGGTTCATTTGCACAATGCATAATTGCTACAGTTACACCGAGGCCTGGGCTGCTGTAGAAGGTGCTCTGTTTGTCCACATGTCTGTGTATTGGGGCACTCAGCTGAGTTGTCACATCGCACCTTGTAGGGGTTTTATATAGAGCAAGTCATCAGAACTAGACTTCTACCACTAGTTCAACTTATGCGATCAAAACTTTGTATTTCCATTAAGGTGACAGCATGCACAGAGAATCCTTAATTACGTGTATCAATTAATCTTCTTCATGCTTACTATGTCATCATGATGTCAGCGGGTAAGATCAGTGAAGTGGCTTGATACAAGTTAACTTAACAGAAGATCATTAAGATGGTTCACAATGCACTGGGGTCCATTTTAATGACGCCCACTTCAGGGTCAATCACTTACTTAGGTATCAAATAAATACTAAACCCTAAAAATGTGGTGATTGTGATCAAATTCATGAAGAATTGTCAGCACACACTTGTTCATCTACGTAAGTTTACTATTGCTCTTAGGCAGAGGTATTCTCGTTAAAATTGTATGTTTCCCAATGTTATGTGTTCATTAGGTCTTTGCCTATTCTGACTTTTTCTGTTTATATTGTAATGATCTTGCGATTCATCTGAGATCAAAAAAAATCCTTTTAGATTTCAATCTATATAATTTAAGACTTCAGTAGATGGTGAGTTGTCCCTCTCAATCTCTAAAATATATAATTTGCCTTCTTTCACAAACAAAATGTAAAGCTTCTGGCACAATTATTTAGTTAACACATGTTTGGGGCTTTTCAAAAAGTGACCCATATTGTCAGTGACACACTGGTTCATGCCCCTCTACAGTTTGGAAAGAATCTGCTTGTCACTTTCGAAAATTGCTCTAGAATGTGGAGAGATATTAAGAAACATCTCGATATCCTCAAGTTTGATTTGTACACTAATTGTGTGGGTAATGTGGGTATAACGGTGAGCTTCATCAAACATTCAGCCAGACTCTGGGCTTCATTCCGACTTGGGCGGTAAGGGATAACGGTCACCGGTAAGGAGACCGGTGCCGTTAAACCCTTAGTGCCCAATTCCGAGGTCCCTTAGCAGGAGCCGCAAAGAACGTGTGGTCTGACCACACATCCTTTACAGGTCCCGCTAAGGGACCAGGGCGTTAATAATGGGTCCGTAATTAGCGCCTTCCCCATTCCCATTGAGCCCTATGAGGTGTAAGTGATTTCAACCCGGCACTCCACCTAAGTCAATGCCTAGCGTGTGATGCACAGTTGGAACCCTTAATTATATATTTTTATGTCTATAGGTTCTTTTATTTCTGAATGATGTACCCTTATATCACACCCCTCTCTTTGAATCCCCCCCGGTCTCGCTGAACCAGGAAGCAGGCTGTTTTGCAAAGTTAAAAGATTTATTTTTATGAATTGAACAAGATATATATCACACTTTTATGAATTTTGAACAATATCTAGATTTCGCACTATTCATATTTATACAATGATCACCATTGGGTGATATCACAACAATCAACAATCTCTTTAATCAGAATGAGTATGGATAAGAAAAAATAATGCAGCCTAGAATAATACTTGATGTGGATAGAAAAACAATGCAGCATAGAATAATACTTGATAGGGATTCAATCAAATGCAATGTCACTTTTCCCCCTGTATACTACTCAATTCCCAATATGCAATATAGAGGTGGAAGGAGCGAACACAGGTTTCAGGAATAAACACTCAACAAATGCATTTTCAATCCCAGTTCCCCCACACTGAAAATGGATTTAATTCACTTAATTGTATTCAAAACTACTGGGAGCCGCTGTGTATAGTTTCAGGTAAACACTAGCAATGGTGATTTACTAACTAGCAGATTGAAAACGGAATTCTGAGGTCAGATGTAAAGAATAGCTGTTTTACACGTAATGAAATTGAGCCAAATCCAAATCCGCGGCAAACTTTTCAGCGTGCAAGAAACACGATTACAGAACAACTTCAAGGAGTTGGAATGCGGTTTTAGGTTAGTTCGAAAGCTGAGGATGCTAGTTCCATTTGACACTTACATTTCTAGTATGTACGGTATGGAAGTTACAGAGGTTTTAGGAGAGGCCAATTTTTCTCAGAAAGAGTCAAGATTTTTGAATTAAAGATGCGCTTTTGAATATTACCAACAAGAATTTTCTGTACACTAGAGAGTCTATGAAGATGCAAGATACCCAACGGGACAGCCACCAGATCAGGGCGCCTCTGTTCTGACTTTTGCCCGCCGAGACACTTGTCTTTCCTCAGCAAATATGTTAGCGCAGAGATTATATTATCACTACCATTAACAAAGGACTATATGGATGAGGGAAAGATTCAGGAAAAACAAGAGATTCCAAAATGCAGTTCTGGATATGATGGAGTGATTTGGATAAGATTATGTAAGGATAAGAGATTGGCTATGGACAATTCTATGCTAGATACTCACAACTATGGTTTGGAATAGGCCCGTCAAAGATCTGATCAAAGGTTTTGGACTGGAATTCTGCTAGCCCACCGGACTGGATTCAGGCACCCGGTTCTGCACTCAGCACGGCACTCTGGTCTCTGCACGGCCTCAAACTGGATCTGACGGGTTGATTCTGGTTTACAGCTATCAGGTTACAGCTCTGCTCTACTGGTTTGGATCTCTGGGTTCTGGAAAGAGTTCTTGGCAAGAAGCAGAAAGAGCACAGCCAGGCTGTTCAATTTTTGGTGTGCCCCTTGGAAGTCTGGGGTTAAAATGAGGTTTCAAGATTTTAAAGGCCAGCTGAGAAGGGTTCAGCTTTGGAATTGGGCCTTCTGCTATCAGAGTTCAGGAGTCTTGGATTTGGGTTCTCCTGCAGAGTTCTTTGCCGACAATCAGTTGATGGGTGAATGTGTCTGTCTCTAGGTCCTAAGCAGTTCCTATTTATGTGTTTCCCAAAGGGGTGGGTAGGCTAAAATATACTAAGCACACCCTCTAGGAATCCTATTGGTTAAAGTATTTTCCCTCTCCTGATTTGAGAAGGAAATCTAGTGTCATAGTGATGCTGCATTTTACAACCCAGGGAGTACGTCCCCCTGGTTTCCGTACAGTAAATCTATTTTCCACATGAATCATATTTACAATATCACCAACTTGCGAATAATACATATTCACATCACAGATTTAGTAGGGCACGTATCCGTCTGAGTCCCCACTAAGTGAGAGCTTTAGTGCCAATTTTACAGTTTTTCACGCTTTTGGTTGGGTACCAGTGTCAGATATGTCCACGTTTTTCTCCATACATGCGCATGACATCTGGGCATAATCCCGTAAACTTTCTTCATATTCCTAGCATTATCACAATTGCTACAACATCCAAATTTCGGTAGTCCTGTCTCTGAACATCGCACAGAGTCCAGAATAGTTTCAAACGGTGAGCAGAATTTTCATATTAACAACTTCTAATTTACAGATTTTTCCACATTTTTCACAGTTTTCTATGAGTATTTTTCAAAAAGATATTTTCTTGTAAACTAAGATACACAAATCTGTCTGGTCCTGCCCCCAGAGTTTGATGGGCCCAGAGCAGTCCAGGGCTCTCTTCCCGTTGGCAGTTGGTTTCTGTTGACAACCAAATTTGTATTTCCTTTCAGTCCAGGAAGCCTATTGTCTCTCTCCCAGAGAAACAGAGCAACACCCCCTCCTCCTTTCATTAGCATTTAAATGATAGTTCCTGGGCAGAGAGCAAAAGGAAGGCACCCTTTGTTGGAGCAAACTGTGGAAAGTGCCTTTGAGGTGCAGTGTGGCTGGCCTCAGTTCACTGTAAAACACTTTGTTCAAACTTGTCTTTTGCTAAACTAAATCTTACATTTTCAACAAATATACCCTCAGAGTCTTCATTCCGGTCTTTTTAAAACATATAAATTGAATTATAGCAACCTATATTGCTTTTGATGGTAAGTCTCTTTTTTCCACAATTTGATTTTAAGACAAAGGTTTTAAACTGCCAGTATAAGTAAATGACAGCTTTGACACAGGCAGGTGACGGTACTGCGACCATATTCTGACATATTTTTCCAGGCAAGCACTTTTTGTGATGAAATGTGTTTCTCTTGACATTGTGCTTAGGTGGATTCTTTAAATAAAGTGATGTTTAACACCCAACAGGGATGTTGGATCATTCAGAAGGTTAGGGAACCATGATTTTGCAATTTCAACAGCCAAGGAAAAACGGATTTTAAAGTAGTTTTATTTCACTCTGCAGGCAGCCCAATGACAGGTTTTGGCAGTGTGGTCTCCTGTTTTACCACTGACACAGGCAAAATGGATTGGCGGCCTATTTTTCAGGTTTCCCTGCGCACTTCTCAGAGATATTTTGTGCACATAAGTCTTTTCAGTGGCCATTCTGTTGTTTTTGATGAGAGCAGCACACAGTGATGTTGCAGGGCAGAGCCTAGAGGGTCAGAACATCCCACAGGGGGCTCAAATGAGAATGGGCAATGGTTTGTTGAATGTCGATTTATCGGGTCGGCACAGGTCAGAATGTCCCGGTAAGTCCCCATTGAACCAGACCGGACTCGTTTTGGAGGCACCTCCAAACTCCAAACTCGGAATGAGGCCCTTTGTCTTTGAACCGCTCTTGGCTTAGAGATCAGTCCATAGGACCATCGTTTTACAGGTTAATACTGAATTCCGTTGAACCTATAAGGGAGGCTTCAGGAGGATCGCTCAGCAGCAACGTGCTCGCCTTGGAAGCAAAACGACACAGAGCAACACAGATTTGATTCCTAGGTCCGCGGATCTCTGTGTATTAAGTGTGTTATAAATGACCTATCAACCTATCATAACTACACAGAGTACTATAGTTATCCAGATAGCAATGTCCTTAAGTTAGCAACCTTTTAACACAGTTTATGCTCTCTCCTTCATTCCCCCCCGAGGTGCTTTAATTGTTTGTCAATATGTTGATTACAGGAAATGGCATGTTTGCTAATTATTCGGGTCATATATTTGTACCCTTTCATCAGTCACCAAGCAACAGTGTTCAGACATCGGCCGAGATTCTTTTCAGAGTTGGAAATGGAATAAAACAAATGATTACATAGTTTGCATTAGATACCCCTTTCAATTAATACATGGTATACACAAAGAAAGGCAGGTTGCCTAAGCTGGTGATTTCGATCTACAGATCTCATGCATATGTTTATCAATTACCAGAATGCAAGACCTCACTAGCAGGAGATAGCGGATAATCACTCAGAGATTCTTCATCCTGCAAAAGTCTCAACATCGTGTAAAATTCAGAAGAAGTGAATGCATAAATGCTAATAACAAACTTCTCACCTTACACGACCCGTTATCATCTCTGTAAAATGTTGTACAATTATTCAATCAAAGAACTGTAAAACAAATTATATATTTTGAATGGCTAACATGATATTGTGTCATTCTTCATGGTTGGAATATTAACATTTATTTGAGATAAAATGGGTATTTATTTAGGTGGCCTATCACAGTGAATATGTAATTCTGTGAATCAATGTTGTGTATTATAAATAGCCCAGTATGGCTTAGGCTGAATGTATGATCAGAGTTGTGAGATTTTGCTTTTGCACACTACATGAAATTAAGTGTAAAACTTTACAAACTACACACATTTGCAAAAAGTTGATTAGGAAAATATAAACATTGCAAAGGCAGGTTTTACCAGCTTTTAAGTAGATCTGTGTAAAATAACTGTGATAAATATTGCAGAGGAAGATGAAAAAAAGGCATTTTGTTTGTTCCTCAAAAACACATTCTCCAAACAATTTTTCTTTGTGTATAACTGTGTTTTATCAGTTTTTACAAAATGTCTCTCTTTGTTATCCACTGTTTCCTTTCTTGTGATGTTTAAAATTCCAATCAATTTAGTTTGGTTTGTTTAGTTCTGTTATTTTGTGGACAGTTTGTCCAATTCTGTGCTCGCCAAAAAGTTCCCAAACGCAATCACCGGCTTTCTGTTTGCCCCATTCCTCAAGTAGGACCACCAGTAGTTTTCATCCAGGCTGCAAAAGTGAGAATGAAGGTGGCCTAAGTGAATTTTCCTATTGGAAGATAGGGCTGGGCATTTGAGAATAAAAGGCCTCAAGTGTTCAATTGAATTTGTATCTGTGCAAAAGTTTTCTTCAGTTTTCTTCCTGATACCCAGGGTTTAGTTGGTTTTTAGAGTGTTTAACCTGGCTCTCAAGAAGGAAGAGCGAATTTTCCTGCTAGGATACTTTACTAAATAGTTGATAGGCTCATGCAGTTTTTGAGCATTGGCCGGGAGATGTTCTGTACATTTGTAGCCTATAGCCTTCTCTAGAGTATTACACCAGTCTATTTCTTTAAACTTTTTTGCAGTTTTAGTCAGGTTTTTCAAGAGTTCCTCCTCCGAGCTTCCAATTTCTTCCAAGAGAGCACAGGTTTTGTTAGCCCAGTTTACAAGCATTTTGTTTGTTTTTTTCTCCATTTCTTCCTGGATAAGGGAGTGGACGTTTATCTTGGAAGATCGAATTTTCCTATGTAACATCAGTCCATTAAGATCAACAGTGCCTTTAAGAGCTGTAAGGCTTAGCTCTCTTCTGATCAATGCCACTTGTGTGGAGGGAGGAAGACCTAACAATTTCCTCCACAATGAACCTTCCAGCTTATTCCAGATGTTATGAGGGATCGCCGGCATAGCTTCTACTCCGTAGGTTAATGCTGGGACCACTTTAGATTTATAGAAAGTCAATGCCGCTTTCAAAGAAAAGCAACCAAACTTCTTGTCCATCAGAATCGTCTGGTTAGTCAATCCTTTATTTTTGAGCATTAGAGTTTCTTGCATCGGCAATTTACGTGCATTGTTAGTCATGGTAACTCCCAGATATCTAAAGGTTTTGACTTTTTCCAGCCGTTCTTTTGCTAGGAACCAAAAGCCCTTTTCTTTTCGCCTCGTAGTTTTTTCAAGGTACATCACTTTGGCTTTGCCAGTATTGATCTCTAGGTCATTTAGCTTCATGTATTCGTGTAGGTTATCTAGTGTTCTTTGAAGCCCAATCATTGTTTGATCGACTAGGATGATATCATCTGCAAATAATAACTTGCTGACTTTTTCCGTAACCAGTGTTGGAGGGAAAGCTTTAACATTTTTTTCTGTGTGCTGGTAGTCTCAGATAAAGTACCGGAGCCAGAGGGCATCCTTGCTTTACGCCACAGTAGGTGTGGATGGTTGTCGAAAGGAGCCCAGCACCATTGAGACAAACTCTCATTGAGTTCTTTAACCAGAGCCAGCAAAGAGTTCGGACAATTCAATTTAAAGAGTTTCCTCCACAGCTTTCCTCTGTTGACTTTGTCAAAGGCTTTTGACAGATCGATAAAAGCCAGGAATAGACGAGGGGAGCCTTTGAAAAATTTGGCCTTAAGAATGCTAAGGATAAGTATGTTAGCCGTTGTTCCAAGGTGTTTACTGAAGCCCGTTTGGAAGAGATCTGATCCTTCAGATGATGAAACCCATAATTTGAATTTGTCCAAGAGGAATTAGTTATTTGGATCCCCTGTATCCCCTGATTTGTATATTGGGACAACGTTCGCAGTTTTCCATGAAAGCAGTATTGATCTTGTATTCGAGCAGGTTTCAAATATTTCCGCCACAAAGAGGGACCATAGACCCGGTCTGCCTTCAAGTCCATATATGACAATCCATCTGGCCCTGGCACTCGGGGTGCTTTTAGTTTTCTAATTTTATCCTCGATATTGACTTTGTCAAGTTCAATGTCCCACTTATCAGTCTCCATCTTGGGCTCCAATGTTACAGATGGGAGTGCTCCAAACAGGGTTGAAAAGTGCAAGATCCAGGCCTTTTCATTCACACTAATGGCCAAGGAGTCTTGAGTTAGCTTTCGTCCTGTTGATATTAATGACCAAAAGGCATTTGGTTGCTTGCCGCTAAGGGTTCTGAGCATCACCTCAGCGTCTTCTTGGTACAATTGGATTTTATAGCCCTTTAGCCAGTTTTTATAGTTCTCAGTAGCTGTAGTGGCTTCTTTGCAGTTAAGTATAGAGGGGAACTGTATTGCTTTCCTTTTAGCTTGTCTCATGACCAGTCATTTTGCCTTAAGAGTCAAGTTGTTTTGATGATGAGATTTCTTAGTAACTTTACCACCCGATGTTGTCACTTGGTAAGGTAGCAGCAAGGGGCAATAATCTGTGAAGATCTGATCCCCTTTTTGCTTATCCAGCTCTTTAGCTAGTCGATATTGCTTGTTTATAACAGTCATTGCTGTTATTTTTAACCGCAGTTGGGTTCCCTTTTTATTAACCTCCAAGTTGGCAAGCATTTGAGGTTGAGAAAACTGGTTCTTCGGCGTTGTAGTTTCCCATGTTGTTAGCAGGAGATTATGATCACTAAACAAGGTACATATGATCTTATAGATGGTGACCTTGGTTAGTAGTTCTCGTGAAACATATATGTGGTCTAAGTTGACCTGGTGCCTTGCTAGTTCCCAGGTTGGATCTCAGATTCACTAGGTTTTATTAAGCAATGCAAGTTGTGCATATCACAGGCTTCCATGGCTGCCACCCACTTATTTTCTCTGACTACTGCTTCCGGAACTTCTTGCCCTGGATTTCTCTTAGCAGATGTTAGTTTTTTGGCTGGAGTGGCTTCATTTCTTTCCAGCATGATTTTGGCATTCAGGTCCCCACATATGATGGTATGATCTATTGTGTGAGTATTACCGGCATCATCCGAGACCGCTTCTATGCAGGAAATAAAGGAGTTTGAAGAGAATTCTTTTGGATTCCAGTAGATGTTAATCACCAAATATGTGGTTCCTTTCAACGTCTTGTGGTAGATTGGACTGGAGTCTGTCTGATTAAAGTGGCAAATATGTGAGGTTTGTTTTTAAAGACTTTCTCTAGTTGGAGATCACAGCCTATCCGGATGGCAGTAATAAGCCCTTCCCATGGTCTAGCGCGTGTCCTTGTAAGGCTGGCGAGAAAGCTATCTCGAAACCGTTGACCAAGGGTTTCTCCTTTATCCATGTTTCTTGGAGGCAAAAGATGTAAAATGCTCCTAGGTTGATATCCGAGTTATTCGCCAAATGTGAAAAGCCCCGGGTAATCCATGATCCCAGGGTCAGATGATCCGGAGCGTCTATAGTGGCCAGAATCGTGATCTCATTTACGCCACTTGGCTTGAATGTTTGGTGCTAGGATCTTGAATTTGCTGCTAGGGCTGTTGGAAGCCAAGCCCAATGTTTAAGTTCTTCTTCTATACAGGTTTTTTCCAGCACATTCACTGATTCCATTTGTCTCTGCTTCAGTTTGTCCTGTTCGATAGTTATGTTCCAGTTTTTTTTAGGTCCAGCCAGGTCCCGTTCATTCTCCAATGATATGATATGATATGATATGGCATTTGTAATGAGCCTATACACAAGTGTTTTAAGGCGCGAAAATGAGTTGGTCCATGATAGTCTTCTTTGGAGATTCGAAGGGAGAGCTTGATTTCTCTTGAGTACACTTGGTGAACGGGTGGGGTCTCTGTTTGGATTCTTTCTTGGGGAATGGTCTCTGGTCCTACTGTGAACTCTTCTTTTATCAACGAGCGACTTCCGGGTATCATTGTTCTTGTGCCGTGACGAGAGTCTATACTCTTTATATTCGTTATTTTGAAGTTTGAGAGATCCATTGTTTCTACCTCTTTGACCTGAGCTCGATCTGTTGGCCGTTTTACAGTGATCTGTGGCTCTGTGATTCAAAGGCCGCTGACTTAGATTAGCATTGGTTGGCGTCCCATCGCTGGTTGGTTCGTGGCCCTTACATTCTGTGAGATCACAGCCCAATGATCTAAGCTTATTTTTGGCTTCAATTAGCAATGTTTTCATTGTGAACAATCTTATATGGAGGTAGACACTGTCTGTAAATTCCACAGTAATTATCTCATCCGAAGAGAGGGATCGGATAGACGGGACATGACAGAGGAGGGCAAGATGCGTAAACTACCCTCTTTACAAATATGTTCTAGCAAGAAGGTACATGTTTTAGTGGTTTGTTCTGATCGAGCCAACCTTGCTCTTATTTTTCCTCTGTCTTCATATTCTCTTGCCCTGTGATGGTAAGTAGGTCTACCAGATATCACTGGGCTTGGTGCTCTTTGTGTTCAGTGAGATTCCTCTCGTCTACCTCGGTCTCTAGCTCTAGATTGTTTCTGAGGTAAGGATCGTCTCCATGATGAGTGGCTTTTAAATTTTAAATTTGCATGCACTCTGGAACTCCATCTCGGAACGTGTCTTTTTTTTTTGTGCTCATCCACTGACTGAAATTTGTCTCCTGTCAACGTGCACCCTCTATTTTTCAAACAGGGTTTTAAGTAAGCCGATTTGTCTTCCGTTGAATGGTGAGCTTAGGAATTTGTATTTGATCTTGAGTCTTTGTTCTTGTCAAGTAGTTTATGTTTTGTTTTCCTCTAGAGTGAGGAACATTGGGCTTTTAGGTTCTAAGACAGGGGCCTTGTGAGCTGGTTCATCACATCTCTGAGATGGTATGACCAAGTCAGCTTTCCTTTTACCTCTTAATATTTCTGTGTGTTCCGGCTCTCCTGCTTCCTTAGATAGTTTGTCTAAGTTTAGGGCTGTTTCCATCAATTTGCTTTCAGTTGGGGAGGGAATGCTGTAAGCGGAAAACAAAGAAGCGTCAGCCTCGGCTGCTGATGCACTGTACGAGTTGCTTGTAATTTTAAGGATTGATCTTTTCCCAAAAGTCAAAGATGATTGTTTTAATGTCGATG
Organism: Ambystoma mexicanum; assembly: GCF_040938575.1. NCBI lineage: Eukaryota > Metazoa > Chordata > Amphibia > Caudata > Ambystomatidae > Ambystoma > Ambystoma mexicanum. The sequence goes on from NC_090927.1 coordinate 243,430,093, forward strand.
TTTCTTTGGGTTTGGAAGTTTTGATTTGTGAGGGTTGACACAGTGAGTCAGAGCATGGGGTACCAGAAAGACCGACTTTGTCTTTTTGAATAGAGAAGTCAGGAGTGAAGACAGAACAGCCATTTTTGGTAATCTGGGATTCTGAAGGCTTAAAGCTGGTTCTCCGAGTCACATCTTTGTTTTGGATTGTGTGTTGTTGGCTATGATGAATGGGTAGTGTCTCCTTTATTTTTGATAGTTGCGAATTTACTGAGCTTGAGCCTGAGCTCCTCTTTATGTCTGGTGTCTGGGATGGAATTGCAAAGGTGGAATGAGCGTTACGTTTGGGCTCAGGCACCAAGCCTCCTGTAAATAGGAATGTTTTGACAGGAATTGCATCAGTTTGTGTCGCTGTTGTAGTTCGTGCTGGGTTTAGAAGTTCCTGTGTCTTGAAGTAGCATTCCTCGTTATTGGTGTGGTCTTTTCTTTGGCAGTTATATATCCTTTGAGACATGTTAATCTTGTGTGTACATGCAGGCATTGTCAAGTGATCTTTTAATGATCATTGAGAGCTTCATAAAGCTTAGTGAAGGGAGGCAATGCTATTGTTACGGTTGACATAATGGAAAATAAATCTGTTCTTTTAGTCGGCGTGTCAATGCTTGTTTCTCCCGCCATTCCATTTTTTCTTGAAGATTTTCTCAGAGTTTTTATGGACAAAGAGGTGGTTTGAGATTCTTGATTGACCAATTCTTTCTCTGGTCTTGAGAGGCCGTGTTTAATGGGCTCCGTGGTAGGCGAATTCTGAGGGTTTAGAGAAATGAGGGATAACATGGGCGTGGGGAAGGAGGCACTTTGAAAATTAACAAACACACCCCATGAAGTGCAAACAAACCTGTATTTACAGATTGACTTGTGCATCTGTGCAAACCAAAAAGGAAAGAAATTCTACCACCACCCATGACCAGGCACAAGATGAGACTGTGCCATGCAATCCCAGGTTTAGAAACCGCCATGCAATAATAGATAAACGTCACAAGTATGCCCGTCCCTGCATTGCTCGCATACCTGCTGCTTCATGGAAGGAGGAGGGCCAGAATCTACCATACATGCATAACGATATTCGGCATGCCCGATGGGGAAGTATATGGCACATACCGCTTCCCCCTGTTAGGGAGAATTCTCATTTCTTTGCTAATTCCCTTCAACCTTAGAGACCCCCAGCTCTGTTGCTGTACTTAAGGACTTTTAATTTCTATCCTGGAGTGAGTGAGATCTTTATTTCACACCCTCATGTATTTTAATCTGATTTGGATTCTGAATTTCCTGTGTTTTTGGAATCTGACAAGCTCCATAGGCATCTGCGTTTTGTATGGTGACACACAGCACCCTCAGTGCAGTGTCACAGAGAAGTCCTTTGGATTTCTCATAACGTTTAAATACCTTCTCTTGGGTGAACTACTGTTCCCAAGAATAGTAACGTGAAATTGACGTTACTTACCTTTTTCGAATGTAGTTCCAGCACACCCCATCTTATGTAGAGTGCTGGGGGGGTTCTTAGTAGCCCTTTTTCCTACTTACTCATGTAACATGTTTTATGGTACCCTCACTACTTTTATTGGCTGGTGGCAGTGGTTTAATTCTCCTACCATTGTGCATTTTTACCGCAGACTAAATCCTCAGCTGCAGTAGAGCACCCAGGGCTAGCCATTGTGTGAAAATGACCTGCCTTCTTTTTTCTCCATTTCTTGTTTGTGAGGTCTTTCTTGGGATTTACTCTGCATGCCAAACCAGGTTTAAACCTTTATCTTCATTTTACTTTTGGCAGACTTCAGTACTAAATCCCGCCTCTGGCTCCAGTGTGTCTGACAAGGCAGGAAGCAAGGAAAGTGCCTGAAACTCCCTGTCCTTAGTCTCCTTGTTTACCTGAATGCACCCAGTGCTGATTGGCTGACTGGTTGTCCTTGAAGAACAGCCACCCTGCTTTGTGAGTGAGAGCTAGGCTGTGCATGAATGGGAGAAACCTGCATAAAAGGCGAGGCTGCTTGGACTGAAGACAGAGTCGATCACTGGACAAAACATCCGACGAAGGAATCATGAAGAAAAGCTTGCTGCATCCTCCTGGACCGTTGAACTGCCCGGCAAAGCCATGCTGCTGTGATGAGTCATCTTTTCCGAATCAACTAGAGAATCTGCATAGAATCATGATAGGACGACTTCTTCCCTTGGGTTGGTTGACCAACTAACCCCAAGACAAACTTTGCTGGAAGACCTTCCCCAACTGTCTGTACTTCTTTGCTGCTGTTGGAACCGAGTGCCAGGTGTCGAGAAAACCATAGTCGAGTATATCGTCTTTAAGCTAGACCGAAGCTCCAGGAAGATCCTGACGACCCTCCTAAAGCAGGACGACCCAAGCTCGAGTCACCTCACCAGAGTGCTGGACTCAAGGAGTGAAGGAAGCTCATCAGGTTTCCTACATCCACAGTAGTGCTATTTGCCAGTAGATGAAATCGCTAAGTGCCGTTTAACTGAAAAGAGCCTATAGCCGCTGACGACCTTCGAACTGCAGTGCAGGAGTCCTCCAGATGTCCTCCCTCTTGTCCCCACGACTGAAGCCAAGGAACCCAGGATCTGCAAGACGGTAACCAGTACAACGGCCAGCTGGATCCTCTTCTTCAAACCTAAGGTACTGTACTGACTAAGGGGTACTTACCTATTTCATCTGTAGCTTGCATTATCTCCCTTGAGACTTGCAGTAGCTGCTTTTGGCAGAGTTGATCTCAGCTCTACCTTTCACAAGACAAACAGCTTGTGGCCCAACATTGATTTTCTACAAACTCTCTAACTTTTGTGCTATCTATGCAGTGCCTCAGCTCCATAGACATTGTTCAAATTGACTTTGGCTTTCCTGGGTCCCTGCAGACTCTTCTGACCCATTGACTTTGATTCTCACTGTCCCTCATAGATGATACATTGGTTTAAATTGGTTTAACTAATACCGCTGGGAAAGATTCCATCTAGACTTCATTGGGAGATTGAAAAGTGCTCACATGCTCTGAGAACCCTTAGCCTTTTTCCTTCCCTAACCTTCGCCTTTTCTACAACCTCAGAATTTTTACTAAGTGCAAAAAGTGATCTATAAAAGCCAATACTGTCCTAGTAATTGAAGTAACCTCAGGGTGTAGGAAGCATGTATGAAGCATCTTTAAAGAGTATTTACTTGCTTATCTTGATTCTGAGAACGTGTTATGAAGTTTATTTTTTTTGTTGCACATTGCCCTTTTTAATGAAGGCTTATTTAAAAGTGACCGTTAAATAAATGAATAATTATTTTATTAGAAAACCTTGAGTGTAAGTGTTACTTGGATACTTTTATGTGTGGATTTTGAAGCTACATCTCTACAGCTCACATGTACCCCTCTAGAGATAAGTCTGGCTGCTCAGTCACTCTACCAACTTGTGTAGTACAGACCTATACCAATAGGTGGGTTACCTAATACCACGAGGATAAGACTGGTGTAGTCTCCCACAGGGTTACTGCAAACAATCATTCCTAACATCCCCCATGTCATCCTTGAAATGGTCAGGGAGTGGGAGAATGATCTGGTGTACCCAACCATGTGCGCAAAAGCCAATTCCACCTCTGGTGAAAGTCCTAACTTTCCTTCACTTCCTTGGGACTGGCACATTTCAACAGACCTCAGCCATTGTCAGGGGCATTTCACAGCCTACACAATCACACTGCCTCAAACAGGTCCCAAGTTGCATCATAGCACATATGCACTGCGATATAGATATTCCATGCAGCAAGCAGGCAAGGCAAAGAGTGTCTCAAGTATTCTATGCAGTAGCTCAGTTCCCACAGGTACTTGGGGCAATTGAATGCACACATGTTGAAATACTTGGCAGATGGGTAGCATGTGCAAGTGGTCACCTGGCCTAAGCCCTGCCCACCTGATTCCTTCCTGTTGCCACTCTTTTGGCCTTAGCTCTGCCCACCTGGCGCCTTCCTGGTTGCCGCTCTTTTTCCCCTACTTAAGCAGCCCTCCAGCCTATTTTCCTCTGCTGATGGGGAGCAGGTGCAAGTGAATTTGGGTCACCTGGCCTAAGCCCAGCCCACCTGATGCCTTTCTGGTTGACGCTCTTTTGGCCTTAGCCCTGCCCACCTGGCGCCTTCCTGGTTACCGCTCTTTTTCCCCTACTTAGCAGCCCTCCAGCCTCTTTTCCTTTGCAGATGGGGAGCAGGTGCAAGTGGATTTGGGTCTCCTGGCCTAAGCCCCACCCACCTGATGCCTTCCTGGTTGCCCCTCTTTTGACATAAGCCCTGCCCACATGGTGCCTTCCTGGTTGCCGCTCTTTTGGCCTTAGTCCCACCCACGTGGTACTTTCCTTGTTGCCACTCTTTTTCCCTACTTAAACAGCCCTCCAGCCTCTTTTCCTATGCAGATGTGGAGCAGGTGCAAGTGGATATAAGTCACCTGTCCTAAGCCTGCCCACCTTCTTATCCCTGCCTATTCCTTTTGCTCTTAACTCTTAGATCAAGGGTGTCTCTCGCCCGGATGTCCGAAGCGAAGGGCAGATGAAAAAAAGGGAAATTCCTGTTTGGGCCTGTTCGGACCAGAAGGACGCAGGGCCCGAACCCATGCCCAGACAGCAGGTAAGCATGCACCAACATGTGTTTACTCCCTTTGTCCCCACAGGTCATCCCCACCTCTGATCCTCTGTGATGTTCTGTTATGCCCCCCCTTCTCGCATACAGGAAGTGCCTGTTTTGCTTGAATCTTCTACCCTGCTTTCCCTCCCCCCACCAATCCTTCATCCACTACATCCTACCTCTACAGGATTCTGTCCTGATACATTCTGGTTTCACCATGAACGCCTTTTCGCAATGCTTTGATTTGCCTTTTATGGACTTCATTGACTCACGGTGTGTCACCCTCACTCAACTCTCATGCTGGACTTCCCCTGCATCTTGTATTCATAGTGGCCCTGAATCATGCTGTTCCCATGTTCATTTTGAATACTGGCTTGTATTTGCTGTTCTCTCGCAACATTTTGTGTTACTACTGACTTCTACAATTTTATTCGCTCTCCCCTCTTGCTTCTCCACTTTTTCACTGCTCACTCTCTGTTCTCTCCCCTCCCTTTGTCCCTTTTCCTATCTCCTCCCCTCCTCTCCTTACTTTCTTCTATGCACTTACTCTATCAGAATTGTCCCTGGCCTAGTATGAAAGCAGCCTTATTTGTCTCCTCCTTCTCCCCTGCTTGTTCCCCCCAGCACTATCTGAAATGTCGTCAGGCCTAGTACGTTAGTCACTTGTTTTGTTCCTCCCCTCCCTTTCTGAAACCCTCTCCCTCCGGCTCTACCAGAAATGTCATCAGGCCTAGTACGGTAGTCGCCTGTCTGTTTCCTTTTCCTTCCCACTCTGCCTCTCCCTTCCTTATCTATGTCTGAGCCCTTGCACTATCTGAAATGTCACCAGGCCGAGTATGATAATGGCCTGTAAGAATGTAATTGTATTTCCCTTGTTCCCTCCCTTACCTTGAAGCGGTTTGAAACACATTGTATGTAGGCGCTATATAAATAAACTATCATATCATATCATACAGCCCTCCCGAGCCATGGAACATATATATCGGAATCAAAAAAATGGATGCACGCTGAACGTGCAGATCATCTGTGATACAAAGGGTCACATCATGCATGTGAGCACAAACCACACTGGATGCACCCATGATAGCTACATATTATGCCATTGCCCCATTTACCAGGCACTGGTATTGGGAATGTTTGGCAACAAGTAGCTTATTGGTGAGTATCAGCTAGCATACACACCAAAACACACTGATCGGGCCAACATTCAATACAAACCACTATATCATCACATACCATAACAAAATGTGCTTATTGTCATTTACAGGGGACAGTGCTTACCCACTATCATCATGCCTGATGATGACTTTCCAAAATCCCACCACACCAGCGGAGGCCCGCTACAATTCAGCCCACATCAACAAGAAAGACATAATCGAGAACACATTTGGAGTGCTGAAATCATGGTTCCGCTGACTGGACCATTCAGGTGGAGTACTGTTGGATGCACCAGCTGTTAGATGTACAATCATATCAGCATGTTGCATTGTGCATAATATAGGCACACATCACTGGAATACCAATGGAAGTGATTGAGTGGATATGCCCACAGCCGCAAGCAGTACCCATACCATCAGCAGGCCAAAGGGTGAGGGGCCAACACATACGCAATCAGCCTGTTCAGACATACTTCATATGAATAACATCCAGTGTGAGCGTCACATCATAGCCACATCTCTGATGGCCTTCGATAATGAAACATGGGACTGTTGGTCCATAAACCACAACATGAGAATGGAAGTCCATGATGGACATGGGATTTGTGCCTCTTAATCATAAAATCAGACATATCCTCCATCTACATCCTTCACATAGAAAAGAGAAAACATGGGCAGTGTCCTTAGTATTACACATTGCATCCCCAAAGTTACTCACCCTGTGAAAACAAAATCAAAATATCGAGGCTGAGTACCCCAAAAGGAAATACACCGAACACGGGTTACAAAGGAACATACAAAGTACTTTATTTTATACTGAATCCAGTTACAAAAACAGAGCAAAATCAGATAGCTATCGGCCCTCAGTACAACACAACGAACTCCAGCGTGGTTCAGTGTGTTCATTGAGAGACGTTGTACATTAGAATGCATTTGCTTTTTATACACTTGGTGGGCACGATGTCCAGCCCCACTTCGGGTTAATATTCCACTTAATACATCACCGATCTAGAGTTCGTGCCAAGTCTCGAACAACCGCATATAACTGGTTTGCCTTTAATACATGTATCAACAAGCCTATGCAATAACTGTGTATTCTAAGTTTTTCCATTCAGGCCTTCTCAAACATTAATACAATGTAGTTAAACAGATGTTCTACGTTCAGTATTTGAATACATTGTTTCAACAAATGCTTGTGGATTCATTTCATTGCACGAGTAATCCTTCTACACACAGGTCAATGAAGGACAAGGTCTCAGTTCACAACCTCAACAAGTGGCCTGCAGGCAGGTTACATATTAGCTATGTACAGAGGTCAAGATGGCCATGTTGTATTCTGGAATGACATCGTCCACCATTTTAACTCACAGGGTGATTTTTACAAAGCGAATCCTAAAATGGCAGTTTGACCTAAAATGGCGGCCTACATTGATTTTAAGGTGAGGACCTTGCAACACGGATTCTTTCGCAAGCGACTTTCGAGCAGCTTGGCATAGGCCAATATTAATATATTTATTGCAATAGGAAGCACGATATGATTTCTCTTTTGACAACCCAAGCATACGAATCGAGGTAACAGGGTCACTTGGTCCGAATAAAAAGGTAACATCGATATGACCCATTGAACAATGTCAAGCAAAGAGCATGGCACACCATCCAATATATAGCTACATCCAATACTGTGACCGACATATGAACCTGTTAGGGGGAATTCTCAATATGTGCTAATTTCCCTTACCTTTTGAGACCCCCAGCAACTTTGCTGGATTTCTAGTATTTGATTTTTTTTTACCTGGAAAGAGTGAGTCTTTCTTTCCCACTCGTTCATGTATTTTGATGAGTGTTTTACTTTTGTGGTCTTTGGTTATGGTGTTTTAAACATACTCCATGGCATCATCTGTTTCTGTGTGTCACACAGCACCTTCAGCGCAGTGCCACAGAGGTGTCTTTCAGACTCCCCAAGGTTTAAATACCTTCTCTGGGACTGACTACTGTCTCCCTGAGCATGTAAAGTTAAATTGACTTTATTAGTCTATTTATATTTACTGACCGAGCACACACTATTTTCCTATAGAATGCTGGAGGGGTTGCTTAGCTTCCCCTGAGTCAAAACACTAATTTTACAGTAAAATGTTACCTTTTCCTATTTTAAATGGCTGGTGGCAGTGGTTTAGATCAACTACTGTGATTTTTCGTGATCGCTAACAATGGTAGCTCAAAAGCAGGGGTAGCCATGTTTTTTAATATGGCACCCCAGACCTATCTGTAAAAACAGACTCTGGTCCCCTTTTTTCACCATTTCTTTTAGGAAAAGTCCTTCTTGTGTGTAACTCTGCGCGCCAAACCAGGTTTGGTCTCTTTGTTCGTGCCCTTTGGCGGGCTTCTGTGCTGAAGCCCTCCTCTGGTGCCAGAGTGTCTGGGGTGGACATGATGTGAGGTAGGTGCCCGAAACTCCCTGTGCTTAGTCTTCTAGAACATTTGAATGCACTCTGATGTGATTGGCTGGCTGATTGTCCAGCAAGGATAGCCACCCTGCTGAGTGAGTGACAGCCAGGCTGACAGAATGGGGGAAAACTGTTTAAAAGCAGGTCTCTGGGACTTGGAAGGCAGAGTCGACCACTGGAACGAAAGAACCGAAGAGGAGAAGAAGGAAGAGGACTGCTGCATTCATTGACGACCGGTGAAGCCATGCTGCAGGTCCGAATTGCCTGAACCTCTGACGACAGAGAAGCCCTTCAAGGTTAACTTCTTCCCTTAAGTTTGGTGGGAACAACCAACTCGTAAGCCACCTGGACACCATCCTATTCTGGTCAAATTTTCTTCAGAGTGCCGTTGAAAACCAGATAGCCAGAGGGAAGGAAACCAGGGGGACTTTAAGGCACTCAGACCTTAAACCGACGTCTTGCTACAGCTTTTGGCCTCTTCCCTGGGCAGTGCAGGAACCTCTCGAAGTCCTCCTTCTTGTCCCCACGACTGAAGCACAGGAACAGCGAGATCCGCTCGAACTGCCAGGAACAACTGCCTCAGCTACAGCTTTCTTCATTTAAAAGGTACTGTGCAAACGCAGTCCGGAAATCTTTTCGGCCATCGAGAAAGTGTGTGAAACTTTCCTCAACTACAAAGGTTTGTCCTTCCCTTAACATTCATCAAACCTTTCGCCTAGCCAAATCCTTTAAAAATCTGTGGCAAAAACGTAATCGTTACTTACCCGAACAGTGCTATCCTATACAAAAAACCCGGAACCATTGACATTGGCCCAGGCCTATTGAGAAGAATTGCTGGTTGTATTTAACTGAAACCCTTCGCACTGCCTATGAATGTATTTGGGCTGTCTATTCTTATAACCTTGTCTTTTCCCTCCTTTATTAAGTATCTGAAGTACCATATTGCTCCCACTTCATTTTGGAGCTAAACTTGTTCATTTAGTTACCGGTTGGATTTTTGTGGTGTATTAGTGTGTGATATTGAGCTGCTTATGCTAGTGTAATGTTTTCTAACTGACTGAGTAAATAAATGTATATTCTTTTACCAAAAAACCTTGAGTAAGTGTTTACTTGAATCACTGTATTGGTTGGTCCATTGTGTAACTTGTTATATTGCTCACTTAAACTCTTGAGGTAAGTCTGGCTGCTCATCCACTGCTACAACATTACTGTGTAGTACGGGTTTGTACCAAAGGTGAAATTGTACTGACACTTGTAGTCTTAATTGCCTGTAGAGTTCCCCAAGGGTACTGCAGGTGATTCTGCCTAACACTGGTGTACAGTGGTGATGATAAAGTATACTTGTTACATTTAGAGTGCTACTTTTACTTTTGTTCAAATAATCCTGCCAAGGCAAAACAACACTAGTAAAGCAATTGTTTTATGATTACTGATAGGGAAAGCTACAGACAGGAAATCCTAGTGACTTTAACTGTTGATCAATTGAGAGATATGTGTAAAGCTAGGAATCTCACTGTAAAAGGCAAGAAGGTTGAATTGAAAGAAAAGTTGTTAGAGTTCCAAAGTCTGAGGAGTGGGTCTGAAACCCCCACACCTACAGCAAATGTGTAAATGTTGATGAATAGTGTGAATGAGTTAGAAGAGGCAGAAGAGTCTCAAAATGTAGGCCCTGTTTTACCTCTACCTGCTCATAGGCCTCGACCTTTGACCATAGGGACCCCATCAGGTCCAAACCTATGTCCTGAATTTGTCTCACTTGAAAAATTAGACTGAAGTTAGAATGTAAAAGAATCCAAGCTCAAACTGAAACCAAGCATCAAGAGCTTAGACTCAGAGAAATGAAATTGAATCATGCACTTGAAATAAAAAGGTTGTCTCTTCAAACTGGTTCTCTCCCAGAGTCCTCTAGGTCTTCCAGTCGTAAGAGGCCTTGCATGCCCAAAGATGCAGAAAATATGTATGAGGTTAAGCTTGATATTTTGGATTAGTTGGCTGCGTTTGATGGGATTCAAGACATTACAGGGAATCAGTTGATTCCTTGGCTTTTTTCTAGGCTACCCCCTGTTGCAACTGATGTGGTAATGAAGTTGTGGGATATAGACAGAAAGGACTATGAAACTGTGAAGCTAGCTTTGATAGCAAGATTTGGGGAAGACCCCTTCTCAGTATCTTAAGAGGTGTAGAACCCTCAAAAAGCATGATGATATCCCTTGGGCTACCTGGGTGACTGAATGTTTGAAAAACATAGATGGATGGGTTAAGGTTTACAGAGTGAACACCTATGAAGGTATGAGCAATCTGTTCATGTTGGAATCTATTTATCATGCCTGCTCTCCTGAGCTGTGACAGCACTTGGTTGACTCTAAGGAAATTGATTCAAAGAAGTTAGCAAGGGCAGCTGAATTTTGGGTTGCCAAAAAGGCTACTCACAAGGATTCTGGGGTAAAAGAAAAGAATGAGGGGAAGCAGCACAAGAAAGATATCAAAGAGAATTCAAATACTTCCACTCCAAAAGAGGGCCACAAACATAACAAGGGTAAGCCCCAAGGGAAACTGAATCAGGCTAGTGTGCCTTCTGGGGACAAACCAGAAGGAGGTCAGAACAAAACCCCATTCATAAAAAAAACATTTGGTAAATGTTATGCTTGTGGGTCAACTGACCATGTGAAAGGGGATCCCAGATGTAAGGGTAAACTTTCAGGGGTCCACACTGTCTCCTTAGCCTTCTCCCCAGTGGATGAAGTACCAAAGGCAAGTGGAAACTTTCACTTACTGGTTGAGGAACCCATGAAAGTCTCAACCAGTGTTTCTTTAGTATCCATGGGTCTGTGGGAATAACAGAACATAGATGTGTACAACTCTATTCCAGACAATACTAAAGAGTATTACAAAGACAGTGTTCTTGTGAATGGTCAGGAAACCCCTGCCATCAGAGACACTGGGGCCAGCATAACTGTAGTTGATGAAAAATGTTCAAGGGAGAGGATGTTGCCAAGGCACCCAAATTCCTAACTAAGCTTGCTGGAGGCCCTGTCCAAATGCTTCCACAGTTACCAGCTCTCATTCCGGGTAATGATGTGACTGTCAAAATACATGTAAGCGTGCAGAGTGAAGTACCAGGGACCGTCCTGTTGGGGATTGACTTAAAAACTCTTGGAGTTGTATCAAGCACCCCCAGGCCTCCCAGCAAAGGAAACAGGAGTAGACTAGGAAGGCCAGAGAGAGTACCCTAAGAGTCTCTCCAGATGTAACGCTCACCTGGTATCCACGGGGACGTCACTCAGCCGGTTCTGACCTCTTACGACCTCGAACCCTGCATTGGAGTCTACTCAGCTGGAGACTGTGCCTTGTTGTCTTGGAAAGTGTACTCTCCGTCCTGCTTTCAGCGCAGCGGCGCGTTGATTGATGCGGGCTCATTGCTGCCTAGTTACTTCACTGACAAGAGTCCGACAGGTAAGTATAATGAGTCTTTTGAACAGTTCTCTAACTTCGTTCCTTTCCTTCCTTAGATGATGGCCGGCGTCCGGGGATGGCAACGTGCTGCTGAGATGAGTAGCGCTGAAGGTGAGTGAGAGCGCGATGCGACCCTTTTGTATTTGTATTGAACTATGTTCTGTTTTCTGTGCCTTTTAGGTGGTGCGACGTTTTCAGCGTGGATGCCGGTTATGAAGAAGAAATGCGGTGAGTAAGCGCGGTATGCGGCGCCTCTAGATGTTTCCATGCTAACCTGGAGTGTCTTTTCCCTCTTGCAGATGGGTGAGAAGTTCCGGAGACAGAGTTCCCCCAGAGCGGCTGGGATTCAGGTAAGTGTTTGAAACTCGTACAGTCTTTAAAAATAAGCGAAGATTTGCTGAATGCTTACTAATGCCTTTTTTAAGTTCTTTCCCTTTTCCTTAGGAAGCGGCGTGCAGGGATGGGAATGACACCGCCGAAGATGCCCGCAGAACAGACGAAGCGATGAATGATGGGCAGAAGCGCCGCAAGGTAAGGCTGTTCCTAACGGTGTTCTTGTTCTTGCAGGAGCTGAGCGCAGAAGAAAGATGCAGGTCTACTGGAGACCGATCCGAACACGGTGAGTGTCACGCTGCAGGTGCAGAAAACACAAAGCATGTTTCTCAGCCTGGGCGTGGCTTAAATAGTCTCTGGGTGTCCCAGGTGTCTCTGGGCTGAACCACACCCAAAAGACTAATGCAGTTCTGGGAACCGAAATATGTGGGGGCATCCATCTTGTCCCCATCAAAGCACTACAAGTCCAATTCCCAATGTTATCCTATGGCAGTGAGTGAGTCTGGTGCCACAAGCACCAAGTCTGACTCCAAGTGGGTCTTTGGAGGAATGGAGAGGCCATTGAGGGCCATGTAGGTGATTGTGGCCTGGCTCCAGCCGGACATCTTGGAGGGCTGGGGACATGAGGGGCAGGAATCATGACAGCACTCCCCCCAAGGTCCCTCGCAAGGTGGCTCTTCTGTCTGGTCCTGCTTTGTTTGGATGGTTTTGATGAAATTGTCTAAGCAAGCGAGGTACCTGGTTGTACTCACAAGGCTCCCATGTCCTGTCTTGAGGACCATACCCCTTCCAGTCTACTAAGTAGTATAATTCAGATCTGATGTACTTTGAATCCAGGATGTCCTTGACTTCAAATTCTGGCTCCCCGGCGACTACTACTGGCTGCGGTGGCATTGCTACCCAGGTTCCAGATTGAACAGGTTTAAGGAGAGACACGTGGAAGACAGGATGGATCTGCATGTTTGACGGCAAAGCTAGTCTGACCGCCACAGGATTTATCACGGAGGTGACGGTGAATGGACCCAGGTATCTTGGACGGAAAGTTTGGGTTCCTTTAATGGACACGTGTTTAGATGCCAGCCAGACTTTGTCTCCCACTTGGTAGTTGGGGGCCTTTGCTCGGTGTTGATCAGCAAACTTCTTTTGGCGATTCTTAGCTTGAAGTAAGTGTTCAGCTGGCCTTTTAAAGGTTTGAGAAATGGTTGTGTGCAAGGTTTTGACTGCTGGCATTTCCAGGGATGTAGGAACGTCCAACTCAGAAGTACGTGGTTGCCTGCCATACATGGTATAAAAGGGTGTCTGCCCAGTGCTGGTGTGTAGGGAATTATTAAAGCATATTCAGCTATCCATAATAGGTCGAACCAGCTTCCTTCAGCTTGGTGTAACATGCAACGCAGATACTGCTCGAGCGTCTGATTTGTCTTCTCAGTTTGACCATCCGTTTGGGGATGGTGACTGGTGGATTGCCGGATGTCGATCTGGGCCATAGAGCAGCATTTTCTCCAGAAGTTAGATACAAATTGAGTACCTCGGTCTGAGACTAAAACTGAAGGAAACCCATGGAGCCGTACAATGCCTTCAAGAAATACCTTTGCCAGAGTGGAAGCCTTTGGGAGCCCCTTAAGAGGAATGAAATATGCCATTTTTGAAAATAGGTCCACGACCACAGGAATAGTGTTAAACCCTTGACTGGGTGGTAAATCAGTAATAAAATCGAGGGACAACCTGTGCCAGGGAGCTGGTGAGATTTCCAATGGTTGTAATAGCCCAGCCGGATTCTGCTTGGATTACTTGTTTTGAGCACACACCCCACAAGATAGGATGAATTGGATAATGTTTTTACACCACGTGGGCCACCAATAATTTCGTTTTACCTTGGCCAGGGTTTTAGCGATTCCGGGGTGGCCCTCGATCAAGGAATCATGATAACCGGACATGACTTGTTCTCGTAGTTCTTGGTTTGGTAAGAATAAATGATTCCTGAAGTAGGGCAACTGATCTTTTATCATGTAAAGTTCTCCTTGTGCACTCCACGGTTGTAATTGCTCCGGATTCATCAGGTTTTGGATTTCTTCATGTAATTCTTTCTGAGGTATGGTTGTTGTGATTCTTAGGAGCTTGTCACTCGGGATGATTGCTATTGGGTCAGGGGTCTGATACCCCTGCTCTTCCACCCCCATACGGGAAAGGGCATCGGCCTTCCTGTTTTTCACCACTGGTCGAAATGTAATCACGTAGTCATATTCAGCAAAAAAAAGAGCCCAACGTAGTTGTCGTGAGGATTGGGCCTTTGCCGCTTTTAGGTACTGGAGTTTCCGGTGGTCAGTTATAACGGTGATTGTGTGTCTGGTGCCCAAGAGGTAGTGCCGCCATGCCTTAAAGGCTGACTTAATGGCAAGGAGTTCTTTGTCTGTGATAGCGTAATTGAGTTCAGGGGGTGTGAATTTACGCGACCAGAAGGCAACAGGTTGTAACTGGCCTGTTTCGGGGTCATTTTGTGAGAGGACGGCTCCCATAGCCATGCTTGAGGTGTCTGTTTCCACCATGTATGGGAGATCAGGGCGAGGGTGGCGTAAGATTGAGGCAGATGTGAATCTTGCTTTGAGTTCCTGGAAAGCTTCCTCGGCTTCTGATGTCCACTAATTTTTTGTTGCTTTTCCTTAGCAATGACGTGATGGGATGCACGATTTGGGAAAATATTGGGATGAACCGGCGGTAGAAGTTTGCAAAACCCAGCATACTTTGAACCCCCTTGAATGAATTTGGGGATGGCCAGTTCAGGATAGCATCTACCTTGTGTACATCCATTCGGATTCCATTCGGGCTGAGAATAAAGCCCAGGAATTCCGCCTCGGAGATGTTGAATGAGCACCTTTCCAGCTTGGCGTAGAGCTGGTGTTGACGAGTTTCTCCAATACGGATCGGACGTGTTTAACGTGGTCCTGCTTAGATGTGGAATATACTAGAATATCGTCGATGTACACTAGAGCACAGACATCAATCAATTCCCGTAGGGACATCGTTCATGAAGTATTGAAATGCTGCAGGCGCGTTGCAAAGGCCAAAGAGCATTACTTGATATTCGTACAAGCCGTATTTGGTGCGAAGAGCGGTTTTCCATTCGTCCCCCTGTTTTACGCGAACAAGTTGATATGCCCGCCTCAGGTCTAGTTTTGTGTAGATTTGGGCATCTTTGACTTAATCAAGCAATTCAGGGATCAATGGCAGGGGGTAGCGGTTTTTGACGGTAATCTGGTTCAGTGCGCGATATTCGATGCACGTTCTCAAGTCGCCCTCCTTTTTTCAGTACGAAGAATAGAGGACTGGCTGCTGGAGACTTTGAGGGACGGATGAACCCGTTGGCCAGGTATTGGTCAAGATAGGCCTTCTGGTGCTGGTTTTCCGTTTCTGTGAGTTCGTAAATTCGCCCACAAGGGATTTGTGCGCCGGGTATCAGGTCGATTTGGCAATCGTATGGTCTATGCAGTGGCAGGGTATTAGCCTGTTCTTTCTGAAAGACATCTTGAAAGTCCTGGTATTCACTTGATAGGGTGCCGGTTGCCACAGTCGCAAGCGTGGAGGTTCTGGTGTCTATTGGTTGTTTCTCTTGGCGATAACATGTGTGGGCGCAAGTCTCAGGAAAGGCCATTTCTTTTGCTCGTCCAATCGATTTGAGGATTGTGAGCTACCAACCTTGGCATTCCCAAAATCAACTGGAACTGTGGTGCCTTAATGAGGTTGAAAACGATAGATTCTTGGTGTCCATCCTGGCACAGAAGGGTTAAAGCTGCATTGGGATACTGGACCAGAAGCTATTTCCATGCCATCAACAGTGTTAACAGTGTCGGTGGTTGATTTAGGGCCTAACGGAGGCCCCATCTTTGCCGCAAGATGCTGGTCGATGTAATTGCCAACGGCTCCACGGTCAATGTACGCTCTTACTGCGTGCATCCGAGATGGTTGTTGGTGATTGATCAAGACCACAGATAGTGCAAAATGGGAGGTCTGTAGTTCACTTTCTTCGCTCGACAAGTGGACCCCTACACTTGCCGGGCTGGGGAGTTTTCTGATTCTTTGATGGTATCTTCCTTGTCCATGGCCCCTACTGTCCTCCTCGGTGGCTTCACAGGGCACTTGTTAAGGAAATGACCTGACCTACATAACTGCTGCTGTCTCCTTTTATCCCTTTCCGCTTTAGTCAAGGGGGATCTGACCCCCCCGATTTGCATTGGTTCTCCTGAACCTTCTGTTGTGCGGGCAATATT
This sequence comes from Ambystoma mexicanum, assembly GCF_040938575.1. NCBI lineage: Eukaryota > Metazoa > Chordata > Amphibia > Caudata > Ambystomatidae > Ambystoma > Ambystoma mexicanum. The sequence continues at coordinate 243,446,378 of NC_090927.1, forward strand.
GTCCTTTGAACGCACATACATAGGGCGAGGGTCCCGTCTGTTTCAATCTGCTCTTCGGTCCTGCAACCTATGATCCAGTTGAACAACAAGGTCAATGAATTCTGAGCAGTCTTTCGGGGGGTTTACTACTTGTGCGAGAGTATCCTTGAGCTTCCCCCGCAACCCCCAATGAAATAACGTGGTTCTCTTCTCCACTGGCCATTCTGCTTCAACTACAAGTCTATTGAACGTGGCTTTGTATGTTAATAGGTCTTCATTCCCTTGGCGTAGGGACAGAAGTTTGTTGTCTTAGGCCTGCCCATGAGTACGACGGGCAAACAGCTTTTCCATCTCCTGTTGAAAGCCCCTGCAGTCATGCAGCAAAGGATTGTCTTGGTCCACAAAGGGTACAGACCAGTCCGCGGCGCTACCACTCAGGTAGGATAGCACAAAAGCGACCTGTGTTTGGTCATTCAGAAAGGCCCCTGGTCTACAAAGGAAGTGCAGGTGGCACTGGTTCATGAACATTGCAAACCTCTTGGGATCCCCCGTAAATCGTTCGGGTGGGGCCAAGGGAACTGCCCCAGGAAGGGTTATCTGAACGAGATTGGCTGATGGTGCTGGCATCGAGGGCACGCTTCCCGGCAATGGTGCATGCCCTGCTTGTGACTGGAGAAGTTGCCGGCTTAAATCATCAGTGCGTTCTTTTGCTACTATCAGCTCTCTCCTCAGGGTGTTGGTCTCCTGCCTGGCTGCATGTACTTCGGAACGTAGCTGCCCCAAAATGTGGGCTAACTGGTCGGTTTCTGATGTTTCCAAGACGCCCAGGTGGATTTTGATGTGAGTCTTTGTGTTCTGTAACGCTCACCTGGTATCCACGGGGACGTCACTCTGCCTGTTCTGATCTCTTACGACCTCGAATCCTTCCCTAGAGTCTACTCGAATGGAGACTGGGCATTGTATTCTTGGAAAGTGTGCTCTCCGTCCTGCTTTCAGCACATGGGCGCATTGTTTGATGCGGGCTCCTTGCTGCCGAGTTACTTCACTGGCAAGAGTCCGACAGGTAAGTATAATGAGTCTTTTGAACAGTTCTCTAACTTCGTTCTTTTCCTTCCTTAGATGATGACCAGCGTCCGCGATGGCGGCGTGCTGCTGAGATGAGTAGCGCTGAAGGTAAGTGAGAGCGTGATGTGCGATGCGACCCTTTCGTATTTGTACTGAACTGAGTTCTTTTTCTGTGTCTTTTAGCATGGATGCCGGTTATGAAGAATAAATGCGTGGAGTAAGCGCGGTATGCAGCGCATCTAGCTGTTTCCACGCTAACCTGGAGTGTCTTTTTCCTCTTGCAGATGGATGAGAAGTTGCGGAGACAGACTTCCCCCAGAGCGGCTGGGATTCAGGTAAGCGTTTGAAGCTTGTATAGTCTTTAAAAATAAGCGAAGATTTGCTGAATGCTTCCTAATGCCTTTTTTCTGTTCTTTTCCATTTTCCTTAGGAAGCGGCGTGCCGGAATGGGAATGACACCGCCGAAGATGCCCGCAGAACAGAAGAAGCGATGAATGATGGGCAGAAGCGCTGCAAGGTAAGGCTGTTCCTAACGATGTTCTTGTTCTTGCAGGAGCTGAGCGCAGAAGAAAGATGCAGGCCTACTGGAGACCGATCCGAACATGGTGAGTGTTACGCTGCAGGTGCAGAAAACACAAAGCATGTTTCTCAGCCTGGGAGTGGCTTAAATAATCTCTGGATATCCCTGGTGTCTCTGGGCTGAGCCACACCCAAAAGACTAGACTGCACATGCAGTTCTGGGAACCGAAATATGTGTGGGCATCCATCTTGTCCCCATCAAAGCACTACAAGTCCAATCCCAAATATTATCCTATGGGAGTGAATGAGTCTGGTGCCACAAGCGCCAAGTCTGACTCCAAGTGGGCCTTTGGACGGATGGAGAGGCCCTTGAGGGCTATGTAGGTGATCGTGGCCTGGCTCCAGCCTGACATCTTGGAGGGCTGGGGACATGAGGGGCAGGAATCATGACACCAGAGATTATAGAGGAAACTATAACTCCCAGTCCACAGGACTTACTAACTGCAACTTCAAAGAAGAAGGAGGAAAAGGGGCAACCTAAAACCTCCAGGAAGAAAACAGCCAGCAATCCAGTGTTACCAACCAGGACATCCCAGAGAGGACTGTCCACGATCACACCTGTGATCCCTCCACCAGCTGATGCCGAGTGTGTGTAACAACCTTGTGTGGTTGAGTCAGCTGCTTAGGAATCAGAGCTGGAAGAGGACCTTGATCCTGTTGGAGATCTGGATCCTGCAGACCATCCTGAGATGCAGTCTTTACTAGCAGAAAGTGGATCCTGCAGGGTAGACTTCAGCAGAGGACAAAATGAGTGTCCTACTTTTGAAGGTCTTCGCCAACAGGCAGCTTCCCAGCTGGATGGGCAAGAGCTAGGGAAGCATAGGTTGATTTTTTGAATATCTTGCAATGTTTGAAATTGGCATTTTGAGCTTACATTCATTTTGTTGTACTCTTCAACAAGTATCTCTGTGTCTAGATGCTCATCGAGTTGGTTTAGGATAGGTAGAATAGCAGAAATTACGTTATCCTTGGTTATACTTTTTTTGTTCCTGTTAGGGCATGATGGGGCCATATTGGCTACAGGCAGGAGTGGCCTATTGGTGGATAAATTATAGGCTGTCAGGTAATGGTCCGTCCATAGTTGTGGGGAGATGGAGGTAATGGAGGCGGAGCAATTGTATTCTGCTAACCATTCAAGAGTTCTCCCTCTGTTATGGGTAGGTTCCACAATTTTTTGGGTTAATCCTAATTCAGAGACAGTGTTAGCCACGTTGGAGGCATGTTTGTCAGATGGGTCATTAAAACCTAGATTAAAGTCTCCAAGAGTGAGTAGTTGTGTGGAGGTTTTGAGGTGAGTGGTTAGTAGACTGACAATATCTTCTTCGAATGTACCCACCTTCCAATAACGAATCATGGTAATTAGCAACTATTTGTTTCTGTTGGGATTTCATCGGCAGGTAAAGACGACCCCTGTAGAATGGTAGCCCATCTGTGACTGTATGATTGATACTAGTCGAGATCCAAATTTGTAAATCCTTTGCACTTAACTGACTTCGTATATTATTCTGTAACTCCTGTGATGGAGATGTGGTTGTAGCGCCCAAAATCTTGTTGTTGGGTATAATGGCGATTGGTTTCGGAGCAATATATGCGTCATCTCCCTCTCCCAGATGAGACAGTGCGTCCGCTTTACCATTGTGCACTCCTGGTCTAAAGGTGCTAACATAGTCGTACTCTGCGAAGAACAAAGCCCAGAGTAACTTGCGTGATGATTGAACTTCAGCAGAACGTAGGTATTGTAGGTTACGATGGTCTGTGATTATTGTGACCGTGTGTCTGGCCCCTAGGAGATAATGCCTCCACTCCTTGAAGGCTGCCTTAATTGCGAGAGGTTCTTTGTACGTGTTGGCGTAGTTTCTCTCAGCGGGGCAACGTTTTTTCAACCAAAATGCAACGCGATGCAACTGCCCGGTTTCAGGATTTCTCTGTGAGAGAACAGCCCCCATGGGAATATTGGAAACGTTGTTTTCAAATATATATGGAAGATCATGTTTCAGGCACTGTAAGATTGAAGTAAACAGATGCTTTAGATCCTGAAAGGCTTTTTCGGCTTTACTGGACCAAGCAAAATGTTGGTTCTTCCGCAGCAGGGTTGTGATGAGATGTACTATATGTGAAAAACCAGGGATAAAACAACAGTAAAATTTTGCGAAGCCTAAGAATCTTTGAACCCCTTTGACTGATGTTGGTGAAGGCCAGCTGAGTATTGTATCAACATTGCGATTGTCCATCCGAATGCCATGAGGGGTGAGAATAAACCCCAGAAACTCAACTTCATTGACGTGGAGGGAGCATTTCTCCAGCTTGGCGTATAACCAATGTTTTTGTATTCTTTCTAGGACCTACTGAACATGTTCGATGTGTTCTTGTTCTGTGGTGGAATAGACTAAAATATCATTGATGTATACAATAGCGCAAATGTCCAATAGATCTCTCAAAACATCGTTCATGAAGCTTTGAAATGCAGCCGGAACATTGCAGAGCCCGAAGGGAATCGCCTGATATTTGTAGAGGCTGTACTTCGTTCTGAATGGCGTTTACAATTCATCCCCACTTTTTACTCGTACCAGGTGATAGGCTCCCCTGAGGTCCAGCTTGGTGTAAATTTGGGCGCTTTTTACTTGGTCTAGCAATTCTGGTATCAGAGGCAAGGGGTACCTATTTTTTACTTTTATCTGGTTCAAGGACCTGTAATCAATGCAGACCCTAAGGTCTCCCTCCTTCTTAGGGACAAAGAAGAGGGGTGAGGCAGCTGCAGATTTAGATGGACCCGTTTGCCAGATATTGGTCGAGGTACTTCTTCAGGTGCTGGTTTTCCTGTTCAGTTAATGCATAAATACAGCTGCAAGGGACTTGGACATTCGGAATGAGGTCGATTTGACAATCATATACTCTGTGCGGAGGTAATGTTTCTGCCATTTCCTTCTGAAAAACATCTTGATAGGCTATATAAACAGAGGGTAATACACCCATTAATCCCAATGTTGATCTGCTCTTCTGGACCGCTTGGAAAGGTTCTACTGGAGAGTGTGGATCCCCTGTGCAGCAAGATTGCATGCATTCCTTGGAGAAGGACAGCACTCTGGAGCGCCAATCAATGTGTGGATTGTGAGCCTCCAACCAAGGAATCCCCAGAATCAGCTGAAACTGTGGCGCACTTATTAAGTCGAAGGTGATGTCTTCCTTGTGGCCATTTTGGCAAAGGAGTGTCACATCGTTGGTGGTGTGGGTTACCAGTTCAGAAGACAGTTGAGTACCATCGACGGTTGTGATATTCTCAGTTGCAGCTTTTGGACAAATGGGAAGGCCAATCCGCACTGCCAGATTTTGATCTATGTAATTACCCACTGCTCCGCTGTCTATGAATTCCTCTAAAGCGTGCATCTTAGACAGTTGTTGTTGGTTAATCAGTACTACTGGCATGGAAAAATGTGAGGTCTGTGATTTCTTCTCCTCGTTCAACAAATGGTCCCCTATGCTTGCCGGGCATTGGAGTTTTCCGATTCAAGACTAGGATCTTCTCTCTCCAAAGCACCCACGGTTTTCTGGGGAGATTTCACTGAACATTCACACAAGAAATGGCCCGCCTTTCCGCAGTACAAACAGAGTTGTTGCTGTCTCCTTTTTTCTCTCTCTGTTCTGGTAAGAGGACCCCAAATCCCTCCTAGCTGCTTAATCTCTGAATGGTTCTCTGGTTGATGGGGTTGATTTTCCCCGGGGCGTAGGTAGGTCATTCTTCCTTCTGCCCATGCCCGATCAGCTCTTCGATCCTGTAGCCTATGATCTAATTGTACTGCAAGGTCTATGTAGTCAGCACAACCGTCGGGCGGATTCACCACTTCGGCTTGTATGTCTTTCAGTTCTCCCCACAAACCCCGGTAAAACAGAGTAGTCCTCTTTTCCTCCAGCCAGTTGGCCTCAGCGATCAGTCTGTTGAAGGAAGCTATATAAGTAAGCAGGTCCTGGCTACCTTGTGGGAGTGACAACAGATCGTTGTACAAAGCGTGTCCTCTGGTGTGGCGAGCAAATAATTTCTCTTGTTCTCTCTGAAAGCCTGTGAAATCTCTCAGCAAGGGGTCTTCCCGATTCAATAAGGGAATGGACCAGTCGGTGGCACTCCCCCCCAAATATAAGACAAAGGCTACCTTGGACTGATCATTAGGGAACATCCCGGGCCTACATAAGAAGTGCATGTGACATTGGCTAACGAAGATAGAAAATTTCTTTGGATCCCATAGGAATCGTTCAGGCGGGGCTAAGGGAAGCGCACCAGGCAGTACAAGTACGACCTGTAAAGGGGGCTGAGGGTGACTCCCCGGCAATGGGGCCTGACCTGCTTGGCTCAGGAGAAGTTGTCTAGCCAGCTCATCAGTGCGGTCCTTGTTTGCCCCCAATTCTCTCTGTAGGGCACTGGTTTCCTGCCGGGCAGCGTGTACCTCCACTCGGATTTCCCCTAGCAATTGTGCTAATTGGTTTGTGTCTGAGGTTTCCATGATGCCCGGGCAGAGGTTCAGTAAGCGGCTTTGTGTCCTGTAACGCTCACCTTAGCTATGCAGGGGCACCTAGAAGACCTCGTCTACTGGCAATCTCTTCTTGGATGTACTGGAGGAGCTGGGCTTACTTCTAAGGAGAATGCACAAGGATGTGTAAGCAGATGGCAGTGAGTAGAAACCACCACCCACCCAGTACCTCCCAACCTCCGGGGTCTTTTCTCACCTGCTTTAGTGAAAAATGAAGCTATCCATCCTGTTATATCCTTAACAGGGGTGCATTTTGGATGAAGCCAGTTACGTCACTGGCTGTAGGAGTTCCGCCCAGACCCGCTGTGGCATGAATAATGTTCTTTGCATGCCCTATTGGATAAGTATGCATACGTGACAATACCTTCTTGTGCGTGTGCTTTAGTTCAATTATTCCTGGCACTTTGCTGATAGTAATGGGCCATAGAGTGCCACAGAAGTAGTGCCTGATCTTGCGCTTTTGATTGTCTTAATGGTATGTTCTTTATTGTCCTGAGTGTTCTTATTCTTAATGTCCTTATTCTTAATGTGCTTTATTGTTCTTAATGTCCTTATTCTTAATGTTTATTCTTAATGTGCTTTATTGTTCTTAATGTCCTTATTCTTAATGCACTTTATTGTTCTTAACATAGATTGTTCATATAGTGCCTTGAACGGCGCCGTTATGCCAGACGTGGTATCCTTACAGTGTTGCTTGGTCACTAACCTTCTTTCTTGTTTCTTTTTCAGGGGCGACGACAAGAAACTGAAGAGTTGCCGTCCGTTGAAGCGGCGGAGTAGGGTGTGAGAATTCCTGACGTCAGCTGTCCGTGAAGAAGAGAAGCGTGACGCTGGTGATCCATGAAGTGACTGCTCGTCGAAGCGGAGGAACGCGGCGTGGAGATGCCTGGAGTCAGCTGTCTGCCGGAGCGATGAGGCGTGGAGTTGGAGATTCCTGGAAGCTTCAGCAGAGAAGAACTGGATACTATACGAGATGAACAGGTGAGTGCTGCTGGGGATTGAAGGGTCTGGTTTGTTTTGATTCTCACCACCTGTTCTGTTCTTCTTTCAGGAGCGATGCCGGGAGCATCACGCTGCATAAGCAGAATGACGCCAAGTGAGGATCTTGGCTTGGGTGGAGCTTAAATAGTCAGCCACACCCAGCCAGGCCCAAAAGACTGGCCTACAACAAGGGATGCTGCTCAATCCAATACCTCCATGTTGGAGGGGCTGAAAATGGTAGCAGGAAATGGCTGCCATTGAATGTACACAGAAGCATTCCTGTTAACCCATGAGTGCCTGCTCCTATGAGTTTATAATCCCATGAATAGGAGCATCCCTATAAACCCATGAATGCTACATGGCACCAATCACGCCATGCTTGAACCCACCTTGCCCCTGCTTGTAACCTGGCCCAGGGCCCCCGGTGGTATTTTGAAACCCTCAGGTTGTGTGTCTCCCCTGGTACTGGTGAACTAAAGCTGGGGCAGGAAACCAGGCCCATGGTACTAGGACCCGTGGTTGCGACAGGACCATAGCTTCTCCCTTGAATGTGATCTCCTCTCCCAAGTTCTCTAAAAAGGTCAGGTGCAATGAGGAGTGCACTAAAGCATTTGAAGGCCTAAAGAAAGCCCTTTGTCATGCTCCAGTCCTAAGAGCTCCTGACTATCACCAAATCTTCATTGTGCAGACAGATGCAAACTCCATGGCATCATCATTTTCTGTTTGTCACACACAGAAAAAAATGATGCCATGGAGTTTGTTTAATAAAATACCATAACCAAAGACCACACAAGTAAAACACACATCAAAATGCAGAGGGGTGTCTTTCAGACTCCCCAAGGTATAAATACCTTCTCTGGGACTGACTACTGTCTCCCAGAGCATGTAAAGTTAAATTGACTTTACTAGTCTCTTTAAATGTACTGACCCAGCACACTATCTTCCTATAGAGTGCTGTAGGGGTTGCTTAGCTTCCCTTGAGTCAAAACACTCATGTAACAGTAAAATGTTACCTTTTACTATTTTAAATGGCTGGTGGCAGTGGTTTAGATCAACTAGCGTGATTTTTAACGACCGCTAACAACGGTAGCTCAAAATCAGAGGTAGCCATGTTTTTCAATATGGCGCCCCAGACCTATCTTTAAAAACAGACTCTGTCATCTTTTTTTGCCATTTCTTTTAGGAAAAGTCCTTCTTGTGTGTAACACTGCATGCCAAACAAGGTTTGGTCCCTTTGTTCGTGACCGTTGGTGGGCTTCTGTCCTGAAGCCCTCCTCTGGTGCCAGAGTGTCAGGGGTGGATATGATGTGAGGGAGGTGCCCGAAACTCCCTGTGCTTAGTCTCCTAGGAGACCTGAATGCACTCTGATGTGATTGGCTGGCTGACTGTCCAGCAAGGACAGCCACTGTGCTGGGTGAGTGACAGCCAGGCTGAATGAATGGGGGGAAAACTGTTTAAAAGCAGGTCTCTGGGACTTGGAAAGCAGATTTGACCACTGGAACGAAAGAACCAAAGACAAGAGGAAGGAGGAGGACTGCTGAAACTACTGGAAGACCGGTGAAGCCCTGCTGCAGATCCCAATTGCCTGAAACACTGGCGACAGAACAGCCCTTCAAGATTAACTTCTTCCCAACTCGTAAGCCACCTGGACACCGTCCTATTCTGGTCGAATTGAAACCGGATAGCCAGAGGGAAAGAAACCAGGGGGACTTTAAGGCACTCAGACCTTAAACCAACGTCTTGCTACAGCTTTTGGCCTCTTCCCTGGACAGTGCAGGAACCTCCTGACCTCCTCCTTCTTGTCCCCATGACTGAAGCACAGGAACAGCAAGATCTACTCGAAATGCCAGGAACAACTGCCTCAGCTACAGCTTTCTTCATTTAAAAGGTACTGTGTAAACACGGTCCGGAAATCTTCTCAACCATCGAGAAAGTGCGTGAAACTGTCCTCAACTACGAAGGCTTGTCCTTCCTTTAACATTCGTCAAACTTTTCGCCTAGCCAAATCCTTTAAAAATCCATGGCAAAAACGTAACCGTTACTTACCAGAACTGTGCTATCCTATACAAAAGACTGTGAACCATTGACTTTGGCCCAGGCCTATTGAGAAGAATTGCTGGTTGCATTTAACTGAAACCCTTTGTCCTGCCTATGAATGTATTTGGGCTGTCTATTCTTATAACCTTGTCTTTTCCCTCCTCTATTAAGTATCTAAAGTGCCATTTTACTCCCACTTCATTTTGGAGCTAAACTTGTTTATTTCCTTACCGGTTGGATTTGTGTGGTGTATTAGTGTGTGATATTGAGCTGTTTATGCTAGTGTAATGTTTTCTAACTGACTGAGTAAATAAATGTATATTCTTTTACCAAGGAACCTTGAGTAAGTGTTTACTTGAATCACTGTATTGGTTGGTCCTTTATGTAACTTGTTCTACTGCTCACTAAACTCTTGAGATAAGTCTGGCTGCTCAGGCACTGCTACCACATAACTGTGTAGTACAGGCTTGTACCAAAGGTGAAATTGTACTGACACTTGTAGTCTTAATTGCCTGTAGTGTTCCCCAAGGGTATTGCAGGTGACTCTGCCTAACAGAACCCTCAACAAGTACATTGTATTTGACTAATTGTCCCCCTGATAATAAGCATTTACCATTAAAATGCAACTGAAAGTGCATCCCCTCCCCTGGTGGAGGGGACACAGGATTGGGCAGGTCAGGAGGTGCCAGGGCAGTACGAGAACTGTTGACTACAGGTAGCTGCTTCCCAAAACTGGCTGGGGGAAGCCTAAAGGATGCCCCTGCACAACAATGCATGCACAGCGGGTGGCCTGGGTTTACATTTCCAGGGTCACATAACTACAGGTACCCCCACGGCACACTCTCAGTAGCTGCTCATAGGGCATCTGGGGCCTGGGACCACAGTGCCATGGCGGTGCAGTACCCTATCAGGGTAGTGGGCTGGAGAGCCAGGGAGCATTGACACAACAGGTGGTCTGCAAGTATGGGGCAGGGAATAAGCACACAGAGTGGACCTGGCCCAGCGCTTACCCAATAAAATACAGCATAACTCACATATCATAGACATGCAAACATGTGAAAAGTCTAAATACTGCTGCTGCATGTCACAGAAAATGTCCCCTTATACGTAAGGTAAGATTCAGGTGTGCAGGATGCACATGCATGATGGAGTGGCTACTGGACAAAAATCAAGGCAGTACATGACATGCCAGGCTCATAGGAACATGAAGTTAATAACCCAGCAACAAACAAAGAGGACAGTGTATTGCCCAGCATCGGAACACGTGCACATAAGCACTGTCAGTGCACAGACTATGACCAGCATGCTGCAGAGGTTAAAACAACATACACAATCATGGAAATTGCACCACTCCCATGTTTGTAGACTGAGACAATCATCCACATATCAACAGATTGACACTTTCATGTACAACCCTACTTGTGCCACATCAGGACACTACTGGAATGCATAGGTCAACTAACATGCAAACGTGTGACCCTGTACTCCCTTACCTTTTGCAACTGGTGTTGTGCTCTGTATCCCCCATGACCTCCACCAAAAACTGTGCATCCTCATTTTTGTAAGGAGTGACAGTGTCCAGCAGAGGGAATGGGGAATTGGAAAGAAGGAGAGGGATCTAGGTGCATTCGCAGGGTGGGTGGGAGCTGGCTGTGCAAAATGACCTGAAATGACAGCGGATACAGGTTCAGTAGATTGCAAGGACCCTGACACACATACTCCACATATAATGCACATCATGGGTCAACATAATGTTTACCTGAATGTCTGATCATGTCCCTCAGTGAATCAGCATGTCAGTTATCATCACTGAACATGGCAGTATGTACATGCCACATGGAGTATCACCAGCAAAGTCCCATCTGAAGTGAGCAAAGTGCATATGGTGCATCATGGCACTGTCTTTTGGATAGAGAAAAGAAGTCCACCTCGGACAGCAGAACAAAATATCAACTAAAAAAAACATCACTATACACATAGTCAGTGGGGGGCATGTGAAAGTTGTCTAGTAAGGTTAGAAGCAGCATAAGAATGTTGTGCAGATAAAAACAAAATAGCGTCACTTGCAAGAGTCCTTGCTAAGACCCACCCTGTAGATCATTCTCGGATGTTGGTCCTCATGTGCGGCTGCCACACATGACACAGAAGCATGCAACAGTCGGCCAATTGCAACCAGGTTCCGAAGACTCTCAGTGCGTGTCTCCTTCACGTCTGCCTGCATGGCAGCCCTTGTTGCATCCATTTGGACATTAATTGTGTCCCCCTGGGAGGACATCTCAAGACGGTGATGCTCCCTTGAGGCCTCCAACTGCTCATGCAGGAGCACACCCAAGTCTGTCATGCCCTGCCTGCTTTCGTCCCTTGAGGCTTTCATCTCCTCATGTAGGCATTGTCTCAAGGCAGAGAACTCCCCACGCAACAGCTGGAATTCCATAGACATTGTGGCATTAGACGCAATGATATTGATGCGTGCCCCTGGCGATCTCCTGCATGACCTCGCCCTGTTGCACAATCTTGTGTATCTCCTCCTCATCCCAGTCAAAGCAGGAAGCAGGCATAAGTCCCCCATGTGTGCATGGCCAATGGAACCATGATGAAGCAGGGCGTCCCTGTATGAGTGAGTGCACTGGCATTGGCTGCTTATCCACATGCATCCCACTCCCAGTGCACACCCCGGCTGCCTACAGGATGGGTGTGGGCAATGTTGCAGGCACAGTGCCATCAGATGAAGCATGTCCACCACTGGCAGGGGCACAGTCTGCTGTCGCCCCTTAGGCTCAGTTTCCTACAAAATCTCAAGGAGAAACATGGGGTCGGGAAAGCTGAGTGGTGGTTGCTCTACCATCTGCCTCAATATGGCTTCTACATCTGCATCATCCAACTGTTCCGATGATGCCTGTGCAGGCATGCTGAGGATGGTCTGCAACAGCAGCGGGCTATCACCATGACAACTCGACTGCATAGTGCAATGTCACCTACAGCCCTTCTGCTGCATCATCACCTGATAAAATGCAGTCAACAAAAGTCAGAGGTCCATCTGGAAATACATGTATGCCACACATGTAATGCATGCACAACTGGAGGTCCATCTACACATGCATCAGACTCACAAACTGGCAATATAGTCTTGTTCTACATCCATGCTGACCCTAGCAGAAGCTTTATGCCACCCCAGAAACCCTGCATTGGACATACATCATGGGAGTGTAATCCTGATGAGTAAGGAAAGTGGTATCCATGCAACTTGGACATGTCATTGAAGTCATCAGGACGTACATGGAGCACACTGGCGGTGGCTTGCAAACATCAGCGACACATAGTGTGGTGATGCAAGTGCAATGTCCCATTGAAGCAGACATCAACAGTTTGTCCATTGAGTCTTAGCAGTCATGTCATTGGCAGACATCAACAGTTTGCCCATTGAGTCTTAGCAGTCATGTCATTGGCAGTAGGACTGTATGCACCTAGTAGAATGTACATGTATGTGTTGGCATCACATAGCTACACTGGCATAGGATGTATCAAATGAATGTTGTAGATGCAGAGGCCAAAGACAGGGCAGCACGTAGTAGGTGCGGCATATGTTGGCAATGCAAAATGTCATAGACAATGGAACATGCAAATAGGGAAATGATGCAGGCAGGAGTAGGAAATGGAGTCACATGGGCATTTCTGCAATTGCCAGGTCTGTGGGCCAAGGTGGCAAGAGACTGGCCATGTTGATTATGTTTACAAACCCTGCAACACGTCCAATCCAGAGGCAAGATCCTGTATAAGTATGTGGCCATGTCCAGTCAGTGTCCCCCTAAAATCACCCTACAAACCCCATGCGGAAAGGCATTGCCAAGGTTACAGGCTACACCCCTGCAAAGGTGCAAGTCAAGGGCGCAACATGTGCCAAATTCACACATGCATTGCGGGCATGTCTATCAAAGCCTAACAAGGATGTCACCTGTGTGCACTCATATGGGCACCAGAGTATGGACACACCAAATGCACGGGCAACATGAGAAGACATGTCCATGCTGTTTGTTGCCATGATAAGGGCTGCAATGGAAGTGAACCCCCTGTACATTTCGATCTGACCGGACCAATGAATGAATCACACGTACATGACCTATTATTACTAGAAGAGCCATGTGGGTGGACGCAACCTTGAGAATATACCCTACACCGGCATGACACTGATGTTGTGTGCAGGAAAATGCATCATGCAGAAAGGTGGACATAGTGCCATGTAGCCAATGCCATTGACAAAAATACACCTGTTAGTCCCAGTGAATTGACCATCATGCATCCAACAGTAACACTGCACTTCATGTGGACAGTGTGCACATGCATGTACAGGCTGAATGGAACTGCCCTGACGTGAATGCCCCTGGGCAACATCAATAGACACATCCATTCTCATGAAGGCATGTAATGATCACATGTACCAGTCACATATGTCACTTACATACGTGTCATAGCCTCCCATGCCAACGACCTGTTCACTCGTGATGAGTCCAGAGGCAACTACTTCAAAAGGAGTGAGCTCCTGAACATGTTGGGACCCACCACCAGTAGCCTGTGCAGAGGCCACATTAGCACCAAGTTTGTCTTTTGTACACCTGGTGAGGTCGTCCATCCTCTTTTGCACTTCTTGTGCTGTGTGTTTCTCCACCCCACAGGTATTGATTAAATCAGTGACATCCTGCCACTTCCGTTGCTGATGGGGTAGTATTAGGGTGCTGCCAGCCTATGGATAGAACTCCGACTGGTGCTCCTCCACATAGTCTATGAGGACCTGCAACTCCTCCTCAGTGAATTTCTTCGTCCGGCTCTGCCCCTTCTCAGGTGCCGGTGGCTGTCCCTGTCTTGAGGTTGTCCCAGTGGCCCCATTACCTACAACGCTGCTGCCTGTTTGTGCCAGTGGTGCACCCACCGCAGGTTGTGGTGGTGCTGTCCTCCTGACACGTTTTGGTGGTGGTCCACTCCTCTTCACTCGTCTCCCAGCCCTGCCAGTTCCCCTCCCATCCATGATTGGGGTGTTGGAAATGAATCACAGAAGATTCTCGAGTCTGAACTTGCACCGCCTATTCTCCGGTACCGCCCATCACGCCGAATTCTGATGTGCTCTGTGTCCTCCGCCCATAAGGAATAGACAGCGCAGATTCATCCTGCGCCTGCCCCTCACGAATCGTAGTACGCCACGCATGTGCAGTTTGCTCTGCACAATGTGCATAAGTCAAATGACATGGGCCTAGCAGGGTTACCAGCTGGCACTGGTACTGGCACTGGCACCCCTGTTATTCCTCCACCATGCAATCATGGGGCTGTTTTCTGAATACTGCCACTAACTCATCTGGACACCAACAACCCGTTGCGGCTCCATAGTATAGGTAAGGGGGGGTATTGCAAAAGGGGAGAAGGTGGTTTGGTGACAGCACCCAAGAGGGTGGGATCGGGATGGCGGCACTCATGGGGAAAAGGAACTGCAGTGGAGGGCACAGTGCATGGCATGTTGGTGCTGTCCTATGTCTTGCTATGTATATGTGGCCTGGTTGCTGTTTCTTTGCATAGTGGTTCACTTACAATTGGACCACCATGCATTTGGAAGCCTCTACTGCAGATGTAAGAATTGTGTTTGAAAGGTGCTAAAGGTGGTAAGGCTGCAGAGTCATGTACACCTGGTGTGTGTGTGTGTGTTTGTTGTGTGTGTGTGTGTGTGTGTCTGTGTGTGTGTGTCCATGCCTGGGTATCACATTGACAGTGCTTGATTGACAGTGCCTGATTGCCCATGCCCAGCTTATTTAATATTGGGTCAGGGATGAAAAGCAACATCCCAGGAGCATGTGTGAGCCTTTGAACAGTGGGCACACTCTGTGGGGACCAAACGGAGTGGTGGTACCAATGATGGTCCATACACTCCCATCTCTGTTACAGGTGCAGTCCTGACCCAGTGCCATGACACCAGCATCACCTGCACAATGTCAGCCAGCTCCATCTCCAAGGTTGCACGGATGAGGGCTGCTAACTTCTCAGGGGCAGAAGTTGCCCTCCTTGGTGTTTTTTCTCTCCTGCTAAGAGTGAGATTCTTCTTCTCCCACTCTTAGACATGATTTGAGGTGTTCCTTTAACTTTCCATGTGTTTTATGGGCTATGGGTTTTTTTACTCCATAGGGTCTCATGTGTTTTTTTTATGTGGGTTACACAGCACCCTCCGTGCCGTAACCCAGGGGTGTCGTAACGACCCCCCAACATAGACTCCATACCCTGGGACTGACTACTGTCTCCCAGGGCATGTAAATTCACCATTGGCTTTGCTAGTCCCAAATTATGAACAGAAACCAGTACAAACCATCATATTGTGGACGTACTGGTCGGGGCAATTCGATTGCCCCGGGGTCTGTTGTTCGAGGGGGCACGTCTCCATCTCCCCTGATCAAGTTTTGGCTGGTGGCAGTGGATACTACTTTTTATATTCGACCGTGAATATATGTCTATGGGATTTTCCCATTGTTCGAGGTTACCAACTTTAATTATTTAATTCTTATAGCCTCGAATATACCGCCGGTTTATTTATTTAATATTAATTCACCGGTTGGTATTTTCTGCCAGAACTCGATTCTAAAATGGCGTTTGTGTTCTCTTCTGTGACTCCAACCCAAGTCGAGCCCTTTGTTCCACTTTTTTGCGGACCTCTCCACAGAAGCCTCCAAAAGTGGTGCCACTCTGTCTGGGTACCACAGGGGGTGTGGGAGGGGGTTTAGGCACCCTGGACTGAGTTACCTTGGTAACTCAAGTCGCACTCTTGTGTGATTGGCCCAAGTGGTGAGCCGGCCGGCTCACCAATTAGCATGTTTGATTGACAGCTAGGTTGAGTGAATGCATAAAAGCAGGGCTTTTGGGACTGGAACTTCAGACGTCGCCACTGGACCTAAACAATCCGAGAAGGGAGTAGCTGAGCCGACCTGCAACGACGACACCACCAGTGGAGCCCTGCTGAACCGTCTCACCACTTTTCCTAACGACAGAGGAGATCTCCAGCCCGGAGAGTCTTCTTCCTTCGACTGGTGGGGATAACCAGTCTACCTTCTTTTCGCCCTCCTGGAGCATCTCGTGGCTGCCTTGCCTGTGCCAAGCATCCCGGCAACCGGGATACCACGTTTTCACCACTACCGCGAACTGAAAGGGTAGTACCTTTGTACCGGAGAATTCCGCGGCTGGTTTCTTCCCTTGCAGTGCAACGACCTTCATTTTTCCTCCACGTCGAGATCTTCTCTTCCTCTGGACGACGCTGCAACTTCCACCCGCTGTCAGGAACAACTGCCCCCACTGGAGGATCCTCTCCATTTAAGGTACCGTGTTCCGCCTGGCTTCCCTTGCAACCGATTGAACGGGGTGTATTAAATCCTCGTCTCTCGAACCTGGATTAGCCTGGGACACCTTAGCTAACTTTTCTGAACTGAACTAAACCTTTTTCGAACTACCTCCACAAACTTCGAAGACTCATGTAACTGTCTGATCTTGGGCATCTTCCGCCTGGCTCCCTTGAAAGTGGGCCTGGCACCTAAACTTCCTTGCTCACCAGTAGACTGTGCCTTCCGAACTTGCTGTAGTTCTTTAAAAAGTGTTTTGTGTGTGTGCTTCCATAATTCTGCTTTTCCCTCCCTTTTTATATAACTTGTTGGAGTGCCATCGAACGTTAAGCGCTCACCTCTGTCTGGAAATAAGTGGTGTTAACTAAGACTTGTCCAACAAGTAATCAGAGATGTACATATGATAATATTGATTGTGTTTTGAACTTATCTTACCAATTTAGTGCTGGTGTGTTTTTAAGGGTGTGTTAAATAAATAATTATATACTTTTACACCCAAGCTCTGGTCAGTGTTTGCTTGTGCTACTGTATTTCTGTACCTATTTTGTATGCTCTGTATACTGCCTAACTCTTCTGAGGGAAGTCTGACTGCTCAGCCACAGCTACCAAGTGAATCTGTGTGGTACAGACTGCTACCAAGTGGGTTTACTGCCAAACACCTGTAGTCTTAAATCTTTTGCAGTGGTCCCTAAGGGAACTGCACAGGTTTCTGCCTAACACTTGGTGAGCAGGTGCTGTTGCACTATGATGCCCACTTCCACCCAGAGCAGCAGCTTGCGGTGGTTGGAGACAGGAGGATATGACAGGAGATTGTGGATGATGTCAATGTTTCGACGGTGGCCATCCATACCCTGGAGAACATTAAGAAAAGGTTGGACGACATGAGGATCTGGAGCCAGATAAAGGCCAGTGCAGCCATTGAGTCAGTACCCATCTCACAGTTGCACTCTGGCAGACGTCATCGGATTTCACATCTACATGTCAGGATCCTGCAGAGGGAGAACTTGGCTCTTCACTCCCAGGTCCTGGAACTGCAGGCCCGATCGAGCCTGTAGGTGAGGCCACACTGTCAGTACAATGGGGATGAATGGGTATGCCATCTGCAGAAGATGCATGTTTGGAGGGCACTGTTCATTGTACACGGAAATGTAGTGTAACATAATGTGGCATGCCATTTTGTTCTTTTGCCATTGGCATGGCTTTTATGTGCCGTGCCCATGGTGCATGCAAGGTTCCACACTGGGTGTGCAAAGAGGGTCCTTAAACTATGGCCTTCAGGAGTTATATGATGGTGTCAATGGTGTTGGGTTACCAGTTACAGGTCAAGGGATATTCACCCTTCAGGTTCACTTCACATTTGTCTTTTGACAGATGGACACATGTGGTCAAATTCAGGGGTGAAGGCCCAGGCTGTCATCTCTGTTGTAGGATGTGTGTTTCCTTTTGGGGGATTTGAGGGCTGGGGTGACACATCTGGTGCAGTGGCATTGTCTGGTGGTAGCTGATGTGATACTTGTGAAGGGGTTTTATAGCCCTGGATGGGCAATGATTGAGATGGGTGATGGATGGTTGACTCACCTGGAGGCTGTGGGAATCCATGGAGGGAAGCAGGGAGTGTTAGGGAGAATTCTCTGTTTAGGCTGAATTTCCCTACCTAGTGAGTCCCCCAGCAGCTTTGCTGGATTTCTGGGGTTTAATTTTTTTCTCCTGCCAAGAGTGAGACTCTTTTACCCTCACTCTTGGACATGTTGAAGTGTGTTTTCTTGGTTAAACCTTGTGTTGAATGGGCTATGGGGTCTTTTACTCCATAGGGCCTCATGTATTTTTGTGATGTGGGTCACACAGCACCCTCTGTGCCGTGACCCAGGGGTGTCCTAGGGACTCCCCAACATAGACTCCATACCCTGGGACTGACTACTGTCTCCCAGGGCATGTAAAGTCACCAAAGACTTTGCTAGTCTTGAATCCTGAACAGAACCAGTACAAACCATCATATTGTGGACGTACTGGCTGGGGCAATTCGATTGCCCCAGGGTCTGTTAGTCGAGGGGGCACGTCTCCGTCCCCCCTGATCGAGTTTTGGCTGGTGGCAGTGGAAACTACTTTTTATATTCGACCGCGAATATTTCCCTATGGGATTTCCCATTGTTTTAGGCTAACACATTTAATTATTTATTTACGGTAGCCTTAAACATACCGCCGGTTTATATATTTATTTTTATAACTCCGGTTGGGACTTTTTGCCAAAACTTGATTCTAAAATGGCGTTGGTGTTCGCCTCTGTAACTCTGACCCAAAGTGGAGCCCTTTGTTCCACTTTTGGCGGGCTTCTCCACAGAAGCCCTCCAAAGTGGTGCCACTCTGTCTGGGGTACTTAGGAGGGGTGGAGGGGGATTTAGGCACCCTGGACTGAGTTACCTTGGTAACTCAAGTCGCACTCCGTCCTGATTGGCCCAAGTGGTGAGCCGCCCGGCTCACCACTTAGCATGTTTGAGTGACAGCTAGGCTGGGTGAATGGGGGTTTGCTGCATAAAAGCAGGGCTTTGGGGACTGGGACTTCAGAAGTCGCCACAGGACCAAGAATCCGACGAGGGAAGAGCTGAGCCGACCTGCTTCGACGACACCACCCGGTGGAGCCCTGCTGGACCGTCTCACCACTTTTTTTTCCCGACGACCGAGGAGAACTCTTAACGGAGTGGCTCCTTCCCTTGACTGGTGGGGACAACCAGTTTTCGCCTTCTTTCCGTTCTTTGAGGTATCTCGTGGCCGCCTTGCCTGGGCCAAGCACCCCGGCATCCGGAATACCACACTTTACCCCCATACCGCGAAAGTCGGTACCAACCCTTTAACCGGAGGACTCCGCGGCTGGTTTCTTCCCGGGCAGTGCTACGACCTTTCTCTTCTGCTCTTCAGCGAGACATTCTTCTCCCCTGACCGACGTCGAGCCTTGCTGTCGCTGCCTGGAACAACTGCCCCCGCTGGAGGATCCTTTCCGCTTAAGGTACTGTGTTCCGCCTGGCTTCCCTTGCCACCGACTGTACGGGTAGATTTAGTCCCCGGCTTTCGAACCTGGGAGTGCCTGGGACACTTTGGCTAAACTTTCTGAGCCACTCTAAACTCTTTTTGACTCCTTGCAAGACTTTGAATCTCTAACTAACAGTGTGATCTTGGGCACATTTTCGCTCCGGCTACTCTAAGAGTGGGCCCTGCCTAGTGACTTTTGCTCACCTGTGACTTTGTGCTTCTTTGAGCCGATTGCAAGTGTTCTGGACCTTAGAGTGGTGTGTTTAACCCATTTCTGCTTTTTCTCTCCCTTTCTTGGAAACTACTAGAGTGTCATCTAACGTTAAGCACTCACCTCTGTTTTAATTAAGTGGTGTTAACCTAGAGTTGTCTAGATAGGAGAAAGGATTGAATCTACTTTCATTATAACTATGTTTGAAGTGTTTACTATATTTTGCTAGAGTGTTTTTAACTTATGTGTTTTTAAATAAATAACTATATACTTTTGAAACCAAGCTCTGGTCAGTGTTTGCTTGTGCTATTGTGTTTTGGTACATATTGTGTATACTTTGCATACTGCCTAACTCTTCTTGAGAGAAGTCTGACTGCTCAGCCACAGCTACCAGGTAAATCTGGGTGGTACAGACTGCTACCAAAGGGGTTTACTGCTCTACCTGTAGTCTTAAATCTTTTGCAGTGTTCCCCAAGGGAACTGCACAGGTTTCTGCCTAACACTGGTGTACAGCGGTGGGATTTGTATTGAGTATACATTTTATTGTGCTTTAGATACCTTAGTGCAACTAACCACAAAGCTTAGCACTGAAAAAGTAAAACCTCTAACATGTCAGTTATAGAAAGCTATAGTCAAGAGTCCCTTGCAGCCAAAACTGCTGATTGTTTAAGAGTGCTCTGTAAACATAAGGATCTCCTGACTAAGGGCAAGAAAATGGAGCTGATTGAAAGATTGTTAGCTAACCAAAGTCTGGGTGATGGTTCAGAGGAACCTACCACTCCAGCAACTGTAGATGACAGTGTTGAAGTTAACATGGAGCAAAATGTTGATGTTTCTGAGGAAGAGTCAGAAGAGGAGGGTGAGGCTGTTGTAACTGTCCCCCCTAGGCCTCTGCCTGCTCTACCTGCTGTGCCTACTGGACCTTTACCAGGTCCCACATTTAGTCCTCAGTACTTTGAACTGGAGAAAATGAAGCTAGAATTGGAGTATAAGAAACTTAATGCTCAAACTGACAAAGAACTAAGGCTAAGGGAAATGGAGCTCAAGTATGACTTAGAAATGAAGAAATTATCTGTTGAGAATGTTTCTCTCTCTGGCTCCTCTAGAAGTTCCAGTCCTAAAAGACCCCGGATGCCTAAAGAATTGGTTGGTATGTATGAGCCTAAGTTGGATGTGTTGGATTGGTTGTCTCTGTTTGAATATAATCATGGGCTCCAGAACATCACAGGAAATGACTTACTCACCTGGTTGTTCTCTAGGCTTCCCCCTGTTGCAACTGATGTGGTAATGGAGATGGGGGAGGAGGATAGGAAGGACTATGAATGTGTGAAACTAGCTTTGATAGCTAGGTTTGGGAAGACCCCTTCCCAGTATCTTAAGAGGTTTAGGAGCCTCAAAAAGCATGATGGTACCCCTTGGGCTACCTGGGTGAATGAATGTTTGAAAAACTTAGAGGGATGGATTAAGGGTTACAAGGTGAACACTTATGAAGGTATGAAGAATTTGTTTATGTTGGAGACTATTTATGATGCCTGCTCTCCTGAGCTCAGACAACACTTGGCTGATTCCAGGGAATTGGATTCCCGGAAACTAGCTAAGGCTGCTGACTTGTGGGTTGCCAACAGGGCCACTCACAAGGATTCTGGGGTAACTCAGAAGAAGGATGGGGAAAAACAGTCTAAGAAGGACTCCAAAGAGAATTCTAATAATTCCTATCCCAAAGAGGGCCCCAAACCACAAAATAACCAGGGTAAGCCACATGGGAAACCTAGTCAGGCTACTGTACCTTCTGGCCACAAGCCAGAAGGAGGTCAGAACAAGCCACCCTTCCAGAGAGCATTTGGACAATGCTATGTCTGTCAGGGTACTGACCATATCAAAGGAGATCCCAAGTGCAAGGGTAAACCTGCAGGGATCAGCACAGTCTCCTTAGCCTTCACTCCTGAGGATGAAGTACAGATGGCTAGTGCCCACTTTGAACTCTTTGCTGAAGAACCCTTGGGTCTTCAAGCAACTGTAAACTTAGAGCCTATGGGTCTGGTTAGTCCCCAGAATAGGGTTGTGTATAACTCCCTACCTGTTAACTCTAAGGTGTATTATGTGGACAGTGTTCTTGTCAATGGCCAGGATACTCCTGCCAGGAGAGACACTGGGGCCAGCAGAACAGTAGTGGATGAAAGCTTCTTTCAACCTGAGGATGTGGCCAAAGCACCCAAAGGTCCCACTAAGATGTCTGGAGGCCCTGTCCAAATGGTTCCTATCCTACCAGCCCTCATTCAGTGTAACAACATGACAGTGAGGATCCCTGTCAGTGTTCAGACTGAGGTACCTGGGAAGGTCCTGTTGGGGAATGACCTAAGAACTCTAGGAGTAGTGTCACATACCCCCAGGCCTCCCAGTATGGAGAAGCAGAACTTAACCAAATTGGCTAGACAGGCTACCTTGAAGGACCCTTCTAAGCCTGTGGGACCCTCTACTGAGAACCCCACTACAAGCCCTGGTGTTAGTAAGTTGACCTCTAACCCAGGCACATTTCAGGATAGTATGCCAGGAACAGGGGCGCCCCAACCAAGCTCCATCATTGTTCCCCTAGTTTCAGAGTCTCTGACTCCCCCTGCTTCTGAGGAAGAGGTGGATAGACCAACTAGGCCCCTATCTGGACCTGAGAGAACTGGTAATTCTCAGTGCTGGTGGAAAACCAGAAAAGAAAAGTCTAAGGCCAAAAACCTTCAGACTGTTGGACCTTCTACTGAAGACCCCAACTCAAATCCTAATATTAGGGGGGAAACTCCTAAAATAGGTAAGGGTAGATCTAAGAGGAAGGGGAAGCAGGTACATTGCCTAACCCCAACCCCTCCAACCAAGAGGCCTAAGACCCAACCTGCTCCCACAAGAGAGGTGGTGAGGAACCTTGGAGGCCCCTCTAGATCTAAGGGAATCCTTTATAAGGACCCCTTCAAAAAGCCTAACATAGGTTCAGGAGTTGTACCAACTTCTGAGGGACTGGTCAACCAGATCCCCTATAACAAAAAGACTGATGTTCCTCAAAGGGTTTGTAGGTCCTTTAGCTTGCAAAAGAAAACCTTTGAGTTCTCCCTTAAGCAAAGGTCAAGGTGTCACCATCAAAATGCTGATGGACTCTCTAGGATGTATATCATCGACTAGAGGTATGAGGTTCATCCAGGAGTGGATTAAATCCTCCTGTCCCTTAGTCTGGGGGGGGCGAGTGTTAGGGAGAATTCTCTGTTTAGGCTGAATTTCCCTACCTAGTGAGTCCCCCAGCAGCTTTGCTGGATTTCTGGGGTTTAATTTTTTTCTCCTGCCAAGAGTGAGACTCTTTTACCCTCACTCTTGGACATGTTGAAGTGTGTTTTCTTGGTTAAACCTTGTGTTGAATGGGCTATGGGGTCTTTTACTCCATAGGGCCTCATGTATTTTTGTGATGTGGGTCACACAGCACCCTCTGTGCCGTGACCCAGGGGTGTCCTAGGGACTCCCCAACATAGACTCCATACCCTGGGACTGACTACTGTCTCCCAGGGCATGTAAAGTCACCAAAGACTTTGCTAGTCTTGAATCCTGAACAGAACCAGTACAAACCATCATATTGTGGACGTACTGGCTGGGGCAATTCGATTGCCCCAGGGTCTGTTAGTCGAGGGGGCACGTCTCCGTCCCCCCTGATCGAGTTTTGGCTGGTGGCAGTGGAAACTACTTTTTATATTCGACCGCGAATATTTCCCTATGGGATTTCCCATTGTTTTAGGCTAACACATTTAATTATTTATTTACGGTAGCCTTAAACATACCGCCGGTTTATATATTTATTTTTATAACTCCGGTTGGGACTTTTTGCCAAAACTTGATTCTAAAATGGCGTTGGTGTTCGCCTCTGTAACTCTGACCCAAAGTGGAGCCCTTTGTTCCACTTTTGGCGGGCTTCTCCACAGAAGCCCTCCAAAGTGGTGCCACTCTGTCTGGGGTACTTAGGAGGGGTGGAGGGGGATTTAGGCACCCTGGACTGAGTTACCTTGGTAACTCAAGTCGCACTCCGTCCTGATTGGCCCAAGTGGTGAGCCGCCCGGCTCACCACTTAGCATGTTTGAGTGACAGCTAGGCTGGGTGAATGGGGGTTTGCTGCATAAAAGCAGGGCTTTGGGGACTGGGACTTCAGAAGTCGCCACAGGACCAAGAATCCGACGAGGGAAGAGCTGAGCCGACCTGCTTCGACGACACCACCCGGTGGAGCCCTGCTGGACCGTCTCACCACTTTTTTTTCCCGACGACCGAGGAGAACTCTTAACGGAGTGGCTCCTTCCCTTGACTGGTGGGGACAACCAGTTTTCGCCTTCTTTCCGTTCTTTGAGGTATCTCGTGGCCGCCTTGCCTGGGCCAAGCACCCCGGCATCCGGAATACCACACTTTACCCCCATACCGCGAAAGTCGGTACCAACCCTTTAACCGGAGGACTCCGCGGCTGGTTTCTTCCCGGGCAGTGCTACGACCTTTCTCTTCTGCTCTTCAGCGAGACATTCTTCTCCCCTGACCGACGTCGAGCCTTGCTGTCGCTGCCTGGAACAACTGCCCCCGCTGGAGGATCCTTTCCGCTTAAGGTACTGTGTTCCGCCTGGCTTCCCTTGCCACCGACTGTACGGGGTAGATTTAGTCCCCGGCTTTCGAACCTGGGAGTGCCTGGGACACTTTGGCTAAACTTTCTGAGCCACTCTAAACTCTTTTTGACTCCTTGCAAGACTTTGAATCTCTAACTAACAGTGTGATCTTGGGCACATTTTCGCTCCGGCTACTCTAAGAGTGGGCCCTGCCTAGTGACTTTTGCTCACCTGTGACTTTGTGCTTCTTTGAGCCTATTGCAAGTGTTCTGGACCTTAGAGTGGTGTGTTTAACCCATTTCTGCTTTTTCTCTCCCTTTCTTGGAAACTACTAGAGTGTCATCTAACGTTAAGCACTCACCTCTGTTTTAATTAAGTGGTGTTAACCTAGAGTTGTCTAGATAGGAGAAAGGATTGAATCTACTTTCATTATAACTATGTTTGAAGTGTTTACTATATTTTGCTAGAGTGTTTTTAACTTATGTGTTTTTAAATAAATAACTATATACTTTTGAAACCAAGCTCTGGTCAGTGTTTGCTTGTGCTATTGTGTTTTGGTACATATTGTGTATACTTTGCATACTGCCTAACTCTTCTTGAGAGAAGTCTGACTGCTCAGCCACAGCTACCAGGTAAATCTGGGTGGTACAGACTGCTACCAAAGGGGTTTACTGCTCTACCTGTAGTCTTAAATCTTTTGCAGTGTTCCCCAAGGGAACTGCACAGGTTTCTGCCTAACAGGGAGTCTGCCAGGTTCAGTGTTCCCCTGACCATATAACATGGTTGGAAGTGGAGGGAGGGTCCTTGTTCAGTGGAGGGTGAGGTATGTTGGTTTTGTAGTGCAATGACGATGGCTGTGTGTCTTGCCAATATGCTATAGTCCCCATGTATGCCCCATCCATGTGCCCAGTTGGCCCTGGTAACTATTGTGCCCCTGGAGTGGGGACTGCTCATTCTATGCAAATCCATGCATGCAATTGATGGGGTGTCATGACTACTGCCCCTCGCCCTGGCAGTCAGGTCCCCTGGGCCGCACCACGGTGTCTCATCATGTTCCCAAACGCCCAATAATGTGCCCCAAGACTCTCTTGGAGTCAGTTCTGGCACCTTTGGTGCCAGGATCAAATGGCAGAAGGGGGAGCTGGAGCTCACAATTGCAGTGCACAACATGGATGCCCCCACATGGTTGAGTTCCAGAACTGAACCATGTGGTCTAGCATTTAGGGTGCGGTCAGGCTGAAGGCACCTGGGATACCTGCAGGCTATATAAGCCACGCCCAACCTGGAGAACACGCTTCGCATTGCTCTGCTCTCGCAGCGTGACATTCACCACGACCTGTCGGTTCTTCCTCAGCATTCTGGGCCTACACCTGCATGAAGAAGAAGAACACCATTAATTATTCTTACCTGTTAGCGAGCCCAGCTCCAGTCAACCGCTCCAGTGTCCCGAACATCCCGCATCTTGGCGAACGCTCGCTCTCTCTCCTGGAAGCTGCAACCTGGGGCAAAAATTAGAAAAGCAACATTAGTAAGCGTTTATTCTTCACATTGAAACAACATTCGGCAGACTCGCGCTTACCTGAGTTGAACTTGCTTCTGGTTCAGGCCATTCTGGTCTTCCGACAACCTGCAAGATAAAAGGCAAGACTGATTAACACGCATAATTACTCGGAGGCAATTCAAACAACACCAACTCACCGCTCTGCATCCTCTCAGCAGCTCATCATCTGGAACATTGCGGCGGCCTGCATGAGAAGGATAACACAGGTTAGCACACCGCAAGAAAAGCACATAGCGCCGCGCTCCGCACTTTCACTTACCATCTCGAGCACAGCCCCAGCCAGCACGGCATCTTCAGAACTCCTTCCGCACCTAAGAGAGAAGGAAAGACATTAACAGGGGCAATTGCAGTTTAAGGACAAGCTGTCAAAACAGTAGACTTACCTAAGGAACTGAGCCGCAGCAGGACTGGACTCACAGGGCCCGCACCAGTGAAGTAACTTGGTTGCGACGTGCCCATCCACGACGCACCCTTGCACAGAACAGCAGGATGGAGAGCGCATCATATCAAAAACCAAAGTGAGGAAAACACTAAGGGGTTGTTGGGTCCACAAGGGAGGTGGGCCCAGGGAAAAAGACACTATAAGTTAAAATCCCAAACTCCTGTATTCCAGACTAGGTCTTCGGCAGAACAAGAACCTGAGGGAGTGGGTCCAGGTCGGAAGCAAGCAGTGCAGCAAGATTGGGTGGCGACCCTGTGGATACCAGGTGAGCGTTACATGGGGATGTCATCATGTATTACAGGCTTACATGTCTTTGTGTTCAAGATGATTCATTGGAGTCATGATGTGATCGACGGTGGTATTTGTATGTGAGATGGCAGCATGGTACCTTGCCAATGTTCAGATATGCACATGTGTGTACACATATGCTAAACTGCCTCTACTCGATTCATTTTCATCCTTTTCATCCAGTGTTGAATGCAGGTGATGAGGCCATCCCTGAGGAGGAGTGAGTTACAAAGCCAGGGAATTCCAGGAGGCTCCCGAAGCAACAGCCACGACTGCCGTCTTACATGCCATCTGAGTGCCAGGTGTCTGGGAGGGGACATCATTTCCATTGAAAGTGAGGGTGAGTCCTCAGGGGCAGAGGAGCAAGGACATTCCACCATTCTCACAGATAGTCTGGGCACTACAGAGGTGCAATGTGAGGTGTCAGGCTCAGGTGGGCTGGAGGGGGCCCTTGTGGGCATGTCCATGGTGTCTGGTGGGGAGGTATTTTCAGATGTGCAGGTGTATAACAATTGGCCTGGGACAAGAGGTTGTGTGGGACACAGTGGTGGGATCAGCTCTTCACACTGGCCTAGGACCAATCAGCCCCAGGGCTACACACCTTTGGTGATGCCACAAGACAGACAAGCCCCACAGTCAGAGCTGATGATGCCATATGGAATGCTGTGTTGCCCTTGCTCTTATCGGGCCATGGCTGGCAGGTGGCTGCCCTTGAGGCCCTCAATGAGGTGCATGGCCAGCTCATAAGCCATCACGGACAGGTATGCCACATCACGGCATATGTGGCTAGTGCACTGCTGTGCGTGGTGCAATTGGCACAGTCTTCACCCTTGCCACCCACTTCCTCCTCATCAACTGTGCCCCAGGCACCCCCAGGTCTGGCCTGCATGCTGACCACCACCTCAGGCTCCTCTGCCCCTGTCACCCTGTAACCAATTCTGGTGCCTCCTTCACGCTCAGTGGGGGTGCAAGTGGGCACGGAGGCCATTCAGGTGGTCCCACGCTCTGGGATGTCCTTTGCACAGTATCATGCAGTGCAGGCGGCCATGGCACTGAAGTTGACTGGTGAGGCAGTGCTCCTTTCTAGGAGTCATTTGTCTCACCGGAGTGAGTCCCAGCAGCAGTGGCAGGCTGCCAGGCAGCTGGAGCTGTTCCGGCAGCAGAGCCAGGCACATCAGCGACTCTTGGCAAAGAGTGCCCGGACACAATCGTAGTACAGGGGGAGAGGCAGGTGGCAAAGCGCTGGATACATGTTGCACCACATGCCAACTGCAAATGATGAGGCAGCAGGAGGAACAGAGGCTGCAGGCAATGGAGGAGGCAGCTCCAGGGTCAAGGCTGCAACACATACAAGAATGATAAAGTTGCGTGATGCCATTCTGGGGGAGAGCATGAGGGTTGCACAACACATTGAACAGACCACTTTGCAGGCCCTGCAGGCCCTTGAGGGACACCACCTGCAGCAACTGGTGGCAGACACACAAACAGCCTTGAGACAGGCATTGTCTGATATAAGACTGCATCAGTAACTGTAGACATTTTTTTCCCTATGGAATGGCCTAATATTCTCATGGTTAAAGTTTGGTCTGCGATATGATACAGTGCGTCTTTAGTTCAATTGAATTCATGTGGCTATTTCGTCTTTTCATGTGTAATTCACTTTCTCCATTGCTAATGTCTGTGTGCATTCATCTATTGATGAGCATGTCATACTGTGCTGTTTTCATGGGTGCATGCTGCATACTCATGTGGTATGCTTCTCAGTATTCATGAGTCCTCACTCAGCATCTCATTATTTTGAGTTGACGAGATTCTATGTATCCATGTATCTGCTCACAGTGCAGGTATGATTCTGTGATTCTGCACATTGCCAACAAGCACCATGTGTGCTGTATGCAGGTGTCTGGCTCAAAGCCATGCACTTATGGATTAGGATATGTAGATGTATTAATTGTGACCTTCTAAGTCCATGCATGTAGTCAATGCATTTGCATAGGATTGGTATATGTATTTGTGTTGTGTGCAGACTGTCATGTGCATCTCTAGCTGCATGAGTTTGTGGTTGGTGGTGGTAGTGGTGGTGGGGGGGTGTAACAATGGTTCATCATTGTGGTAGTCAAGGTTGTAATACATTGCATTCCTTGTACAGATGGTCATGTAACCAAGTATGTTGGCTGTGCAGATCTACATTTTCCTATGTGGTACAATGATTACTGTGCCTTGCAGTTTGCATGAATGTTGCACTGTACAAGCCTGTGATCATGGTGTGGTTGGTGTATATGACCCACTACTGACATTACTATTGGCAAGGGTTAATCAATGTCTTGCGTGTGTCACATGAGTGTTGGGTGTGGTGATGTGGCCATTGATGGTGTCTGTTGCGCTGTGATTTTGGTAATCCCAGTGATGGTCGCTGTCAGGCACAGTACATGTAATGTGAATGTCGGTGCTGCCATAATTGGCCTTTTGTGCAGAGTTGCATTCATTTCACGCACCTCTGTGACTGCTAATGCATGTGTTAGACACCAGACGTTGCTCCAACATCTGTAGAGAAGATCGATTTGTTTGTAAGGGTGTTCATAGCTGTACATGTGCATCAGAGGAATGTAGTAATTGATTTCTCCATAGCATACACATCTGTGTAGGATTTGAATCCAAACGATCAGTGTATGAGGGTGAGTGGGGAAGTCATGTCCCACTGAACCCTCACACTTCTAGGGACGGTGAGATGACACATTCATGTGGATGTTCAGGTACACTAAGGTGGTATTACACTGCCATTTTAGGTATGGTGGGCCATGGAGAGTCAATTTCCTCAGGAGGAGTGTTCAGGTGAACCAGTAGTTACACAGACCATATGGTGTCACTGTCGGTAATTGAGGAGGTGCCCAATCCGGGTTTCAACAACTATTGTGGTCACTCATTTTGTACACACAACCCACGGTTTGAAGTTTGAATGATGTGTGCGCAATGTCCCTCAACAACCTACAGTAGGGTGTTGTGGCTGCACACTGGAGGTAGTGACTGTGATGCTGGAAATGCATTGGAGGGACAGGGCCTCCATGTCCTTGTCCTGTAGTCCTTTTTTCATGTGTGTTCTGTGTTATTTTCTGCACAGGAGTTCATGTCAAACTCCTGGCAGTGCAGCTCTTCCTCTTTTTGGTTTGGTGTATAGACCCTTGGGATACCCTTATGGCACACATGGGTTAGGGTACAACCCTGTACCCCTAGTGTATGTTTTTGGGCACCTGTGTGTGGCCCACAGAGCAGGGAATGGGCTGGTGACAGCACCATGCTGAAGTGGACAGGTGCTTTGAGTATCGTCCATTTTGGGATACCCAGGCCCTGCCATTGGAATCAGTTGATAGGAAACAAGATGGCCCTTGTGGCCTCTTGCTTTCTATCGCCTGTTACCTTGTTTTCCCAAAGTCCTGGGAAGCCCTGACTCTGTTCCTTCCCCTGACTTGCTGTTGGGTGGAAGTTCCATATATGGTATTGTGGGTAAGTCCAGGCCAGATTGGCTGGAGCCTTCCTAATGACTGTATGTTTGTGGGTACACCCATGGGGTGTGACCTGGGTGAATGGAGTGTGCCTGAGTTGTGAATGATTAGATTATTGTGTTCTAATGCTTTAATGTTCTACATATAGACATATGTTTGTTGGATTAATTTAATACAATTTGCATTGAACCTAAATAGTGAAGTGTGTCACCCTGATCCACCCTTTTTTGTTGAATGGAGTTTATGACATAATTTCCTGTTATGTGTGTCTAGTTTCTGGTGTGTGTGATGTGTGACTCTATGACTGAGACAGCCTGCCTGAAACTGGTATGAATGCAGTATGGAGTGCTGAATGGCTGAGTACTTGTCCCAATCCACAGTCCTTGTTGTGAGTGTCTGGATGAAGAAGAATGGCCTGATTGCATTGTGAACCTGATTGGCTGCCTGCCTGCCTGAATGCCCTTCGGAATGATTGGTTGCCTGAGTGTGACCCAGCAGAGTGAATGAGAGACCAAGCAGTATATCTGAAGATCTCTCCCTGATGGAAATTGTTCAGAAGCTCAAGTCGAAACTGATGCTTATCCTTGAAGCCCAGCTGGACGAGAAGATTTGCGGGTGCATCCCTTCACCAACTGAAAGCTGCTGTGCCTTCGAGAACTGATCCAAGAGAGGACCTGGCTAGGAGCCCTCTTCCCGAGTTACGAGGGACCAACGTGCACCAGCTGATCTTTGCCAAAGCTCCCTGGAAGTTAGCCCCTTGAAAGGCTGCCAAGCAGAGATGGGGACCGCCGAGGAATCTGAAGTGAAGCGCCCGGACATTGAAGTCCATCACTGTCGACGACCGCCTTCGCCGACCGGAGCCGCGGGGCTCTATTGCCTAAGGCATTTGATCCAAGGACTCTCTTGCTCATCACCTTGAACCGCTTTGTCTGGCTGGAGAAAGTCAAGGTCGTCGATGACTGAGGAGAATCCACTGGTGGGTTTCCTGTCACCCGAAGTCCTCAGAGATGCCAACAAAGATCTGAAAGCCAGCCTTGGTCGAGTCCCGTTAACTGACACCAGACGCTGATGACCCGATTCCCTTGCTGGACCAAAGTTCTTAATTGACTCTTTGCGGCAACAAACTATCATCATTAAAGTATACCGCCTCATCTTCACAGGAGGTTCACAAGCTTTTGTCAACGAGCAACGCGAGGATCGAAGCTGCTTCCCTGACAACAGCGTTCACCTTTTCTTCATGAAGTAATCTCACTGACCCGTGGCTCCTGCCTTAAAGGGAGTTCACTCAAGAAGGGCCCATCGACGACTCATCAAAGAACTCTACAAAACCAGGTACATTTGGGTTGCGGAACCTTTAGAAGGAACCAAGACTATATTGAGCATTATCTGGACTGGGCTTGTCACTACCCTTTATTTACAGGTTGCCCAGCTGGGGGAGCCTCACACAGAACTGTTTCTAGGTAACAGGAGTCAGTGTTCGGCCATTGCTTGATTTCATTTGCATTATTTCTGTTTTCTATTGTTGATTTATCTTACAATCTGATTTGTATGCCATTTGAACTGTTAGCAGTTGATGCATTTCGAAGGAGTCAATATATAAGAGTTCTACCAAGTGGACTTGTATATATTGCATTATAGTATTGCCTGACTGTGTATATAACGTAAACCTTATTTATATAAAGAACTGTGTTTTCACTAACATAGTGTGTGGACATTCCTTTGTGGGGTATTGGGGACTACACTGTACTTAAGAACCAGCCCACATCACCTCCTGAGAGCTTAAGCCTTGATTGCTCACCCACGATGACCAAATAGAAAATCTTGGCTGGGGTGCTCTGTGCAACTACTCTGCCATATAGAGAGCAGGAGTACAGATACCCCCTCCAGTCTTTACAGTGACGCTCCTGGTGGCTATTGATGGGGTATTGGGCTGAGTACAGAGACATGCAGAGCTTTAGATATTTGTGAACAGGGCTGTGTTCTTGCGGGGTGCAGACCCAGGAGGACACTGCCTGGTGTAGCCCTGTCCAGGCCCCAGATCCCATCCTCACTGCATTCTCCACACCTGTGCATCCAGTTGCTGTGCTTTGTTAGGACTCACATTCCACTCTGGCCATTTTGTTCAGCTTGGTGAGTCCTCAGTGGTCAGGATTGATGGCAGTGTTTCATGGTCCACCTCACAGTGCCCAAACAGCTCTTTCACTGGGACCCCTGCCAAGGGTTGGGTCCCACATGGCCCACAGCTTCCAGTCTCACTTCAGTATCACTCTGGCCTCAGGGCAATTGGGCAACACCTGCACTAGGGGCACCCAAGCCGGCTGTGGGGTGGTTGGCTTCCTGCCTTCCAGTTGCACGCATACAGATGCAGTGGGGGGCATCCACCAGCTGCACCACACAACCGCTACCTGAGGTGGACAGTTATCATCCAACATTCTGCCCCCACTGAGTGGGTGCTATGGGAGACAGCCAGCCAAGTGACAAATGCATGAGTGAACCATGTTCCCTATTTTTTTGTTTCCAAGGGGAGGCATGGGTGCAGGGCTGTGTGGATTGTGGGCCCACCTTGTGTGTGCTGGTCCTTTGAGGGGGAGGTGTGGGTGTGGGTTTATGTGTGTGGTGTGGTGATTGGTGGTTGTACAGAGAGTAGGATTAGTGCATGTAGGTACATTTTGCATCTGGTGTCACGGGTCACATTCTGTGCAAAACTGTTTATTTCAGTGGGTCCTTGGTTTGTACTAGGGGTGAGTTTTGGGTTTGCAGGTGCAATCCTGTTTTCCTTGCACTGTAGGTCCCTGCTAGCACTAATTTCTGTACATTTCTGCCTTACACGATGCATTTGCGCCATGCAATCCTAGTGCACGCCCCCGGTACTTATGCAGCCTCTTTCAATGTCTTTCTATAAATCACGCCCCTTGTGTTGAATCACTGACAATTACTTCCAGATTTAAAAAGATGATAGAGAGAGAAGAGCAGGATATGCACTGCTGTCATCCAATGGATAGACAGTAGTGCCACTTCCTACATTTCACTCCTGCTATGATTTTAGGATTGAAAATTGAGGTCTTGTAACTGGAAGCATTACTGCTATATCTTTTCTTCAACTGTGTGGGTCTGCAACTCGCAGTTTTTCATTAAAAAAAGAAGCTTTATTTTTGTTAAACTCTTTTATCCTGTTTTGGAGGATTGAAATGAGGGAAGGAACTGGTCTTTGTTATAATGAATTTGTTTGTGATTGCATTTTTTTGTTTTCCGTAAACCTTTCTATGTGATTCCATCAAACAAAGTTAATTTGTGATCTTCTACTTCCACTCTCCTATGATGATTTTTTTCATTATTTTTTTCTTTTCATACAGTCCACCCATTCCCCTGTCATACCTGCCCCTAAACCACCCGCTCTACACCTGTATTCTACACCAAGCACACCCAGGTACACTCATTAAATGAAAAAAGTTGACCAAGAAGAGTCGAACTACAAGACCACAAAGTAAATGTGGTTGATGGAACCACTGCATACCGTACACATGTGTTTATGGACAGCCTATTTCGGTTACATATACTTGTAGAGCATCCAAGTGTCGTTGCAGGCCCACTTGAGTCTGATAAATAAGGACTAGATCGTCTGCATAAAGAAGTCTATCAAGAAGGCAGCCAGCCAATTTAGGCAGAAAGCTTCTTATGCTCGTCAGTAAATTTTCAATATCAGAAATGAACAGATTGAAGAGAGCAGGTGCCAAAGTGCAACCTTGCTTCAGGCCTTTCGTGGTAGGAATTGAGTTGGAGAGTACACCCTTGCCATCACATTTCATTTGTAGTGACGTCCTTTAATACCTTCCAGGATATCAGTGGGACAACTCCAATTCTCCATCTTCACCCAAAGTTTATTCTGATCGATGGTATAGAAGGCCTGGGCGAGATCAATAAAGCCTATATGGAACTTTGCCGCTTTGCTCTGCTTAATTCGGCTCTTCAAGATGTTTATCAAAAATACATTGAGCGCCATGCCCAATCCCTTCACAAAACCTGACTGCCTAATATCATACTTTCCCATTTACATGATCCAGTTTGTTAAACATTGTAATATAAGGGATGCAAAGAGCTATCCTGACACATCCAGCAGAACAATCTGCCTATAGTTAGACAGGCTAGACCTGTCCCACTTTTTGAAAATGGGAACTATAATCAAGGTTTTCGAGAATGTTGGTACTCCACTCACCTTCTTAATATATTCAAAAAGAGCCCACAAAAAGGATGCCCACTACTCCGGATTTTCCTTCAGCATGACATTAGTCATCCCGTAAGGGCCAGGTGCCCTAGAGTTGCTGGATTATCTAATCAGATGAAGGATCTCTTCTTGCGATGTTTCAAACAGCCATCCCCCAGACATCATAGGCTTTGGGCCCTCTGCAGGTTTATCATTATGGTGAAACAAGGCCCCTAAAATGATCTCCCCAGCCTTTGGCTGACACTGACACTGCGTTCAAAGGCCAAGCCTCTTGCGGGCGCCTTACACAATTAATCCATAACCAGATTTACGAGTTGTTCTTTGCCTCGATGCTCTTTAGCATTATTTCAGCATCACGTTTAGTAAGCATGTGTTCATGTACTCGGACCCAGGGATGTCATGTAGGTGTCGCCAGAGGTTGCAACTGCGACCTCTGAGGTCTCCCTTGCGCCCTCTCTGGTCTCCCTTGCGACCTCCAAAAAAAAAACAAAAAACCTTTTGTTTTGTAATGCAAGCTCCTGGGCTGTGTCCAGCACCATGTGGCTCTTTACTTCTGGAGTGGCTGGCTTTCTTTTTCAGGCCCCTTAAAAAAAGAAGAAAAATAATAAGAACAGGAATGCCACCAGTCTAACACTTTGAGCACTGACCCGAAATAAGAAAGAATAGGAACACCAAATAATGTGTATTTCTGGAATTCTGTACAATAATTGCTAGACTCATTAAAGATTTATTTCAGGCACACTTCAGGGGGTGAGTCACTGATTTAGAGGCCGATTCATGGAATAATTAGCGCGGCGCAAGTGGGCAAAAACGTGCGAATCGCAGTGGAATAGCGAAAATCGCAGTGAACGTGCGAAAATCGCACGAAAAGCAGCACACGTCGATTCATGGAAGGCCGTGCGCGAGAAAACCAGCGGATGTGCGAAAAAAAAGTGCGCGGCGCACGTTGGCGCACGTTGGCGCACAGGCCATCTAACAGCGTGCGCCAGGTCACAGCGAAAATCGCACAGGCCACAGCGAAATTCGCACATAGCGCGGCGCACGCAATAAAAGTAGGCGGAACACGGGCGTAACACTCGGAATGGGGAACAACTTGCCAAAACGTGGGCGTCACGGGGGAAGTACAGGGCACAAGTGCGCGGAACGCCCACACGCTCGCCTACAACACGTATTCATGGAATAGAATAGGGGAAAAAAGCGCACGCTCAAACCAGCGCACAGGCACAAACACGACCGCCACAAGAAAGGAGGCGGTAGCGTCTCTGCGGCTGTAAGAAATGTGCGCCAAAAGGTGCGCCAACAAATAGCACCTATATACTGCCAT
Organism: Ambystoma mexicanum; assembly: GCF_040938575.1. Lineage (NCBI taxonomy): Eukaryota > Metazoa > Chordata > Amphibia > Caudata > Ambystomatidae > Ambystoma > Ambystoma mexicanum. The sequence goes on from NC_090927.1 coordinate 243,482,082, forward strand.
GATGAATGTCCCATACTGTGGCCCTCCAGGAAAAATGACGTGCAAAGGGGTACCCACAAACACGGACACCCGCTGACAAAAAATACGTGTGCATGTATACCGGGGTGCGCGGGAAGTGTCACACGCGATTTGCAGGGTACGTGCATCACAGGGGTTCGCGTGAAGTTATTCACACGATCGGGCCTGGGGGAGCGGGCTACGTGTATTACAGGGGTTCGCGTGAAGTTCCTCACGCGATCGGGCCTGGGGGAGCGGGCTACGTGTATTACAGGGGTTCGCGTGAAGTTCCTCACGCGATCGGGCCTGGGGGAGCGGGCTACGTGTATTACAGGGGTTCGCGTGAAGTTCCTCACGCGATCGGGCCTGGGGGAGCGGGCTACGTGTATTTCAGGGGTTCGCGTGAAGTTCCACACGCGATCGGGCCTGGGGGAGCGGGCTACGTGTATTACAGGGGTTCGCGTGAAGTTCCTCACGCGATCGGGCCTGGGGGAGCGGGCTACGTGTATTACAGGGGTTCGCGTGAAGTTCCTCACGCGATCGGGCCTGGGGGAGCGGGCTACGTGTATTTCAGGGGTTCGCGTGAAGTTCCACACGCGAATAGCCTGGCCGCATGTATTTCAGGGGTGCGCGGGAAGTTTTACACGCGAATAGCCTGGGCGCGTGTATTTCAGGGGTGCGCGGGAAGTTTTACACGCGAATAGCCTGGGCGCGTGTATTTCAGGGGTGCGCGGGAAGTTTTACACGCGATTTCTGCACGGTACGTGTATTTCAGGGGTGCCGGGGAGTCCCACATGTGATTTGACAGTGTGGGTCCTCCCAGGTGTACCCTGTACACCCTCCACGGCCCCTGCAGGCAGCCCACACCACAGGGGACTACCCTGCATCCCTGGTCATGTCCCGCAGGCAGCCCACCCAACATGGGCATGCCCCCCAGCAAAGGCACATGTCTCCTTGAACTAATGAACACCAACACATGTCCCCTTGCACCCCCACCCCCCAGCACTGTGGGGCACATGCCAGCAGTCCCCCACCCATGTCCAACTCATGTCCCCCACCACCCCCACCCCCCAGCACTGTGGGGCACCTGCCAGTAGGCCCCCACCCATGTCCAACTCATGTCTCCCACCACCCCCACCCCCCAGCCACCAGGGTCACCCTCCACCAGGGCCCCACTCATGTCTCCGACCACCCCCACCACCCAGCACTGTAGGGCACCTGCCAGCAGGCCCCCACCCATGTCCAACTCATGTCTCCCACCACCCCCACACCCCAGCACTGTGGGGCACCTGCCAGCAGGCCCCCACCCATGTCCAACTCATGTCTCCCACCACCCCCACACCCCAGCACTGTGGGGCACCTGCCAGCAGGCCCCCACCCATGTCCAACTCATGTCTCCCACCACCCCCACCCCCCAGCCACCAGGGTCACCCTCCACCAGGGCCCCACTCATGTCTCCCACCACCCCCACCCCCCAGCAGTGCAGGGTCACCCTCCACCAGGGCCCCACTCATGTCTCCCACCACCCCCACCCCCCAGCACTGTGGGGCACCTGCCAGTAGGCCCCCACCCATGTCCAACTCATGTCTCCCACCACCCCCACCCCCCAGCCACCAGGGTCACCCTCCACCAGGGCCCCACTCATGTCTCCCACCACCCCCACCACCCAGCACTGTAGGGCACCTGCCAGCAGGCCCCCACCCATGTCCAACTCATGTCTCCCACCACCCCCACCCCCCAGCACTGTGGGGCACCTGCCAGTAGGCCCCCACCCATGTCCAACTCATGTCTCCCACCACCCCCACCCCCCAGCACTGTGGGGCACCTGCCAGCAGGCCCCCACCCATGTCCAACTCATGTCTCCCACCACCCCCACACCCCAGCACTGTGGGGCACCTGCCAGCAGGCCCCCACCCATGTCCAACTCATGTCTCCCACCACCCCCACCCCCCAGCCACCAGGGTCACCCTCCACCAGGGCCCCACTCATGTCTCCCACCACCCCCACCCCCCAGCAGTGCAGGGTCACCCTCCACCAGGGCCCCACTCATGTCTCCCACCACCCCCACCCCCCAGCAGTGCAGGGTCACCCTCCACCAGGGCCCCACTCATGTCTCCCACCACCCCCACCCCCCAGCACTGTGGGGCACCTGCCAGCAGGCCCCCACCCATGTCCAACTCATGTCTCCCACCACCCCCACACCCCAGCACTGTGGGGCACCTGCCAGCAGGCCCCCACCCATGTCCAACTCATGTCTCCCACCACCCCCACACCCCAGCACTGTGGGGCACCCTCCACCAGGGCCCCACTCATGTCTCCCACCACCCCCACACCCCAGCAGTGCAGGGTCACCCTCCACCAGGCCCCCACTCATGTCTCCCACCACCCCCACCCCCCAGCAGTGCAGGCTCAACCTCCACCAGGCCCCCACTCATGTCCCCCTGCACCCCCACCCCCCTGCCACCATGTGCAGCCCCCACCAGGTCCTCACAATCCCCAATCATGTGCGTAATGGTCAGCCTCCACAGCCAAAAAGACCTACCAAGTAACCCATTCACCCACATGGAAATGGAAATCACATGTTACACCCCCAATGTACATGAAGCAAATGAACCCATGTCCGTCACACACATATTTTCAAATTGAATGGGAAAACACACAACATGACATGCATGAAACCAATGACATGAAACCACACAGTGAACAATGTAAAAAAAAATGTATTGAAAAAAATACAAATGCCAAAGAAAGAAAACTAACTACAATGTAAATGTGAAAAAATAAGCTGCATGTCCGCATAAAAACACAAAACTAGAAAATCAAATCAAAAAAATTATGTCCAAAGTGAAATGTAAAAACTCTCCATGCAACAAAGAACTATGTACAAAAATAACAAGGGTCCATCATCACAACTGAACTAAGGAAACCTCCTAAAAAACCTACCTAAATATCAACTATATACAAAAAGTGGAGCAGTGTCCGTCGACTCCAAATAATGATAAGAACGAAAGGAAACCTAAAACTAAAGAACTATATACAAAGGCGGCGGGCAAGTCCAGCGGCTCACTCTGTGGTGTTCCGGGCCAGGGCATCATCGAACTCCTGTTCGATGTCCCGGAGGCGGTCCAGTTCCATGGCCCCGAGGGTCCGCAGGGACGACGCTGTGTCCTCCTCCAACCCCCTGCGGATTGCCTCGAGGCACTCGGCCCGCCTCAGGGCCCTCCGCATGGAGTTCTCCGCCCTGACCATTGTGAGCCGCGCCTCTTCCGCCCGCCGCCGCTCCGCACCTATGGCGTGGCCCAACCGCTGCCACACGGAAGACACTCTCTGTCATGGGTCCTCCTGCCCTCCGGCCGATGCCTGCCCCTCCGATGTCGAAGGCCCCGAGCCTTCATGGCTCCCACCATCTTGCTGCTGCTGCTGCTCTGCCTCTGCCCGTGCACTGCCTCCTGCTGCCTGCACATCCTCCGCCGGCTGGGGTGCACCTGTTGATGTGGCCACCCCTGCTGGACGTCCGACTCCCGACTGTGGCAGGGATGCCTCCTCCACCAGCCTGGCCGCACTGTCAGAGGCAGCTCCACAGGGCACCCAGGTGACTGATGGGTGGGAAGATGGCACAGAGGACGACTGGCGCGTAGGGGGTCCAGTTGAGGAGGGGGTCGGAGCAAGCCCCATCAGACAGCGGAATCCGGCCTGGGTGACCTGTCCCAGCAGGCTGACGTGGTCAACGAGCCATTCGAGATGACGTGCAGTCTCTCCATGAAAAGACTGCAGGTCACCTCGCATGGCCCGTTGACGCAACGCCACACCAGCCAGGACAGGCTCAACCCGGTCCTGGATGGCCACGTCCGCAGGCAGAGGAAGGCCAGTTGACGTCAGCTCATCCCCTGCCTGAAAACGGGTCTGGACGTAGGCATCCCTGCTGGTGCAAGATGATGCAGGGACAGGATCGGGGACAGGATTGCACACAGGCACCTCCGCGGCCGCCTGTGCTGCCTCCTGTCCCTGGTCCTGCACTGCACCACTAGCACCAGTGGGATCCCCACCTCCAGACCCTGTCTCTGGTGCTTGCGCGGCCCCCTCCTCCACCAAACCCCCCACCAACCTGGATGACTCTGTGCCATCTTCCCCTGTTGGGCCCTGTGGGGTCCCAGCTGCCCCTTCTGCTGCCGAGGAGTCCAACTGCAACCTCCGCCTCTTGGACCTCCCCCCGGCAGCTGCGGCCTGGGACGCGGCACCGGACTCCTCACTCCCCGACGAGATGACAACACGGGAGGGGAGCCGGGCCTTGCGTCTCCGGCTGGCGGTCGGATCCCCGCCGCTGTGCTCCACAGCACCTTCTCCGCCCTCTTCATCAGTTGACGCTGCAGACAGGGAGAAACAAAACACAGGCATCAGGGCACTGTACAATGGACACATACACGCATGACAGTTGCACATGAGTGGCATTGGCAAACCTCAGACATGTCATCACAATCCCCAACAGACATGTCATTGCAACTGGCACACATGAGCCATACCACAGCCATATCGCAACTGCCACCACCATCCCCACACATACAACAGCATCAGCAGCCAAAGGGGAGCCATACATCACATGCAACACAGGAAGTGCACCACACATGTACACACACCACCACACTTGCATGCATGTCTACACCTCTGCCAAGTGTCGCACTGTTCAGACGGGCATCCATGTCACATCTGCCAATCAGGCTTCCACATACCGCTGTCACATGCATCCATGTAGCATCACTGTTGCACCTTTGACAAATACACACACATGCACATGTACACAGTGCTCATACATGCAGCCGAAAACAACATACATGCCTGACATCACGGACATGTCTACTTACATACACATTCATCCAAACATGTGTGCACGCACAACTGCATTTGCCATGCAAGCCCACACACACAAGCACCATCCATGTCTCACACATTACAGCCCTCGCATGTGTCAGCCCCACGGCCCTGTACACCCCCACCCATACTCCACCCCATACAAACAGATGTGCAACTGGCACAATGGGGAATGATCACCACACGCCCTGCTCACAACCAGGATGCATGTACACTCACCGCTCGACTCCAGACGGCTCTGCTTCTCTAGGACCTGGACGTGGAGCGCTGGGGATATGCGTTCCAGGACCCCCATCTGTTCTTCCGACAAGTGGCCCCGGCGCCCCTTGGCATCCGCTGCCTTCAAGAGGCGCCGGGCCTTGTTCAGGGTCCTGGACCTGAAGTCCTCCCAGCGCTTCCTGACATGTTGTAAGTCCCGGACTGCCACCCCCTCCGCGTTGATGGCAGTCACGATGTCTGTCCAGATCCGAGTCCGTCCTTCCTTGTCGGCGCGGGAACTTCCAAAGAGGGCATCATACTGCCCCAGGACTTGCTCCACCAGGACACCAACTTCGGTGGCACTGAAGCTGGTGCCCCTCTGCCTCTCTGGCCGGGGGTTGTCAGTGGTCACAGATGGTGTTAGCCCCGACATGACAACCCCAGAGGCAGGAGTGGGTGGGCAACTGGGTCCTGGGGCTGGGCTGTGGAGCGATGGAATTCCAGTCGGGAGTCTTCTGTTCCAGCAGGGGTGGTCACAGCAACAGCACCCCTGGCTGATGTGCAGGCAGCAAATGGCAGTGCACGTGGGCAGCAGGCAGTCAGGCAGCAGCAGATAGCAGGTGGGAGCGTGCTCGGGGCTCTGGGGGGCAGTAATTCGGCCTTCTGGGCAGGAGCGTGGTCTCCCGTGTGCTCACGCGTGGCCAGCTTGGTACGGAGTGAATTGGCACGTGAAAATCCTGCACGTCAGCGTGAAAACCGAGGAAAGGCCCTTAGCGCGTAAGCGCGTCAGCACGCATACGCGATTCCATTGGACCAAAGGCCCTCAGCGCGTAAGCGCGTCTGTGACGTGACCCGCACGGGTGTTTCCCACACAGCACGTGATGACAGAGCACACGTGGAAAGACTGCACGTCAGAGTCTCATAGCGTGTGATTGGTGGAAATGGCCGTACACCGGGATACAGGTGCGCTGACGTACTTGCGTGTGTAAGTGTCCGCGCACACCTCATATACACGTACATAGGCCAATCGCGTGTACACGCACTTTTGTCCAATTACACGCTATGAGACTCTGACGTGCAGTCTTTCCACGTGTGCTCTGTCATCACGTGCTGTGTGGGAAACACCCGTGCGGGTCACGTCACAGACGCGCTTACGCGCTGAGGGCCTTTGGTCCAATGGAATCGCGTATGCGTGCTGACGCGCTTACGCGCTAAGGGCCTTTCCTCGGTTTTCACGCTGACGTGCAGGATTTTCACGTGCCAATTCACTCCGTACCAAGCTGGCCACGCGTGAGCACACGGGAGACCACGCTCCTGCCCAGAAGGCCGAATTACTGCCCCCCAGAGCCCCGAGCACGCTCCCACCTGCTATCTGCTGCTGCCTGACTGCCTGCTGCCCACGTGCACTGCCATTTGCTGCCTGCACATCAGCCAGGGGTGCTGTTGCTGTGACCACCCCTGCTGGAACAGAAGACTCCCGACTGGAATTCCATCGCTCCACAGCCCAGCCCCAGGACCCAGTTGCCCACCCACTCCTGCCTCTGGGGTTGTCATGTCGGGGCTAACACCATCTGTGACCACTGACAACCCCCGGCCAGAGAGGCAGAGGGGCACCAGCTTCAGTGCCACCGAAGTTGGTGTCCTGGTGGAGCAAGTCCTGGGGCAGTATGATGCCCTCTTTGGAAGTTCCCGCGCCGACAAGGAAGGACGGACTCGGATCTGGACAGACATCGTGACTGCCATCAACGCGGAGGGGGTGGCAGTCCGGGACTTACAACATGTCAGGAAGCGCTGGGAGGACTTCAGGTCCAGGACCCTGAACAAGGCCCGGCGCCTCTTGAAGGCAGCGGATGCCAAGGGGCGCCGGGGCCACTTGTCGGAAGAACAGATGGGGGTCCTGGAACGCATATCCCCAGCGCTCCACGTCCAGGTCCTAGAGAAGCAGAGCCGTCTGGAGTCGAGCGGTGAGTGTACATGCATCCTGGTTGTGAGCAGGGCGTGTGGTGATCATTCCCCATTGTGCCAGTTGCACATCTGTTTGTATGGGGTGGAGTATGGGTGGGGGTGTACAGGGCCGTGGGGCTGACACATGCGAGGGCTGTAATGTGTGAGACATGGATGGTGCTTGTGTGTGTGGGCTTGCATGGCAAATGCAGTTGTGCGTGCACACATGTTTGGATGAATGTGTATGTAAGTAGACATGTCCGTGATGTCAGGCATGTATGTTGTTTTCGGCTGCATGTATGAGCACTGTGTACATGTGCATGTGTGTGTATTTGTCAAAGGTGCAACAGTGATGCTACATGGATGCATGTGACAGCGGTATGTGGAAGCCTGATTGGCAGATGTGACATGGATGCCCGTCTGAACAGTGCGACACTTGGCAGAGGTGTAGACATGCATGCAAGTGTGGTGGTGTGTGTACATGTGTGGTGCACTTCCTGTGTTGCATGTGATGTATGGCTCCCCTTTGGCTGCTGATGCTGTTGTATGTGTGGGGATGGTGGTGGCAGTTGCGATATGGCTGTGGTATGGCTCATGTGTGCCAGTTGCAATGACATGTCTGTTGGGGATTGTGATGACATGTCTGAGGTTTGCCAATGCCACTCATGTGCAACTGTCATGCGTGTATGTGTCCATTGTACAGTGCCCTGATGCCTGTGTTTTGTTTCTCCCTGTCTGCAGCGTCAACTGATGAAGAGGGCGGAGAAGGTGCTGTGGAGCACAGCGGCGGGGATCCGACCGCCAGCCGGAGACGCAAGGCCCGGCTCCCCTCCCGTGTTGTCATCTCGTCGGGGAGTGAGGAGTCCGGTGCCGCGTCCCAGGCCGCAGCTGCCGGGGGGAGGTCCAAGAGGCGGAGGTTGCAGTTGGACTCCTCGGCAGCAGAAGGGGCAGCTGGGACCCCACAGGGCCCAACAGGGGAAGATGGCACAGAGTCATCCAGGTTGGTGGGGGGTCTGGTGGAGGAGGAGGCCGTGCAAGCACCAGAGACGGGGTCTGGAGGTGGGGATCCCACTGGTGCTAGTGGTGCAGTCCAGGACCAGGGACAGGAGGCAGCACAGGCGGCCGCGGAGGTGCCTGTGTGCAATCCTGTCCCCGATCCTGTCCCTGCATCATCTTGCACCAGCAGGGATGCCTACGTCCAGACCCGTTTTCAGGCAGGGGATGAGCTGACGTCAACTGGCCTTCCTCTGCCTGCGGACGTGGCTATCCAGGTCCGGGTTGAGCCTGTCCTGGCTGGTGTGGCGTTGCGTCAACGGGCCATGCGAGGTGACCTGCAGTCTTTTCATGGAGAGACTGCACGTCATCTCGAATGGCTCGTTGACCACGTCAGCCTGCTGGGACAGGTCACCCAGACCGGATTCCTCCGTCTGATGGGGCTTGTTCCGACCCCCTCCTCAACTGGACCCCCTACGCGCCAGTCGTCCTCTGTGCCATCTTCCCACCCATCAGTCACCTGGGTGCCCTGTGGAGCTGCCTCTGACAGTGCGGCCAGGCTGGTGGAGGAGGCATCTCTGCCACAGTCGGGAGTCGGACGTCCAGCAGGGGTGGCCACATCAACAACTGCACCCCAGCCGGCGGAGGATGTGCAGGCAGCAGGAGGCAGTGCACGGGCAGAGGCAGAGCAGCAGCAGCAGCAAGATGGTGGGAGCCATGAAGGCTCGGGGCCTTCGACATCGGAGGGGCAGGCATCGGCCGGAGGGCAGGAGGACCCAGGACAGAGAGTGTCTTCCGTGTGGCAGCGGTTGGGCCACGCCATAGGTGCGGAGCGGCGGCGGGCGGAAGAGGCGCGGCTCACAATGGTCAGGGCGGAGAACTCCATGCGGAGGGCCCTGAGGCGGGCCGAGTGCCTCGAGGCAATCCGCAGGGGGTTGGAGGAGGACACGGCGTCGTCCCTGCGGACCCTCGGGGCCATGGAACTGGACCGCCTCCGGGACATCGAACAGGAGTTCGATGATGCCCTGGCCCGGAACACCACAGAGTGAGCCGCTGGACTTGCCCACCGCCTTTGTACATAGTTCTTTAGTTTTAGGTTTCCTTTGTTTTTTCTTATGATTTGGAGTCGACGGACACTGCTCCACTTTTTGTATATAGTTGATATTTAGGTAGGTTTTTTAGGAGGTTTCCTTAGTTCTGTTGTGATGATGGACACTTGTTATTTTTGTACATAGTTCTTTGTTGCACGGAGAGTTTTTACATTTCACTTTGGACAACATTTTTTGGATTAGATTTTCTAGTTTTGTGTTTTTATGCGGACATGCGGCTTCTTTTTTCACATTTACATTGTAGTTAGTTTTCTTTCTTTAGCATTTGTATTTTTTTCTAATACATTTTTTTTTACATTGTTCACTGTGTGGTTTCATCTCATTGGTTTCATGCATGTCATGTTGTGTGTTTTCCCATTCAATTGGAAAATATGTGTGTGACGGACATGGGTTCATTTGCTTCATGAACATTGGGGGTGTAACATGTGATTTCCATTTCCATGTGGGTGAATGGGTTACTTGGTAGGGCTTTTTGGCTGTGGAGGCTGACCAATACGCACATTGTGAGGACCTGGTGGGGGCTGCACATGGTGGCAGGGGGGTGGGGGTGGTGGGAGACATGAGTGGGGGCCTGGTGGAGGGTGCCCCTGCACTGCTGGGGGGTGGGGGTGGTGGGAGACATGAGTGGGGGCCTGGTGGAGGGTGACCCTGGTGGCTGGGGGGTGGGGGTGGTGGGAGACATGAGTGGGGGCCTGGTGGAGGGTGCCCCAGCACTGCTGGGGGGTGGGGGTGGTGGGAGACATGAGTGGGGGCCTGGTGGAGGGTGCCCCTGGTGGCTGGGGGGTGGGGGTGGTGGGAGACATGAGTGGGGGCCTGGTGGAGGGTGCCCCTGCACTGCTGGGGGGTGTGGGTGGTGGGAGACATATGTGGGGGCCTGGTGGAGGGTGCCCCTGGTGGCGGGGGGGTGGGGGTGATAGGGGACATGAGTGGGGGCCTGGTGGAGGCTGCCCCTGCACTGCTGGGTGGTGGGGGTGGTGGGAGACATGAGTGGGGGCCTGGTGGAGGGTGCCCCTGCACTGCTGGGGGGTGGGGGTGGTGGGAGACATGAGTGGGGGCCTGGTGGAGGGTGCCCCTGCACTGCTGGGGGGTGGGGGTGGTGGGAGACATGAGTGGGGGCCTGGTGGAGGGTGCCCCTGGTGGCTGGGGGGTGGGGGTGGTGGGAGACATGAGTGGGGGCCTGGTGGAGGGTGCCCCTGCACTGCTGGGGGGTGGGGGTGGTGGGAGACATGAGTGGGGGCCTGGTGGAGGGTGCCCCTGCACTGCTGGGGGGTGGGGGTGGTGGGAGACATGAGTGGGGGCCTGGTGGAGGGTGACCCTGGTGGCTGGGGGGTGGGGGTGGTGGGAGACATGAGTTGGACATGGGTGGGGGCCTACTGGCAGGTGCCCCACAGTGCTGGGGGGTGGGGGTGGTGGGAGACATGAGTTGGACATGGGTGGGGGCCTGCTGGCAGGTGCCCCACAGTGCTGGGGGGTGGGGGTGGTCGGAGACATGAGTGGGGCCCTGGTGGAGGGTGACCCTGGTGGCTGGGGGGTGGGGGTGGTGGGAGACATGAGTGGGGGCCTGGTGGAGGGTGCCCCTGCACTGCTGGGGGGTGGGGGTGGTGGGAGACATGAGTGGGGGCCTGGTGGAGGGTGCCCCTGGTGGCTGGGGGGTGGGGGTGGTGGGAGACATGAGTGGGGGCCTGGTGGAGGGTGCCCCTGCACTGCTGGGGGGTGTGGGTGGTGGGAGACATATGTGGGGGCCTGGTGGAGGGTGCCCCTGGTGGCGGGGGGGTGGGGGTGATAGGGGACATGAGTGGGGGCCTGGTGGAGGCTGCCCCTGCACTGCTGGGTGGTGGGGGTGGTGGGAGACATGAGTGGGGGCCTGGTGGAGGGTGACCCTGGTGGCTGGGGGGTGGGGGTGGTTGGAGACATGAGTGGGGGCCTGGTGGAGGGTGCCCCTGCACTGCTGGGGGGTGGGGGTGGTGGGAGACATGAGTGGGGGCCTGGTGGAGGGTGACCCTGGTGGCTGGGGGGTGGGGGTGGTGGGAGACATGAGTTGGACATGGGTGGGGGCCTACTGGCAGGTGCCCCACAGTGCTGGGGGGTGGGGGTGGTGGGAGACATATGTGGGGGCCTGGTGGAGGGTGCCCCTGGTGGCGGGGGGGTGGGGGTGATAGGGGACATGAGTGGGGGCCTGGTGGAGGCTGCCCCTGCACTGCTGGGTGGTGGGGGTGGTGGGAGACATGAGTGGGGGCCTGGTGGAGGGTGCCCCTGGTGGCTGGGGGGTGGGGGTGGCGGGAGACATGAGTGGGGGCCTGGTGGAGGGTGCCCCAGCACTGCTGGGGGGTGGGGGTGGTGGGAGACATGAGTGGGGGCCTGGTGGAGGGTGCCCCTGGTGGCTGGGGGGTGGGGGTGGTGGGAGACATGAGTGGGGGCCTGGTGGAGGGTGCCCCTGCACTGCTGGGGGGTGGGGGTGGTGGGAGACATGAGTGGGGGCCTGGTGGAGGGTGCCCCTGCACTGCTGGGGGGTGGGGGTGGTGGGAGACATGAGTGGGGGCCTGGTGGAGGGTGCCCCTGGTGGCTGGGGGGTGGGGGTGGTGGGAGACATGAGTGGGGGCCTGGTGGAGGGTGCCCCTGCACTGCTGGGGGGTGTGGGTGGTGGGAGACATATGTGGGGGCCTGGTGGAGGGTGCCCCTGGTGGCGGGGGGGTGGGGGTGATAGGGGACATGAGTGGGGGCCTGGTGGAGGGTGCCCCTGGTGGCTGGGGGGTGGGGGTGGTGGGAGACATGAGTGGGGGCCTGGTGGAGGGTGCCCCTGCACTGCTGGGGGGTGGGGGTGCAGGGGGACATGAGCAGGTGTGCAGGGTAGTCCCCTGTTTTGTGGGCTGCCTGCAGGGGCTGTGGAGGGTGTACAGGGAACACCTGTGAGGACCCACCCAGCCTAATTGCGTGTGATAATTCCCGCACACCCCTGTAATACACGTACCAAGCCAAATCGCGTGTGATAATTCCCACGCACCCCTGTAATACACGTACCTGGCCAAATCGCATGTGAAACTTCCCGCATACCCCTGTAATACACGTACCCTGGCCAATCGCGTGTTGAACTTCCCGCGTACCCCTGTAATACACGTACCCTGGCCAATCGCGTGTTAAACTTCCCGCGTACCCCTGTAATATACGTACCCTGGCTAATCGCGTGTATAACTTCACGCGTACCCCTGTAATACACGTACCCTGGCCAATCGCGTGTTAAACTTCCCGCGTACCCCTGTAATACACGTACCCTGGCCAATCGCGTGTTAAACTTCCCGCGTACCCCTGTAATACACGTACCCTGGCCAATCGCGTGTTAAACTTCCCGCGTACCCCTGTAATACACTTACCCTGGCTAATCGCGTGTTAAACTTCCCGCGTACCCCTGTAATACACGTACCCTGGCCAATCGCGTGTTAAACTTCCCGCGTACCCCTGTAATACACGTACCCTGGCTAATCGCGTGTATGACTTCACGTGTACCCCTGTAATACACTTACACTGGCTAATCGCGTGTTAAACTTCCCGCGTACCCCTTTGATACACGTACCCTGGCCAATCGCGTGTTAAACTTCCCGCGTACCCCTGTAATACACGTACCCTGGCCAATCGCGTGTTAAACTTCCCGCGTACCCCTGTAATACACGTACCCTGGCTAATCGCGTGTATTACTTCACGTGTACCCTGTAATACACTTACCCTGGCTAATCGCGTGTTAAACTTCCCGCGTACCCCTGTAATACACGTACCCTGGCCAATCGCGTGTTAAACTTCCCGCGTACCCCTGTAATACACGTACCCTGGCCAATCGCGTGTTGAACTTCCCGCGTACCCCTGTAATACACGTACCCTGGCTAATCGCGTGTATGACTTCACGTGTACCCCTGTAATACACTTACCCTGGCTAATCGCGTGTATGACTTCACGTGTACCCCTGATATGCACGTTACCCGCTTTGCGTTCCTTGTTTGGCTGCCCTGTAAACTGGTCCAGGGTTAGCGCAGCCCTTTGCGATGATTTAGCGATTTTGCTGGCTTTTCCTTGCGCGAGGGCGTTCTTGGGGGCGTTACTGGCGCTGCTGCAGGGTCGCTGCGATACTCTGCGCCACGGCTGGTTTGGGAGCATGAAATCCATGAATATGCTGTGCGCGGAAATCGGTTTTAGCGCACGTGCCTGGCGCAGTCAATCGCACGCGGACACTCTGCGCCAGCCGCTTGCGACACTTTTCTGCGAAATTCTATGAATTACCCTGCAAGTCTGTTCTTAAACGCCTCAACTCAGCCTTTCATCCTTCTGAGGTCGATAAATGAGTACCAACACAGGTTGAGTGATATTGGGTGTATATTTTTTCTATATAAAGAGCTTAAGCATAAGTGCTATAAAATAACACATCATTTGGTCATGGACGTCTGCTTGCATTCACAGTAATTTGGTAATATGGGCCTATACACACTGATCTTAACGCTACATATGGCAATCCATTCTTGAATGAAATGTACATCACATTATAGTGATATAGTAACCACATTTTTTGTAGAGTACAATGCTATGTGATGCCACTTCCTGTTTTGTCAACGGGTGAAAGGTTTTGTTCCATCGCTTCCCGCGATATCAATTCGGGGTGAGGTCAAGTGACATCATTTCCTGTGATGTAATCAGGGGTCAAGGGTCTTGTGATGTCACTTCCGCTACCCCTGGCATTTTGGTGAAATGACGTCCCTGCTCGGACCCAATTTCAGTAACACTGTTGGCGCTTTTTACAGTGCACAATTGATCCTTCTGTTCCTTGTTTCTTCAGCTGTCTCAAATTCGTACTTAATTGTTTTTTTTCTTAAAGGCTTCTCTCTTATCAAAACAGTGAACAGGTTTAAAAGTTCGTACAGAGTGGTCCTTTATCTTCTAAACAAAGTCCCATATCAGGTGGCAGTAGTTAACTTCCGATTCTGTTAACAGTGAACAGCAGGGTGTAATTGGCCAGAGATGTCCTTGAACTAGTACAGTTCACCCTACATTGAAAGAACATGTTTTGCCCCACAGTAATGTTTGCCTTAGTGCTAATACCTGACAAAAGATGTACTTCCACCCGTATGATAGAGTTAAAATTGCAGGGACGTACCACACATTTTAAGGAGCAATTTCAATTCATGATGGTGCAGTGGTTTCGGAATTTTGTATTTAAGCAATATAACCGGAGGAGGAGGGGCATTACCAGTGTGGTAATGCCCCGGAGAAGCATTTAGAAGCCTGCTTTAACGTTAGCCCCAGAACGCCACCCCATGCTAGGGTTATATTGATGTTAGTACCCCATCACGTTGCACCAGGGTACGAATATTGAATTTTTCTCTACTTCAGAAACGTCTGTTAACCGTTTCTCAACTCGAGAAAAAACAACCAAAAAGATGGCTGCCAAAGGGAGAACTTATGTAATTAGCTGGTGGGAGAAGATGGTGGCCTCCAGCTCCAAAGAGGCTTGGAGCAGGGGCATGGTAAAGCCCCCGTTCTGAGCTTCCCCATTGGCTGGGAGGTCCAAGCCACGTCCCCCACTGGTTGTTAACTAAAAAATAATGTGTTACTGTAAATAACTCAATGCCTGTAATAAAGTGTGCATGTAAATGCAGACAAATGTCCAAACACACCACGCTCTCTTTACAATTGCTGCTTTCCTCATAACGAATCCCTCAAGCTCTCGCCTCAATAAAATTGAATCATTGTTGGAGGCCATGATGTGTGATTGATGGACTCATGTAATGTGATCATTTTACATTAAAAGGAAACTGTTCACCCTTCCGACATTGTGGTAAGGGGGGTGGGGGGAGGGCACCCCAAGGCAATACAGGGCTTGACTCACATTTACATGGGCAGCATAAAAAGCACCTGCCAAACATGTTTCGACAATACAAAGTTTGAAGAGCAAAATACATCGGCATCGAAAACTCTGCCGAAATCTCAGTGCTCGCCTGTTTCTCTGCACTCCTCGGCTTCTGCGATGACATCGGCATCTGCGGAATTTTAATGACTCCAACATCGGATGCATGACTTGTACCATTGGGGGAATCTGTTTCATGCACAGAGCGATTGAACATATACGTGTTTGTTAAAATAAAACAAAGGATACCTTTGCAAAAATGATAAGGATCTTTCTATAAATCCGCATAAATTGCCTTTGCTCACCTGGAGAAAAAAAAATGGATTCTGTAAGAAAAAGAAAATAGCAGCCAGTGTAGGATGGAATCTAAGGTAGTGTGGCTAGAGAGCTGTCAGTCAGCCATCCATCCATCTGACTAATTGCCTTCCCACCGTCTCTCCATCATGTTTTTTTCATAGCTGGTCGCCTCTGGCTAAAATGCAAATAAGCGGGAAGAGACGTCTAGAAAAAGCTGCTGCTTTCTTAATTATCTGTCAGAGTATGGACCAGTGGACCCAGGACAGCACAGTGGAGTTATGTTAAGCAGCAAGGCATCATGGGAATTGGAGTGACAGCTCTTTCTCCTCGTGTGCGTGCGTGCGTTTCTTTCCCTCTCTATGCGAATGACAGTGCAGAAATGTGGGTTTTCCCACACTTCCTCTGAACGCCAGGGCCAGTGCTCAGGGGAGCACAGAGCCAAAACTGTCACTTTCCCAGACATGGTCTTATTGCTGCCACGGTGACAGGGTTGTTGACAAATGCCAGTAGTCATCTTGGCATCTTGGGAAATGTCTGCCATGATTGTGTCAACAACCTGACAGAAAGTGTTAATGTTTAAACTTCCTCCAGTGACAGAACCCTGTCTTGCTGACAGGCCATGTCATACGGCGCTCCATCTTTGTCAAACTTACTTAAAAATTAACACTTCCTCCCTTTTCTTTTGCGATTAACTGCCTTGGTGGTGTATTATTTTAAGGGTACACCTTTAAGGTAATTGTATAAGCGGGGTCCACAATGAGCCTTAATATTCGCAGACATTAAATATGTATGGCTGGGTTGTCCTTTTGACCTTTGCTGTAATGCTAATTATGTTCTTATTTCCTGTCCAATTTTTTGCCCCAGGTAGTCAATTCCTGAATAATTCAGGAACTATAAAATTCTATTCCTCAGCATACAATGTCGAAAATCAATTATACATGCTTAGTTTGGTGCACACAGAAAACAGTTACAAGTTTATACAACTGCATCTGCTGATATTTTTTTAAACTTTAATTTTTAGCCCACAAATGCCAGGAAAGGAAAGTTAAATTCTCACTCGAAGTTACCTTTGATTTCCTTCATCGTACATAGACACAGTGCAGAAGATGCCATTTCCATTATTTCAAAATATGTATTTTTCACAGTGCATGATATCGCGTTGTCTGATACTGCTTCAAGGAGTTACAGCGTGAGTACCCCTACAAGTCAACAGGAGAACGATTTGCAGGCGATCAAAAGCCCACTGTAAGAAGGACGTCAAGAATTGCTGTTTCTGCATCTGATCAAGCGCGTGTTCCTTTTCCCGCGAGAGCTATTTGGGTGTTTGGGTGCACCATGTAAACAGTTATTACCCTTTCATGATTTTCGCTCACGTCAAGTCGCTGGGCAGCACTAACCCTCCTCCACCAATGGCAGTAACTGCACATGCTTAAAAGCCACGGAAAACAGGAATGCATTAGCCTGCATAGAATTATGTACGAATGTGTAGTAAGTGCAGCAGGCTATCAAATATACGGAAGCAAGAAGCACGATCTGTTTTAAAGTTAGTTTGTACTTTTCTAATAATAATAATAATAATAATAATAATAATAATAATAATAATATTAACAATTATAACGATGATGACAACGATAAGAGTAATTATTATGACATAATGATAGTAATACTAGAAATACAAAATAGATATTTGTTATTGTTTGGTTTACAACAAAACTTAAAGAAAAAAATTGTAAAACAACACATATCATTACAAGGAACAATACGTCTACAAATTCAATAAAAAACAAAGACACCAATCCTAAACATGACACATTTAAAACATCCACCTAATAGCAGCACAATTATGTCACAGAATTACTAAAAATATTGATGTATCCCTATTAATAAAAAAGAAGTATGCAATCAGTAATAATTCATACCGCATTATGCACATAGATTCCATTATAAGTTTGTAATAGAAATGCAAGTTCTGCGATGTGAAAAGGTATGGACTTATCAATTGCAAGAGTAGCACTGTAAAAGGGTAGGGGGCTCCTTTTAATCGTTATACAGTCAGGCCCAAAATAAAAGTAACTTATATATAAAAGAAATGCAGGGGCACAGGTAAGTATGACCAAAGTTAGTGGTAGACTGAAACGTCATAAATAGACCTTACAGCAAGCTTTTGCAGGAAACATTTGTTACATTTTTGTATTAATCTGAAACAAAGCCGCAGTGGCTGGGTACACATGGCAGTAAGAGGCAAACAATAGTTGTTATTTTTTCGAGGTCACAGATTAGAACCTATGAGTCCCGCCGACAGGCAAGGAGGGCATAACCATTTTATGATTCAGAATGATTTGCAAAACGTGAGTTTTAGATGGAGTCTCAAATTGCCCCTTAGTACATTTTGCCTGGAAAGAGGGTTGAAGAGTTTTTAATCTGCAACATTTGTATAGCAGTTTGTCCGTGGTTCAAGGTTCTGTAGCATGGTAGAGAGTGTTTCTCATGAGAACGTAGGTGAGAGGGTGATGGATTGCGACATCACAAATTACAATTAAGGACAGTGTGGGAAGGTTTGTGGAGCCAATTACAGAACATAATTTATGTTTTTCCATAAAGATTTGCAGGGTGCATTTAAAGGCCTCTATCAAAGATCCCTTTCACATGAATGGCAGGCATTTTAAGCACTGAAACAAAAACGGCCTGGTCTGTGGGAAAGGACCTACCTGTCATTACCAATTGATAAGCAGCATTTCATTTTACAAAAGGAAGAAGGAATCAAAGATCCCTGTCAGATGGAAAACAGGATTTTAAACATTGAAAACATAAACATCCTGCACATGTGTGTGCAAATAGAAACGGTTTAAAAAAAAAAGTAAAAGACATCACTGCTCACAGAAAAATGTCAGGAAAACAAAACATGATGTGTGTGTTGAAAAAGAGAAATGTATATTATGTTTCACCCATAAAACTCTAGTGACATTCTGAAGAGCCACGTTGTCTTCATGAAAAAAAATGTCAGCCCAAGGCAGACCATTTTGCTGGCTGTGGGCAAACATTCACAAAGACATCTCCCACTTCCAGCCTGGATGTCTCATCTCCCATCTAATGACCAAACACAATAAAATGGCCTGCTAAAAGGCATTGAAATTCAGTGTTTTCTAGACCTGCTGGCTCTGAAAGCTTTGAC
This sequence comes from Ambystoma mexicanum, assembly GCF_040938575.1. Taxonomy (NCBI): domain Eukaryota; kingdom Metazoa; phylum Chordata; class Amphibia; order Caudata; family Ambystomatidae; genus Ambystoma; species Ambystoma mexicanum. Next base: position 243,500,542 of record NC_090927.1, read on the forward strand.
TCCAAGAAAGGTTACCGCTTGGCTGGAGCATGACTAAAATGTGTGAAAATGGGGGTACCCACTTCAAAGAGGAAGCTTCCAACACAAAGGATAAAGGCACAGGCTGACCCAGTGAAAACAAATGGCCGGAAGGCACAAAAGGGCCATTTTTCCCACTTGAAGAGTCACAAGTGATATAAAAGGACTATGATCATGTGGGCCTTTTTCTCAGCCATTTTAAGGCAGATGGATTTCATCTATGTAACATTTTTTATGCAATTTCCAGGCAATTTTGGATATATACAATTCATCCATGTGCAACTCTGGGACCTGTAAGGGCCAGCTAAACTAGATTTCTGGCTGATCTGAACATGCTTCAATGTGAGAGTTGGCGAGTGGGTGGAAACTGAAATTCAGGATATGCTTAATAACTTACATATTCATAACTGCTGTGCTTTTTATGGAAACGGCAGAAAGGTGCCACATGGCTGTGCTACAAGATACAGATTTAATGGTCGGCTTATCTAATTCCCCATAATTAATGGAAAAATAACATATGGTTAGTCTGGCAGTTTCTAGGAAAATTATGAAGTTGTGATACATAACTAGTTTTTTTCATAAAAGTTGAAAGGATAACAAAGGATGATGACAAATGGGAATGGCCATTTGTTGCTCCAGACCTCTAAACCAATCCTGACTTGGAGGCTGGCTTCGGGAGGAGAGAGAAGGGTAACTGTCCAATACTGGTGGCAGGAATTATTGCGGGGGGCATCCCCAAGATTGTTAAGTTGGTGGTGTCATTGCTGCTATATAAGGGGGCCTGAACTAGGACAGACAGACAGAAAAAGGAGAAAGACAGGAGGACAGAGAGAAGAGACAGACCCTCAGGAAGGCTGCTGTAACTTATAATCTGACAGCTGTAAGGATACACCAGAGGAGATTGCATCTGGGTGGAGCTGTCTATCCCTAGGAAGGCCTCAAGCTGACTTGGTCCTATGGTGAATAGTGGGAGGCCATCTTTGAGATTGGAGTGACCAGAGCCCTGCCCTATCTTTCCAGAGTGTATTGCAATGCAGATGGCTTTCCTGAGCCTTAAACAGAGGCTTGCTATGTAGATAGAACTGAGCCCTAAGGGAAACCAAAAGGTGGGGGGAGTCTGCTTGCCTTGAATCCTTTCACTTTATAGTGGGTAGAACTGTGTAGATCCTTAGCCAATTAATCAAAAATATTAATTTAATTATTTCCCCCTTTTGGCAGAACAGTACGGGGTGAATTTTGTTAAAATTCACAATTAACAAACTCACTTTCCAGTGTGCGCTGAAAACTATAGCCTATAATTTAATTGGGTAATCCTTGTTGTCCAGCTGACCCCGACTTCTTTAAGGAAGAGGGGTGTTTTTGTTCTTAAATTAATCCAACCTTTTTATCAAGCTTCCCAGCATGGGCCTTTCAGTGAGAGGCACCTGAAATCCAAAATTCCCCGAAGCATTCCAATTTGTGTGTCTGACTTCCCAACATAGACCAAAGCAAAGGGGGTCTGAAAAATAAACCGCTAAATCACCCTCTGTTTATTTTATCAAAAAGTGTGGATGAAATCATAATTACCAATCTTGAAATCCTACTGCTAACCGGCAGGAAAATCAAAATTGCACATTACATGATAAGTGCCTTTATTACTGATCAGTGTAATTATTTTGTGATTTGCAATGTGCAGAACATGCATAATTGTGTTTGTGTTCTTTTTAACTCACTTTTGTGATTTATTTTTGCTGAGAGATGTTGATTGTGTTGCACCACATATAAAGTGATGTTTTGACATGTCCATGCTCATTTCTATTACTGTTAATTCAAATAAATACCAATATATTTACCCTACAACACCCTGGTTCTTGGCTCATTGTTAGCTCAGGGGTGAGGGATCCAAGGGGCATTATATGCGTCTGAGATAGGAGAGTGGGGAGGGAAGGAACTCCCTGTGTTGAGGGTGGCTTCTCAATAACCTGTTATAGGTATAATGTGCGAGCACCAATCAGATTGGTGTGGGGAGATTTTTTCATGTTGCAAATGTAGTAATGTTAATTAGCTTGATTGTTATAATACTTTTAGATTTAGGGGTACCTTTTCACACAGTTCTGTTCCGCTATCTGTTTGAATATCGCTGTCCCAACTGTGTCTGGACCATGAATAAACATGCATTACTTCTAACGTCCATACACCCCTTTAATGTTTTATTGGTGAGTCCCAAGGAGATCCCCGACATAGGCAAAAATGATTACATCACTTTAACCCAGGTTCAGAGACTTCAAAAAATATGTGACTGCTATCACGTCTGAAGTGCCCCTTTTCCGCTGTTGCATACAATCTCTGATTCACATTCTTCTTCTTTCTTATTGCATTCTGGGGAAATGTCCACAACAGCGCAGCTTTAGCCAGGGGAGAAGATATTTGTCAAGAATCACGTTCGCAAATGGAAGGAGGAGTGCTTCAACGGCCCACATACCATAATATATTCAACACCCACTGCGAAAAACACCTAGAACTTGACTGCACTGTTGTGGGATAAACAAATCAGGGGTGACATTTTAGTTTGGGTGTGCATGAGAGTGTGAAGAGAGTGAAGAAGAATCTCCTCTAAGAAGAGGAAAGATGACATGGTGATATATACGTTTTTGAAATCGAAGGGCAACGAGGATGTGTCCACATCACAGACGTGCGCAAAGATAAGTGCTCTCTTTCCCCAAGTACAACATGGTGGGAAGTATATGAGAGATTAAAACGCTTCTCCACATTAGGCCTGCTAAAGTGCCCAGACACTGGCAACTGACTGTAATTCTAAGCCATATCATAAGTTTGGGCACACTCAACTGCGTGCTTGATAGGGAATCTGCCAAATTTCTGATCGATCTTAACCAATTGGTTAGACAAAGCAGAGGATTTTTGTTTCAAAATGTCATGTATGTTTTTTTTAACAGGCTGGGTGGAAACATGAAATCCAATATAAGTTAGACTATGTGAACACTTTATTGGAGTCTTCTATAATAACTATTGACGAGACACCCACGTCCTCGTACTCGACAACACCAGGATCTTTGTTTTACTAGGATTGATCTTCAATCCATTAACCTTGGAATAGTTAGAAAAGCCCTCCAGGATTCTCTGCAGGCCCATTTTGTTGTCGAAGAGGAGGAAATTTTCAGCATATGCAATCCATGGTACACTGAAATTGCCCAATTTTGGTGGAACAAAAGCTATCTTGTTCAGATGTTCATCAACGTCAGAGACATAAAGGTTGAACAGAAAGGGGGCCAAAACGCACCCCTGGCTAAGCCCCACATGAGCCTCAATCCTCTGAGACAAATCTCCTTCTTTATTGAGTCTCACTCTGACAGCAATGTTAGTGTGCAGACCAATTAACAGACTCAGTAGACCCCTCAGCATTCCCCACATTGACAGTTTAGACCAAAGTCTATTACAATTCACACATTCAAATGTTGCAGAGAGGTCTACTGAGGCAACACAATGTTTGGGCCAATGACTGCTCTCATGCCTGTTACAGGATTACTGCGATAATTAATTCATTAAGGTTCATCAAGTGGCCTTTCTGAAATCCAATTTATGAAGTCTCTGTGTTGAAACCACCCATTGTTCTTGGTGTAACGGAAACGCAGAGGCAAACATTTTACAATCAGCATCTATCAATAAAATATGCTGATAGTTCATTGGCTCAGATCTGAGACCATGCTTATGAATAGGGACCATGTTAGCCAATTGCCAAGATTCTTCAAATGAACCAATTGAGACTATATTTTTAAATAAGAGGGACAATACCCTTGCCCAGTTACCTGCATCTGCCTTAAAGGTGTTATTTGTTAGTCCATTCGGGCCTGGTGCTCTTGATATAGTACACTTTTTGGTTAGATCCAAAACTGTTTCAATCTCAATTGGCATCACCCAGTCCACATTAGCCAATTCACAGATTGTATTCAATTTCTCATTGGCCTCATTGATTTTTGAGCCATAAAGCTTCTGAAAAATGTTTACCCTCTGTGGAAAAAATGTGGAACCCTCAATCACTGGTTGATCTAATAACCAGGTTTCCTATAACATCAAACATTTCCAATCAGTCAATTATTTCATTAGCTGAACATTGGTAAACAATTGCCAGTTTCCCGTAGAGTTCTTTTAGATAATGTTTATATCAGACTTATTGTTTTGTGCTACATTGTCAAGGCATGTGTCATGGAGCAGATCTTTCACAAACAGTGGGTGTTACTGCAGCTCAATTAATATTCATTGCATCGTCTGTGGGTGCCAGTACTCTTACTTCTCTTGTTCACTGACCCACTAAATTCAGGTTAATTTTATACTTATTCCTGTCAGCCCATTTGTGTGACCAATGACTAGCTCTTCAAATTGTGTATTGTTAAAACCAAGATTATTTAGTTTCCCTAGTTAAGAAAATACCAAATCAAATACCAATCTGGACCCAAAGTGCAAAATACTATCCATGGTTTTACAGTACGAAAACTCTACCCTGTCAACATCAACAGAGACAGTAAATTAATACATTACCACGATTTAAGCATATAGGATGATTCCCACCCAGCAAGCTTGTCATCTTTAGTTTGTGTACTTGCACAGACTCATTTTGTTTTACCCTGAGGGAGCTCAACAGAGACTTATTGGGTGGTTAATAGACTTTTGTCCCTCCTGACTTCTAAGCCTATATCGATGTTCCTAGTTTGTCTATATGGTTTATTGCTAGTCGGACCAGGAGATTCAGGAATGGAACGAGGGGAGAGGAAGAGAGCAAGGAAGACGTTTGGAGAGAGGACAGAGGAAGCGAAGGGCCGGCTTTCATATTCCCTTATTGTTCAGTTACTTAATACTATTAAATAAATCATAATTTATAAACCCCAAACATGCGTGAGGCAACACTTTAAGTGGGGACGAGGAGCTCACCACACGCAGTGCAGTCAGCGGAATATCCTGGTATCAAAGTAAGCAGTGGCGTGCGCAGACGGCCACGTAAGGTGAGAGAGGCTAACGCAGTAAAGTTACAGAGGGCTGCGCCACATTTTGGATATCAAGTGGGTCGTGTAAACTACGGGGAAAATGCTAGACGAAGGACTTAAAAACATGAGTAACCCTCATGCAACAGGTAGCCATTTTGAGGGCACCAGACACTCTGAACGCAACAAGCACAGTGAACAGGCCTCAACAGAGTCTCTCCCTCATCCTGTTGAAAATAAAAAAGGATTTTATTTGTTCTGCTTTGCAATTGAACTACCGATGTCAATATTAACAATCACATGCAAACAACATAATGCCCATGGAATAACTTAATGAAATAACAGTTGGATATTGTAACTAGGCACCAAAATAGTGCAACTGCCCTACTTAACCACATCATAACGGCTACCCTAAGGGGTGTAGGAGATATGGCTATGCACAGTGTTCCTCCACCTGCAATGTTTTTACCCAAAGTTGGAGAGCCAGTTCTGTCATGAACAAGATGGCTGAAAACATTTGAACTCTATGCCAACATAGTGTGTAGCACAAATTACAATGTGGAAAGAAAAAAGTCTTTATTTCTGCTTTGTTTATGTCCAGCGAAATTCGAAGAGTTGACTGAGTTGATGGCTGATGAATGTGGAGATATGAATAAATATGAAAAGTCTATACAAAAGATGAACAAACATTATAAGATAAAAATAAGCACTATTTTGGAAACAAATACAGGAGGGAGGAAGTGTTAAACAATACATTACAGCTCTTAGGATGTTGGCCATAACGTAAAAATTCAATCAACAATTGTAAGAAAGATTAAGAGAGATAAATTTATGTTAGAATGCACCAGTAGTAAGGTGAAAGAAAAACTGTCGACTGAAGATGACTCGTCCGTAGATACGGTTCTACGAATTGATAAGGAGGGTAAAAACACCAAGAAGTGTGTAAAGACATTAGAAAGCAGAGTGAAAGCAATTGCAGTTAAAACAACCACAGTTAATACATTGCAGCCAGCCAGTGGAAAAGCAATTGCAAGTGTAAGTAACCAAAGCATGAGAAGGAAAGGCGGCAGTGACAATAGGGAGCCCAGATTCAATAATGAGAACAGATATAACTGTGAGAACAGAGATACCAGAGAGGCAATGAACAGAGACAGAGGTCATATCAGAGAATTTACATAAGGTTGAGGCAGACAGCGAGGAAGGGAATGGACTACATCAAGAACATGCTATGGTGTGATAGTCCCTCCCATTGGGCTAATAGTCCGAATTGCCCTGCCCTGATGATAATTTGCAGAAATTGTAATGGAAGAGGACATCTGGCTAGATGCTGCAGGAATAAAAACACTGCAAAAAATTGGATTGGATTGGAAATGAAGCTAGTGATGAAGGTGAAGAATGTGTGTCAGTAGTAGGAGATAAATATGGTGATTTAGATATTCTGGAAACTACCATTCTGGTTAATGGTGTTCCGATAGTTATGATGGTAGATTCAGGAGCCAAATACACACTCATTCCAGAGGTGATATGGAGGAAATCCAGACCCAAGTACTTGCATGAAACGGACATCAAACCTTGGGGTTCAACGAAAGACAGGCTGAAGGATGCATTTATGTCTCAAAGATAGGGGCATCTCCACTTATGAGCTGGACACCTCTACGACTGAATCCAAATAGGGTGGAATTGGTTTTCCTGATTGAGAGTCCAGAAAAAAGCAAAGATACAAACTGAAATATGCAAAGATGAAATTGGCTGTGTGAAAGGATTCACACATTGTATATTGCTTAAACAAGGCTGCAAACCAGTGGCACAGAAACTATGTGTGTTCCTATATCCATGAGAGATGAGGGGAAACTGATATTTAAAAAGTTTGAAGAACAGGGAATCATTGAAAGCATCGATGCATCTGAATACGTGTCCCCTTTAGTCGTGGTAAGGAAGAGTTCAGGAAAGGTCACAGTGTGTATTGATTTAATCGAACTCAATAAATGTGTAGTTCCTGAAAGGTAACCTCTACCTAATATACAAGCGTTGATTTCGACAATGGGCTCCATGAACGTTTTTTTAAAACTTGATCTTACAGCAGCCTACCATCAAGTAAAGTTGCATAGGGAATCAATGCATTTGGCTGCATTCATTACGCCAGAGGGCCTATTGCAATATTGTAGGATGCCATTTGTAATAATATATGTGGCTTCTGTATTTCAGAAGATCATGTATCACATTTTTGATGGAGAAGAGGGTGTTATCTTTTTCAAGACGAAATCCTAGTCTATGCCAAAAATGAGAAAGAACATAGCAGAAGACTAGAGAGAGTGTTCAAGAAATTGCACAATGTAGGTGTCTTGATGCCTACCCCCGGGGAACCAGACCACGTCCAGCAACCCCGGAAGCAGGCATCAAGTTATTTTGAGCAAGCCCAAAAACCCCTGCTAGGGGCTGTTTGGGTGCGGTCCTGCGGCCTATGGCGCCAGGCTCATATGTAGAGTCAATCCTCACGCCATAGGCGCCAGGCTCATAGAGTAGAACTTACCTGATGCAGACCATGCTGCAAGCTTCAAGCCAAATGAGGCTTGGAAGGGACTATTTTACCTAGGGACTATTTTTTACTGGGGTGTGGCTGGGGAGGAATACTTACCTGGGACTACTTTGGAGGCTATTTAAATCACGCCCGAAGAGCAGCACACGCTTCGTGTTATTCAGCATCCAGCAGCGTAATGCTCACTGTGTCTGCAAGCCTGCATCCAGTTTTCTGGCACGCCCGCCTCGAGTCTGCAGCTCCTAGAAAAAGGGAGGAACAGAACGAGAAGAGGTTAGAATAAGAGCAAAACCTTCGATCCTTACCTGAATTCCGGATCCACCGCGCCTTCAACCTGGAAGAAAGAAGCATTTTACGTGCACCGCCTCGCCTGCTGCAGCGCCGCGCTGAACTCACCGCCCTTCGCAGCATCCTCACGATCTACCGCATCCTTCTGCACGTTCCCACCGCACTCTGGCACCTAAGGGGCACACAAGAACAGCAAAGGTGAGCCAAGGGAATAGACAGAGGCAATAGTAACTACCCCCTTAGACACACCTGATTACCGCCGGGGGTACTATTCCTCTTCACGGGTCAGCGCAGTCTCCATTGCATCCTTGCCGTACCTCGGCCCCTAAGTGGAACAAAAAGACAACAAGGTGAGACAAAGGGACAAACAAGGGGAATTCTTCTCACCACAATAGACTTACCTAATTTTACCGCCAGAGGCATTATTCCCTGAACTTCATATTTTCTCTCCATATCTGAATAAGGGAGCAAGCAACAGGTTACATTCTGGCCTTATTTTAGTGAACTGTGTAGGATAAGCCAAATCCTTACCTGAACTTCGTCAGCTACCACGAGGAACTCTTCGCTGGGGTCAAGCTGCAAACTGCAAGGAATCGGACAAGAGTGAAAGTCAGACATGTGAACTCTTACGAACTACATAATTTTCGGAGTCAATATTGTTCTGGAACTCACCAATTCCTTCGAGCCAGTGAAGCAACTGATTATCAACGCGCCCCTGCGCTCAATGCAGGATGGAGAGCTCATCTTTTCAAACCATCAGGTGAGACTATAAGAGGGGACATTAAAGGTGATCTGTGGGGAAAACAGCAGGGGTGGGGGGATTTACACTCAACTCCGCGGGTGGTTAATCCCCTTTTCTCCATTTGCAAGAGAATATTCCTACCGGCCAAGCAAACAAAGCTAGGTGGGCCAGTCCAGTCTGTCATCTCGGCCCTACTTGTCACATTGGTGGAGACCGCAGCTGTCCAGTTCAGATCGACGCCTATGTGGGAGCCAGGTGAGCATAACAGTAGGAATGACTCTTAGTAAAGAGGAATCAAGAATTAATAGGAAGTGATCTCTAAGGACGGGATTGCACCGAAGAAGGATCTAGCTGGTGCAATAGAGCACACGGTCACACCATATTGCAAGGAACAGGTCAGAACATTTTTAGGGATGGCTGATGACTACTCAAAGTTTATCAGAGGATTTGCTCATCACACTGTTGCTTTATGAAGTATGATGAAGATGAACAAGAAATGTGCATGGGATGATGAATGTGAAAATGAAGTCCAATACACAAAGAAAGCAATAACAACAGCACCAGCCTTACAGAACTATGAGAGAGGGAGATGCACAGTGATCACGACAGATGCAAGTAATGTTGGACTAGGAGCATTGACACAAACACATGAAGGAAAAGAGTATATAATAACATTTCATCTTGCTTAATAAAAAGGAGTAGAAAAGGCTTATGCAACTATCGAAAAGGAAGCTCTGGCCAAAAGATGGGCTGGAGACAAGTTCAGAAGTTGTGTCTGGGGAATCAGATTTGAACTACATACAGATCAGAAACTGCTGGTTGAGGTATTTTTGACAAAGGGCCTAGACAAAGTATCTGGTAGAATAAGAAGATGGGTGTCTAGATTACAAAAATTTTACTTTACAGTGACATACATTCCGGGAGTGAGAAACTAGGCTGCAGATTGCCTACTGAGGATGACAACCAATGTGGAAAGCAAGGATGATGATGAAGATCAGGAGATAATTTGTGAAATATATGATTATTCAATAGCAAAGCAACAGTGGTGTGAAACAATGACAAACAATACTAGAATGATGCTTGTTGTCAAGGGCTTAGAAGAAGGTGGATTAAGCAGAGAAACAATGCAAGAAGTAGGAATCAAAGGTTTCTGGAACGTGAGGCATGAACTATGCATTCAAGATGACTATCTTGCATGAGGAGATACACTGGTGTCACCTGAGGGAATCATGGAGAAGGTGATACATCTTGGACAGTAGGGACGTCAAGGAATTGTGAAGACTAAACGCAGAATCACCAGGAACTGTATCCTTTGTATCAACTGTGATAAAGTGTGTGTGAGTGAGAAGTATCAATGGCTCTTACAGATATACCTGAGACACCATGGAAGAAGATAGCGATTTATGTACTAGGGCCTATATGGAGGATGTCAGACTTATTGCATTGTTTTTATTGATGTTTTGACTAGATGGGCAGAGCTGATGATGACTCTGCATGTAACGACGAGAAGAGTGGTTGAGTTGTTGGAGTAGTTGTGTGTTCGTGAGGGTTACCCAGAGTAACTGTTGACCGATAATGGTTCTCAATTCAGGCGAAGGGGAATGGAAGAGTACCTTAGAAAAGATCGATTGCTCACAACTGTGCCATAAATCATCCCCTAACAAATGGAATTTCGGAGAGGTACAATAGAGTGATTAAGGAAGCCATTACGTGGGCATTGTCCAATGGCAGAGATTGGAGTGAGGTTATGAAGAGGATGGTCGTGGCCCACAGGTTTACACTGCACAGCAGAACTGCAGTGTCCCCTTTCGAGATTAGCAGGGGTAGGAAGGCTAGCACCAAATTGTTTCCAGGTTGGATAGGTGATGTGACTGGTATGGAAGTGGAGCTGAATGCTGTGAAGGGTAACATCAGGAAGAAGCTATTAAGCAATAAATCCAAGCAAGATAACTGTCATTTCAAGAACGCCAGTGTTCCACTGGTGGGAGGTTGAGTTAGGATCAAATTACCAGTGGTGCCGAGAAGGGTTGTTGTCAGTGGTCCAAACCAACTGAAGTATTGGAAGCGTTCAAGCATGTTGTGAGGACAAAGGATGGTAGAGTGTGGAATATTGAAAGAGTGATGATTCTGGGCTCGAGGGATGGTGAAGGAATCAGTGGAAGGAAGGTTAGGGAGGTGAACAGAGAGGACAGGGGTAGACTTTCCTTGTCAGAAGGGACAGCTATTTCACAGACAACATTGAGGTTTGGGAGAGGCTTTTGAAGACCAAGATACCTTGATGACTATGCTGAGTCATTAGAGAATTGGAAGGGATGTTTGTGTGAAGAAAGGGGGATGTGTAGTATTGTGTACAGTGGAAGCGAAGGACCGGCATTCATATCCCCTTTATTTATTGTTCAGTTTTTAAATACTATTGAATACATCATAATTTATAAACCCCAAATATGCGCGAGATAACACTTTAATCATTAATCACAATAAGCACTGAGCTATGTTCTGGGTGTTTGATGTCACCAGGAATGCATGCTTATTCCTGCATAACACATCCTTGGAAATGTGAAGTACATATGCTAAATGTTAACAGAGATATATGAGCCAAAAGGAGGGAGAGGGGTAAACAACATGGTGTTTGGAAAGGGAGAACAGATGCATTTTAAAAGATTACCAGAATGAAGCAAGAGCAGAGACATAGTGTAAAGACTAGGAGATTGCATTCAAAATGAAAGTTGTCATGGAAAATGAACGGAAATGGGATTGTTAATTGAAAAAGGGATGACGAACAGAGTGATCAGTTGAGTACAGAAATACAAGAGAGGAGAGGTGTGTCCGGGCATAGGTAGTGACAGATTTAAAGACAAAACACTAGTAGCCAAAGCGGAGATGTGAGTGGGAGAAGAACAAAGTGAAAGCAGTTAGTGGTGGAGGGGTATAGGAATGGGGAGGAAGCGAAATAGCAGATGAATTAAAGGCAAGTTGAAGTGGATTACGGGGGAGGCTGGAAGGATGATAAGATCGAGGAACAATTGCCAAGACGAGAAAAGATCTGAGTGAGAACAATTGCATCAGTGGCAGAAAAAGTAAGAAAGTATGAATGTGATGGATATTCAAGAGTTGATAGTGACATGAACAGGGAAGAGAATGGATGTGAGTTTGCAGAATCAAAGATTAGGAGTGCAAGAAGAAAGTGAAAAGATGGTCGGGAGAAAAACATTTTTTTTAATGAGCAATGACATTATATATTCCCTCCAAAAGCTTGCTGCATGAACACTAAAGGCCCAATTCATAGAATAAAGGCAAAGACTCAGCAAAGCAAAACCATGCGAATTTGTGGATTTCAAAGTGCAAAGAACCTGACGTGCAAAGAAAAGCAAGCTGAGCTATGAAAGCCAGCAACAAGCCCCTACTCAAGTTAAAACCATTGCCAAAGACCAACCTTTGCGCAAACCTTTACCTCCACCTCTGCCCCACCAGCCAGCACCCTGGCGACAATGCATGCAGTCACCCCTAAGTCAAGGCTGCACCCCAGCGAAACTGCGCAAGGTACCCTTGTAAGAAACAGCTGCACCCCTGCGAAAATGCGCGTGGTCCCCCGTAAGTAATGGCTGTGCCCACGAGAAAAAGGCACAAGGTCCTCTGTAAGGAATGGCTGCACCCCAGTGAAACTGCACAAAGTCGTCTGGAAGTAATGACTGCACCCCTGCAGAACTGCAGTCCGTCACCCCTATTCCGAAGGCACCCAAACTGTTAACCACTCTCACCTCTGCAACAACCCCAGGCAGCCCCCTGAAGTCCTGACACCACCCACCAGCCACCCTCACCTCTGCCACTGCCCAAAGGCAGCCCCTCAAGTCCTCACTCCACCCACAAGCCCCTCTCACCTCCACCACTACCCCAGGGAGCTCTGACAGTACAACTCCTCCCCACACCCCCTTCTCTTCTGCCCCTAACCCAGTAAGGCCCCTCAAGTCCTGAAACCACCAACCAGCCCCCCTTGCTGCTGCCACTACCCAGGCCGCCCCCCAATGTCAGTACACCCCCTAACCACCGCCCCTCACCTTTGCCACTACTCCTAGGCAGCCCCCTTAAGTCCTGACACCATATACCAGCCCCTCTAACCTCCACCACTACCGCAGGAAGCCCCCTGACAGCACACCCCATCCCCACAGCCCCCTCACATCTGCCACTACCCCAGACAGACTCCTCAAGTCCTGACACCACATACCAGCCTCTCTCACCTCCGCCACTACCCCCAGGCAGCCTCCTCAATTCCTGACACCACCCACCGTCCCCCCTCACCTCCACCACCACCCCAGTTAGCCCCCTCAACTCCTGACACCACCCACCAGCCCCCTTCACCTCTGCCACTAACCACAGGCAGCCCCCTCAAGTCCTGACACCACCCACCATCCCCCCTCACCTTTGTCACCACTCCAGCTAACCCGCTCAACTCCTGACACCACCCACCACCTCCCTCACCTCCACCACTACCCCCAGGCAGCCCCGTCAAGTCCTGCACTACCCACCATCCCCCTCACCTCACCCTTGCAACCAGCCCAGGCAGCACACACAAGTCGGGTCACCACCCACCAGTCCCCTCAGCTCCACCACTCCCCCCAGGCAGCCCTCTCAAGTCCTGAGACCTCTCGCAAGCCCAACCTCACTTTCACCACAACCCCCAGGCAACAACCTGCAGTCTGCCACCCTACCAGTCCAATGTGGAGACACAGCTTACCTCAACCTCTGTGGTCTGCTTCCACGGTAAAGCAGAACTGCCACATGTCCAATACCAACACGATTAACTTGAATCCAGGACTAGAGCAATTCCTATAACTCACTGCAGACCTGAATCTGCAGCACCTCAACTGGTGGAGAGATTTTAGGGCTGGTGAGATGCAGACCCTGGGCTTAAGGCCAAATAAAAGTCTTGCAATCCTATTCTGGGTTAGTTGAAGGGGGCAAAGGAAGGATTTAGGTAGATTGAGGAAGAGGCTGTTGCAGTATTCCAGCCTAGAGGGCACTAGAGCTCTGCAGACATTGAGTTTCAGGAGGAGGGTGAGGAAAGGGAGAAGGCCTCAGAGGAGGTGCAGCTGGAAGTGGGCCGTCTTGGCAAGGTCAGTTATGTGAGGAGGGCATGCTCTTTGGACAATGGTGTGCCACCTCCTCTGTGTTGATTCCAGCTGTGATGGTCACCCAGATCTGTTTGTGTCTTTAGGCCCCAGCTGCATTGCTGGGTTGAATAGGACATCATAGTTCTCCAGGACCAGATCCACCAAGATGCCCTCGCTACCATGGGGGTGCTGCTTGGTGAAGATGATGATGGCCCAGACATGGCAACCCTTGAGGGAGGTGTGGGTGGCAAAACTGGTCTTGGAAATGGGGTGTGGAGCGGTAGTGGTGTATTCGAGAGGTGGGAGTCCTATAAAGCAGTGAGGTGGTCACAGGGCCAGCCACAGGAGCACAGGCAATGGTTGGTAAACAGGCACTCCCAATGCAGTGTGGGTGGGCAGCAGGCACACACTTTGGGCAGGCAGCAGAAGACAGCAAGGTGGGAGCCAGCACAGGACAGGAGGAGGCAGTAGAATTGGCACCGGAAGCAGGAGAAGGGGTGTTGTCCGTGTCTCACATCAGAGGCAGCTGAATACAGAATAAAGGCCCTTAGCACCTGAGTTACATGATACATGCTGCACGCAGCACACCTACGTGGCTCACGGCAATGAGTGATATGAAAGGGGTGCAACGCACATCACTGGTTGTGCACACAAATGTGCGAAGATGGACAAGTTTCACAGACATGCATTTGGGGTTGCTATGCAAGCCGTTTCCTTCAAGTAACGTGTACTGCATTTTTGTTTTTTGGGAGTTGCCACTGCGCATATGTGCATGTATTTTTGTCAATTTTTGGGCCTATGGCGAGTCAGGTACTCAATTTATTTTCTTTTGGGGTGTCACTGCGTATTGCTTTTTTCTCTCTTCGGAAGCTTTCCCGGTATCACACATGCAATTGCTGGCTCTTGGGGTGCCACTGCTTTTCTCTTAGTGCGTTTTACTCCTTTTGGGAAGCTTTCAGGGTATTGTGCACACAATTAGTGGCTCTTGGGGAGCCTTTGCATATGCGTACCACATATTTCTGCTTTTGGGGTACATTGGAGCATTACTGGACCACGCATATATGTGGGACATCACGTAGACTGCCCCCTTCCTTATATTTCCCAGAACAATATATTGGTATGCATTACATTCATCCCCTATATCTGCACCATGAGTGGTAGGACCCCAAAAGGAAAAAGGAGTAGACAGGGATGTGGTGAGAACAGTATTGTCCAAAAATAGCAAATAAAAAGCCAAGTGTGCTTTTACTGCGCATTCGGCTTGCACACAAAAATTGGATCCCTTAATGCCGAACATGGGGAGCAGGGGTTGCGAGGGTGTCCCCCGTTCCCCGTGTTATGTTGGCATTATGGGGTTCGAGGGGTGTGAGGGTGTCCCTTGCTTCCATGCCATTGGAAGCGAGTGACAATAAAGAAATCCGAAGTGCTCACAAGTGTGGCCGTTTAGCTGCGAGAAGGAAAACATCGAAAATATTCTCTTCTGAGTCAGGATATCGCTGTCGGCAAGCTGAAGTTGTGCATGCCCTAACAGCGCCACAACAATGCAGCTACCTGGACTGGGCTGAGGAGCTCATCTGCTCAAACCCTCCCACGGTGCTGCCCACTACTGCTGTGATCAGCCCAAGGCCATAACAGCACCGGTGCACGCGCATCTCGCGCGCGCATCCGAAGTGCTCACAAGTGTGGCTGTTTGGCTGGGAGAAGGAAAACATCGAAAACATTCTTTTCTGTGTCAGGATATCGGCGTAGGCAAGCTGAAGTTGTGCATGCCCTAATAGCTCCGCAACAGTACAGCGACCTGGACTGGGCTGAGGAGCTCATCTGCTCAAGTAATTTATGACTGTTTGTGTTGCGAGTTCCCCGTCCTTTAAGTATTGAGCTCAGAGCTGTGCTCTGAGCTACGAGTTGTGGGTTTCCCGCGTTTGTTGTTACTGTGTTGGACTTCTCTTCTGCTTAGAGTAACATCCTCCTCCTTGTTTTCAGACCCTCCCACGGTGCCGCCCACTACTGCCGTCATCAGCCCAACGCCATAACAGCACTGATGCACACGCATCTCGCACGCGCATCCGATGTGCTCACAAGTGTGGCTGTTTGGCTGTTCGGCTGGGCGGGTGTGGCGCTGGCTATTGAGAACTGCTTAGGTAACTACTGTTTAAGCTTCCATTAACTCTTTCATGAGTAACTTAGAGTGTGACAGGGTATTCCTTACCAGGTTTACAAGTATGGTCAAAAATGTGAGAAGTGGCAAAAGGTGTCTAAACAGGTCTCCCTCTACGATGAGCGAGGGTAACTTGTCGGATGATGATTTGTCTCAGGAATCTATAAATCATACAAAAAAAAAGGGTAGGTGTGCATGTAAGATCACAGGTCATACTGAAACAGTAGATTCTGTATCAATGACACCAACAATAACTGATGGGTTGGAGATTCTGAATGGAGCAGTAAATACGCTCCCTACAGACAACTCAAAGAATATTAACACAGTTGGTGAGGATGGCCCCATCTATCCATCGAATCCCTTATGCAATATACCCATCACTGACAACTCTCTTTTGGGTGCTGTGGGAGAGGGATATAGCTTCTCGCCCTCTGATACTTCTTTAGTGGCATCGGCAGTTCTGGCAGAACTACACAGCAGAAAATGCCTCTCTAATGGCTTCTCAACTCCAGCATCAAGTTCTTGTGAATATAGGGACCAGGTCCACTTTCATGCTGCAATTGCAGCTAATCTGTCTCAGTTAAAAGAAACAAGGAAGAATGATAAGAGTTGGGCTGCAAAAGAGACGAAACAAAATGCCAGCTCCCCTGCACATGACCTTGTCGGAAAATCCGAGTGATATAACCTATCCACACTCCCCTGTTTTAGGTACTGATCCACTCCAATCTAAAGGGAGTTCTGAACCTCCTTGTATGCCCAATTCATCCTTAACCCTCTATCCTCTTGAAGATACCCTAGTGGACCTCAATCAACAAGAGCTCCAAAATTTCCGTGTTCTTACAAGGATCCTTAACTTTCTGGACAAAGGACACAAATTCACCCATTGTGCTATTGGTGCCCTAAGTTCCGCAACCTCTGAAATTTCCTCGAGACTATGTCGAATTGAAGGATTTTTAATGGCTCAAGATAAATGCCATACA
This sequence comes from Ambystoma mexicanum, assembly GCF_040938575.1. NCBI lineage: Eukaryota > Metazoa > Chordata > Amphibia > Caudata > Ambystomatidae > Ambystoma > Ambystoma mexicanum. Next base: position 243,517,345 of record NC_090927.1, read on the forward strand.
TTCTGGGCAGACCAAGTCCTAATTGGGAAATCGAAGCCACAGTTGGACCCTGTAGGTATGATTAAGACACAAGCCGCGTGTATGACAAAAACACAATCCACTCAAACTAACTTTCTGGGCACGCTTGAGTGCCCAGAATCAATCACAGTCCCCATTGCTTATGCTCAGAATATAAATTAGCTCCCCCCGTATGCAGAAACTGCCAAACTCCAGCACGAAAGAATTTTGGTTATTGTAAAGATTATGTTGGCAGCCAATCTAGTGCCTGCTGAAGTATTGTGTGGTGAACAGACGGGGAATGGGGTAGTAGACTCCCTCTCATCGCAAGTCACTCCCGACAGTCCCTCGGCCCTTACTGACCTGATTGACCTGCATGTGGATTCTAACCCCAGTGAACATCTTGCCAATGAAGACGTGGTAGAAAATTGTGAGGCAAAACAGTCCACATTCTTCATGTCACGCAAAGCAAAAAAACTCCATGCCAGAGCAGTGAAAAGACAGGCTCAGACAAGTGCACAAAATGCAAGTACTCAATTGGGTGCCTCAACAACTAATAATAATAAATAAATGTTTTAAAAATGTATGTTTGCCTGTGAAAGCCATTGATCTAAAGCTGAATGATAACAAGAATGCTATAAAAGCAAAGGATGAAACGATTATTGACCTAATGCAATTAAGTACAGAAAGTCAAGTACATTTGGGGGTTAACAAGAGTCATTGTAACGAAGGTCCCCTACTTGTGTCTTCAAAAGGGTTGATAAAAATGCAAACACAGGGTGATGGGGCAGTGGCCCTCGATCCCTCAAAAGATGTCGGAGTCCTATCCACTCCTTACCTAATTCAGACACAGCTTCAATGATATTTTGAGAAAATAGACAAAAAAATAACATCCTTGACACAACCCGCCTCAAGCCTTGTAGTTAATACGGAGTAAATCGGCCCCAATGATTCCATTGGTAAAGAAACTAACCAAGAATCAATGGCGTGTAAAGTAAAAGGACTCACTCAGGGGTCTCTTGGTCTAAATACTAAAATGGTCCCTCCTTGTCCGGTCATTCAAAATAACGAACAACCCGATAAAGATAGACCTGAATTTGAGGCCCATGATGATGACATACTGATAAATCACAAGGATGTGCCTCCCGAGATGAAATTGGTCATGGGCTGGACGACCGACTCATCAAAAATTGATAAACCCAACTTAAATCGTGCCTCATTAATGAAACTATTTCACCAGATTCCAGCATTGCATAATCTGGTGTCTGATGACATTGACTGCCCCATGTACCCAATTTTCAGATGGTTTGCAAATATCAATCCATAATAATTGCCTCTTGGAAAAGTTGGGATATAACTTGACTATGTGTTACTCTATGGAAGATGACACAAGATTTGTGGAATACCAGGCCCCAGTTCTCTCAAATGAATCCAGTGTAGACAAAAGAGATATTCAGTTTGTATCTATGAACAAAAAAATAAGAGTTCAATCAGAATTGGGGGCTCAAATGGTTACAAGCCTTGCATGGCTGGAACCCTTCATGAAATCGTTAATTAATGAGTTACCAGTTAAGGAAAACTCATAAAACAATGCATTGGTGGTAAATTCATGGAATTGTTGTGGTTTTAAGAACTTTAAGGCATGGTTTGACAAGTTGCAACATGAGAAACTGCCCGCAATAATTCTTGTCCAAGAAACCATGTAATTACAGAATATTTATTTGGAAGGGCATTGTGCGTTTTGTTCTTATGCTGTGAGAGGCGCGCTATGGCGCCCGTCAGGAGGGATTGCTATCTTTGTAAAAAACATATATTGTGCTAAAGCAAGACAAGTTTTTGCCTTCCCCCAAAATGCTTGTAATTGAAGTGGCACCATGTTCGCTTATGAGCTCGCATATTTTACTCATTTCCCTGTACTGGAATCCGTCCGCAATTCTCATAGATGGAATAATGGACAAATTATATCATGTGATTACAGAGGCGGTTGTTGAAACCCCCAATATGCAAATTATCATAGGTGATGATTTCAATTCTAACCTTATGAGAAGTAATTCTGGGTGCGAATCGTTGAATTATGCTTATGCCTCGTCCTCATATGAAAGGGGTCAATTATGGGCCACCTACTTGAACAATGGGATATGAAAATATTACCATTTGTTGCCAAAGAGCCATTGTTCACATGGTCACGTGGCGCTAAAGCCTCGACGATCGATTATATTGTGTTGTCAGGAAATTTAGCTAATATGTCATCATTGTGCAATATCTCAAATTCCCACCTGAGTGATCATTGCATATTGGAGTGTTGCATTAAACTAACTTTTCTGGTGTATAAATCATTAACTGCATTGTCGTTGTTGGAAATGGACTGGCATGCCTTATCAATCAGATGGAACCCGGGTCTATGTAGGCAACTGAACTATTTGGTTAACAGAGATATTGTTAAAATTAACGCTCAGTTGATGTCACCAAGGAAATGTAAAATTTGTGACCTGGAAATGGAATTATGATACAGAGTCACATTGAAGTTCTTGCAGCTTACAAAATCAGTGAGAAACTTATTAATTATCGAAGATCATACAATACTGCAATTGCTCTTAGAAAAAAGCAGAAAAATAATGCAATTCGGAACATCGTAACATTTTTCAATATTAGAAGCAGAAATGTTATAGAAAGAAGGGCAATACTGACAAGATACAAAAACGATCTTAAAATACTAAAGTTTGATAACTACATGAAAATTAATCAAAAAATGATTAATGACCTAATTGACAAAAAATACACGAGAAGTCTGGGTGACGTTGAGGGATCCCTTAATGAAAGCATATCCGCCTCTATGCTCTGCTGTGAGTGGCGAGGTCTGGGTAGAAGTCTATTGCAGTAAATATGCAATGCACCAGAAATGTATAGATCATCAATTTCAAATTGCAACCACAGATCTACCCTCTCGCTGCCCCTGGGGAGCAGAAGATATTGAACGGATAATAAGGAACCTGAGACCCTCAAAGGCAGACGGGCCAGAAGGCATCCCTCCATGTGTCATAAAAGACGATCCAAAGTTATGGGCATTATGTTTATTGAGTCATTTTGAATGTGTGTTTCAATCTAAAATAGTACCTCCTTCCTGGCTCTCTGCAAGTGTAATCCCTCTAAAAACACACTTAATGACCTGGGCAACTTTAGACCCATTGCACTAAAAGATGTGTCTGCAAAAAATGTTGCCGCCTTAATTTTAAGAGATTTAAATTAATTTATTGTCGCACAAAAGATCTTCTCATGATTTCAAACAGGATTCCGGAAAGGAATGGGTACGCAATTGAATGCCACCATCTTGGCACATCTTCTAAAGCTTGCACACCAGAAGGATCACACCCCTATTTATATGGGACTCATAGATATATCGGGTGCTTTTGATAGTGTCATAAGACAAATTCTTTGGAGACGATTGCAAGAACTCCTAATTCCAGCACATCTCATAGCCATGATAGTCCTGCTGCATACCAAGACAAACTATAGAGTAAGAATAGATAAAACAAGTCTATTAACACCTCCCATTGCCACGAATATAGGAGTTAAACAAGGTTGCAATTTGGCGGCCATCTTATTTAATCTGTATTTGACAGAAATTGACACCTTATGGCATAATTGCAACTCCTTTGCTGTCAAATTAGGCGACCTATGCATTAATTGGTTAGCCTTCGCAGACGATCTGACATTATTTGACTTGACCCCGTTTGGATTACAAAATAAATTGGTATGTCTTGTTGATTTTTGCTATAAACACAATTTGTAGTTAAATCCAACTAAATCAAATATCTTTGTGTTCACCAATCAAAGAAAGTTAATTTGCTATCAATGGAATATCAAGGGGTTGGCTATTCCTCGTGCCTTGGGTATGATATATTTAGGATATAATCTATCCAATTCTGACTCATTAGCAAAATTGCAGGCTGAAATCTCCACCAAAATCACTCCTTTAATTGTCCAAATGAAGTTAATCCATCTAAAGGTATGCCGATTCTCCTTAATTCCTCTTATTGAATTTTACACGCGTAAGGTGGAAGGTGGAAGCCATAATCTTATATGGTTTAGATTTATGTACCTTTGACATTGGGATAGTATTAAATAGAATCCAAGGCAAGATATGGAAGCAGGTGTTACAGCTACCTTCCATCATTGTGCATGAATTGGGGCTCTCGTCACTCGCCTTAAAATTTCCACGGCATAGATTGTCTAGTTATGCAAAAATGCTAAATCCCATCCCCAATTCTTTATACGAAGATCTAGCCAGAATGTTAAAAATTAGTGGTCCAAAGTCTGTCCATTCTGCTGGTCAATTGTGTGAACGGAGTCTTGAAATGATTGTAATGGTGGCAGACGACTTGATTATGCGCACCCAAATTCTGAAACAGAAGTTATTTCAACATGATTGGGCAATTACGGCTGATAAGATTGGGAATTACGCAGCCTACACAGAATATGCAAAGTTTCGTCACAAACAGAAACCACTCCTGCCATACATTAGGCAGAGTCCATATCAGTCCTTATATATGCACTTTAAATTTAATCTCTTGGCAACTTTGTCCCGCACGAAAAACTGGCAAAAAACATCTATGATAATAGAAGATAGATGTCGATTTTGAAAAAAACCTGAAAATGAAACCTTGAAACATCTTGTGCTACACTGTGTAGTTTTTGTAAAAGAAAGACACAGATACATGGGAATGTATGTAAATGTTGCGAGTGATCATGAATTAGAATTGTTATGAATACAATGCATGTGCATTGCTATAGGCAAGCTTTGATTGTTGCCTTGTTTCATCTTTTGTCGATCATAGATATGAATTTGGGAAAAAATAAAACCCTTGAGAGTGATGACTAGAGGTTTTGGGTCACGGGAGGACAAGTGGAAAACATGGGAAAACAATCTTTGGGTGGACATGTGGTCTGTAACAGTCAAGATGTGTAGTCATCAGAACTGCACGGGAAAGACTGGTACATTATGAATTCAGTATAGGATCGCATAGATCTTCGTACATTTGTGACATTTTCTGGCAATGTGTAAATACCTATGTCCTTTGTGGCAGCTATTAAGAATTAAGCTCTAAGGAAGAGGAATAAGCCCCCTCTAAATGAGGTGGCATGTGGAACGTACTTGTGGTGCTACTTCGAATGTCATATTATATTTGTAATGCGTTTTTATTTTGTTTCTAGAATTGATTGAAAACATTGACTGTTATATGTGTAGCTGAATTAGACTTTCTCATATTTTAAAATGAAATGTACTGTTTTAAGATGTGTGATTTTAAGACACTTTACAAATTATTAATGCAAAGATTTTTCATCGTAAAACAACAATAAAATAAAAAATAAAACAATTACAATAAAGAAAAAGAAAAGAAAACACAGAAAAAGGGACTGACGGACGCTGCAGCACCAGCTCTGTTGAACTGATATCAGGGGATACAGGAGAGACGGCCGCACACTTCTGTGTGTGCTGCCGAAAAGGTAAGTAGGGGTAGGTGTAGGGTAAGCAGGATGTCATCGATCATGATCTGTGTGATCACTGCACAGCAGTATTTTGCGATTCAATATTTTTGGAATCACAATTTTCTAATTTGCTGTAAACACTTAGGTCCATTGAGAACACATCTGTCACTGTCATGATGCCCGCTCCCGGGGAGCCGGTTCAAGCCCTGCGTCCCCGAAAGCGGACATCCAGTCCCCAAGGAAGGACCCAGCAACCCCATATAGGGGCCCTTTGGACAGTGTCCTGGCGCCTATGGCGCCAGGCTCATAAAAGAAATCAGTCCTGGCGCCATAGGCGCCAGGCTCATTATGGGAGTGCTTGGGTGCACTTACCTGATGCAGACCATGCTACAGGATCCCGGCCTCCTTGAGGCCTGAAAGGAACTACTTTACCTGTGGGACTAATTTACCATCCGGGCGTGGTCGGGGAAGGATACATACCTGATTGGAGGAAGGATACATACCTGGAACTTCTTCCAAGGCAATTTAAACCCCACCCGAACAGCCACACATGCTTCGCATTGTTCTGCATCTAGCAGCTGGACGCTCACTGTGTCTGCTCCTGCATCCTGACTTCTGCCACGCCTGCCAGCATCCTGGATCACCTGCAAAGGAAAAGAAGAAGAGAACAGAAGAAGGAAAAGTCCTTACCTGCTAAAATCCGCATCCCAGAGACATCTCGCCGACAATCCTGAAAAGGAAGACTTTAATTTAAAAGCTCATTGCGTCGATCCTGCAGCGCTGCATTCCACTCACCGTTACAGGGCGCCTCCATGTTCAGCAGCGATCATCCGGATTCGCAGTCACGCCCCAGCGCCTAGGGAGAAAAAGACCAGAACAAAAGGTGAGAGAGAGAAGGGAATAAGGAAAGCTAAATCTCCATGTTAAGACTTACCTGTTGATTCATTCCCTCTTCATTTCGGGTCCGCGCCGCATCCTGGCATTTCCGAACCCCGGCCCCTAAGGGGAAAAAGAGACATCAGCGTTAATGAGCGAATGAAAAGACATTACCAAAAAACGCTCATTAAAGGATAGTTCCGGGACTTTTTTTTTATTGTCCCTACGGTTCGGCCATGTGTTTTTAAGCATAAATCGGTAGATCGTAGAAAACTTTCCTATGGACCTTACCCGACTTTTCGTCCATTAACGCACTCGAAATCAGCCGCCATTTTGTGATAATCCTATCATTTCCCCCCATCGACCTGGCTCACCTGCGTTTGTGGCACTAAATTATATCCCCCGCCCCTGAAACAGACTTTATCAAAACATTCATATTCCCCGCCTCTATCTGTGACGTGACTGTGCTGCGTAGGCAAACGCGCCCAGGCGTCTTGTACGCGACTCCACACAGAACCCGGAAACCAACACAGATCAGCTCACAACACAGCGCACCACAATTCGGAATATGAAACTGTACTTTTAAATCAAACCGCAAGATTGTAAATTTGGTAAAGTACATTTATTTGACATCAAATGTTTAGAGAATATTCATCGATTTGCATTTTTCTTTGCTGTCGATCCAAAATAGTTCGTCTTGAGGCAAGCGATGTTCGTGTGCAGTACACAGGGTGTTGGTTTACGATAAAATAAGCTCTTCGGTTGCACTGATAATCGCATGGCTGTTCCAACAACGAGGCACTAGGCCACCACAACGGTATTTATGTTGCATCTAGCCATTAGTACCGCGTAAGGGCATACTTGTACTTGGAGATCGTCCCATAAAATGATCAGGGTGGTAACGTTGTTCACGCAGAGAAGCAACTGGCGGTTATAAAAGCCATCCGCCGGTGTCTGGTACTCGTGACACATACAATAATGAAGGATGTACCTGTTTTAAAAACATAAAAAATGAAATTAGTCTCACCATCAGATCTTTATTAAAATTATTCATTTTATATATTAGGTCGGGAAATTATTTCATAGCTAGGACAGTGCAACTGGGTATTATACGTCATTTCCAGTAACCCACCCCCTCTCCTCCGCCTTTTTCAGAGCCGCCTGAGCGCCAGTGGACCACTTCGTCACTGATATGATATAATATGGCATTCGCAACGCGCCTATACACAAGTGTTTCAAGGCGTGGCGAGGCAGGGAGGGGGGGGGGAACAAGGAGAAGACAGACAACGATCCTACTAGGCCAGGTGTCATTCAGATCGCGCAAGTGCAGGGGTAGGGGGAAGGTAAAAGTGCAAGGGGAAGGGGAGGGGGGAAGTGGAGTACAAGGTAAGTAGCATAAAATAATAAATACATAGGGCCAGCTGGTGGCGAGTGCAAGGTAAGTGCAGAACAAGTGCTGGGAAGGGGGGGCTGTAGGATACTGAGACAGTCCCCCAGTGCAGGGGTTGACAGGGAGGCAGTGCAGGTGGAGAGTGGAAGGGCCCAGGACCGAGGTCGCAGACAGTGGACCAGTTGTAGCAGGGGAGAGGGAGAGAGAAAGCAGAAGCAAAGAGGAAGGTTTTGAGGTGCTTCCGTAAAAGGAGATGGTTCTCCTCAAGATAGTGCGCGGTACAAAACAATATGCCACATAGAACGAACAAGTACAACTTAACCCGTCTTTAAAGCTACTGTATAGTAATTAAATTGCGGTATAAACTCATCTAAAGAGTTACTTACATTATATTTGCATTTTCCATTGTGTCTGTGCGCAGGGCAGCCCCGAAATACCACTCCTTTTATGCCGACGTTATTTCTTCTAATGAACGAACATTAAATGGCTTTCCTTTCTGAAATTATATTCATTATCGTTTACGTTATTGCACCACACCCCCAAAAAGAAGTCTTTCGGGATGGTCCCGGCCTGTGAAGGTCAAATAACAATAGAACCTTATACTGAGTCGTGGGCCATTCCGGCACCCGAGCAAAAAATCAAAGCAGCTGACCTTCACTTTGAACGAGCACACATTCCTAGTTAGCTACATTCAGTGTAAGGCCATCTCACAGGACTTGAAATTTACACTCCATCTTTGCATTTTGTCTGCGTGCATTTGCAGCCCCAGAGAACCATAAATACGGAGACATTCTATATTTTTTGAAAAATGATTTATATTACTGTTTGGTTTAATTTAATGCGCAAATGAACAAGGTTGGATAGACACATTGCATGTACACTGAGCAATCACTTTTATTTACACAATACATAGCTACACATATTCAATGGGCCTGCGACATGAGGAGACTCCAGAGCAAAGTCACAGGTGACACCCGGGTGGTTCGCACAACTGCACGGTGAAGGGAGGGGCAAGGGTGGAGAGACACATTGCATGTACACTGAGCAATCACTTTTATTTACACATTACATAGATACACATATTCAATGGGCCTGCAACATGAGGAGACTCGAGAGAACAGACAATCAAATTACAATCATTTAAACCGTGATGTGTATTTCTCAATGAGCTCTGCTTTAGGTGGACATGGAACAGAGGCAATGTTGGGTGGCAATGCAGTTGTCCCCTGCACAGGTGCGTTCACAACTCCATTTATGTGCCTATCTAGGGCATCAACAATAAGTCTCTCAATAAACTCATATTGCATATCCTCAAACACTGGTTTGATCACCCATTGTTTACTTCTTTTAGTGAAGGCCTTATTGTAGCGAAGCGTCCCTAAAGTTCCGGTCGTCCTACTTTGTTGACGGCCAACATTATGGTTATGTGCCAAGACCGCTAGAAGAGTCCGATTTATCATGCCCTCCATGCCAAAATGCAATCGTTTTGGCCTGTACTTTAGGCACATATTGTGGAACACTTCCAAATCTCCTGTGTGGCAGAATTCCGTGAGTCCCCTCAAATCTCTTGTTATAGTTTTATCAAATACAATCTTTTCAATGGCTTTGTGAGTGGGTGATGAAGGAATCAACCACTTCTTCTTCCGTGCCTCCTCTGTGGACAAATGGCCATGTTCACAATTGTGGAAATGTTGGTTTGTGGTCCAGCGGTGAACGTTGCTACAGTGTAGCATTACTGACCGCCATTTTTCCAGTAGAATTTCCAACGACCCTCCACATGTTTTTGAGCTCCACCAAAGATGGTTGCTGATTGACTTGGACCACTGTGAAATACCTTGCATATCTTTTTTTTTACCTGCAGTCGACATTTTTTTATTGATTGTTTTTGCAAGATGCCATACGTCAAATTGGTGATTTATATTTTTGTACTCTTCTCTCATTGTCTTGGCAATTGAAACGTGTCTGTCCGTGGCTATCAGGTCTATCACCATTCCCCGCGATTGTAGTTCTTGCAATGATGCTACAAAGCCAACTTTCTCCATGGCCACTGAGGATGTACTTTGTGACACCTGCGCGACCACCGAACTCACAATTTTCTTACTTTCTATGTCCTGAAAGTGGTAGGTGCAGTACTTGGCTGAAAATCCTGGGCTGTCGCACTGTCCATCACCGGCTAGCCTGAACCGTTTGCCCGCGAATGTACTATCAATAGACATTCTTTCCATTCTCCAAGCTTCGCTAATGGCTGGAAATAGATAATCGATTTGGTATTTGTAGAACTGAGTTTTCGCAATGAAATGGATTCCCACAAACTGAAAGAAATACTCTAACTTTTTAAAACTTGAACCACTAAAAAGTGCGGCCGCTGCACAAAGTAGATTGCCTGCTGGCAGTTGCCCCAGCATGGGTTGTGCAGACCATGAGAAAGGATGATATTTTGTACAGGTGGCATGTATTTTAAGGTTAGTGCCTCGAATTGCACGAGTCACATTAATCAATGGCTCCCCACATACTTCCCCACCAACCGAATGCCCACATTTCATCCTAATAATAATATCAATCAAACAACTATCGAATACAATGAATTTGGCCTCTTTCCTTATACTGTCACTCTGCATCCCAGCTGGTTCGGCCTGTAACGTTGAGGACATGTCACTCACATGAAAGGTAGAATCTCTGATATCGTCTTCTGCTATGTTCAGTGATATTGATGGTGTTTCATTGTCGTCCACTTCATTCTCTTCCATTGCAACATCTGTTCCTTCTCCGGCGATGGGTGAATAAAACAATTTCTTCAACTTTCTCGCGGTCTTAGATTTTGCGGGTGTGGATTCTGTGAATTGATCTCCGACTGCATCCGAACTACCAGGAGGACATTCACTATCAATGGCTGGTGGTGGTATAGCTCCGTTGTCAATAACTTCATATTCTTCCCATTGGCACGATGCATCTCCAGTCTCAAGTCCCTGCCAAAAGGTTTGACAAGCAACATCTCTCGTTCGCTTCACTGTCTGTGTAGATCTAGTTCGTACACCCACTCGCAACTAGAGGACAGATTGGAAAAGGGATGTTCAGTTTAAACACAACTTACAGTATTGAACTATTAACAGTGAAAAACAACATAATATAGTGACCAGGACACTAACCTTCTTTTGCTTTCTTTTCTTTGAAACTTTCTTGCCTCGAACTTCAACATCAGGACGCTGTTGCTCCGACTCGTGTGTGCATGTCTCCACTTCCTCTTGCGCTGCAACAACTATATTTTCATGATAAGCACATCCATCAGACACTGACGCTCCATCGACTCCCTGAAACATAGAACTTTCATTAGTATGTATAATAATATTGAAAACACAAAATGTACTTGGGGACCAATACCCACGTACATCTCAATAGCAAAACACGAATGAACGCATTGTGTAGAACATTCAAACGACAATTATTCACGCATTGTTGATCTAGTTAGATGGAACTGTCAAGATCCATACCTCGGGCTCCGCATAGACTTCCATTGATGATATTATTGAAGATGACGCTTCAGCAACTCCCTGAAACACAGTAATTGCATTAGTATGGTTTTCTATTTTGTGAAAAAGAACATAAACTTTGTGCAGGCGTCAACGGCTCATCTAAATAGACCTGCACAAATGATCAGTTGTCTAAAATAAGTAATGGATATCTAAATATGATTCGATTTGCTCTATCGTTGGAAGTGTCACCACCCAGAGATCCGCATCAACTACTAGGGGTGATGTTCTTGTAGAAGAAGCTCCGTCATCTCCCTGAAACATAGTACTTGCGTTAATAAAGAAGGAAGTAGAAGAACATCAAGGGACGCTGTAACTGCGGTGCACACTTCTGCAAGCTGTTGCGCCGACCCGTAACTGCATGCTCCCCCTTCTTCTTGGACTAATGCTCCATCGACTCCCTGAAACATAGGACTTTCATTAGTAATGAACACAATATTGAAAAAAGAAGACACATAGGAGGGCGACGACAGAAGGACATATCAATGGCTAAAAACGAAAGAAACATTGTGTGTAACAATCACGCTACAAGAATGCAAGATCTGATGATCTCCATCGATGGAACTGTCTGGAAACGTACCTCGAGCATCTGAGTGACATCAACGGTTGTCGTCAATGCGTTGGACTCCTCAGCATCTCCCTGAAAGACAGTACTTGCATTATTTTGGATAACAATAATTATAACTGAAAACAAAGACTAGAGGACGAGTACTAGGGTGTCCCATTAGGTAAAATAATTACACGATAAATTAAAACTATTGATTTACATGCCTAAAACAAGTCAGTGGCAGAATAGCTAAGTAAGATTACCCGATAGGCGCTTGAAGTGGCTGATGACTGCAATAACGACACGGATGGAGAATCTTCCGCCTTCATATTGAGTGGATACATAAATGGGGAAATTATTGTTAGCTAATGCTACACACTACCGCAAGGCCGAGAGCTAAATCCGTAAACTTGACTCACCAGTGGAGGGATGTGGACGAATAGAGTGGGAATAGCGGTTGAGAGCAAATTTCGCTTCGCTCGCGGTGTGTTCTTCTTTATTAGCAATGATGTGGAGTACATGTCTGAGCTAAAGTGCCTGCTGCAGATGCGGTATCGATCACCCCTCTTGTCCGCAAAGACTTCTAGGACTCTACTTTCAAGCTCAGACGGTGGATATCCGCAATATCGGACCCATTCTCTTATCTGATCTATTGTCTTAGGGAAAACATGCATTATAGTACCTTCAGATTTTTTATGGGTCTTCGAAGGGCAACCGCCAATGGAACAGGCAGGCATTGTGGAAAGTTCTGAAAAGTAAAGATCAACAATTCTCTATGAATACCAATGTGTTCAAAAATTAAATGACACATAAAAGGTTCAATGCAAGGTTCGTTTTGGTTCTTGGAACTATACACGTTATTCACATGCGGATAAGTATTTGAATAACTTTAAAAAAATAGAAAAATAATTTGACTAAACTCAGAACATGTGACTAGTTCCTTGCATGTACTGTCTTGAACGAAAAGAAAACATGGATGCAATTTGATGACTACTAGCAAATAGATATAAATTAAAAAAATGGACGCAAAATGATTATGGTACATGGCCTTACCTTGACGAACAAACTGTTAGATGCAGGGATCAGAGTAGTTTCTTGTCGTAGAACAGGGAGCAGTTCAAAGGTTGCAAACTGATGAGTTTGCTCGAAGTGGTCACGGAAGTTCACAGAGACGAAGAGCAGATAACCAGCACCTTCACGGGTTGACTAGCAAAGCGCAAAGAAGTTCTCATTAGAAATATGAAGTGGGTTATAAAGAATTCGAAACAGGGGTGTGTTTGTGAATGAATGACGTGAATATGTCGTGGCATTATGCGGTTTGCAGGGGGTCGTCCAGCGTGAGGGGGGATGCTTAGCAGGAGACACGGGGTCTGGAGGTAGACATGGGAACAACAACCCATGCTCTATAGACCACTTTGAAGTGTACATGGTCTTTGGCACCTCTTGGCCTTTATCACTCCCTGACAGCTCCACTTGCCAGCGCAAGTACCCCGGTGCGAACTGCCTTTGATAGGGCGGGGGGTGGATTGGGGCGGTGGTCGTGCAGACAAGACACAGGAAGACTCGTGAATGGAGACACACTTATGTGAATTGCAGGGGGGCGTCCAGCGTGAGGGGGGATGCTTGGCAGGAGACACGGGGTCTGGAGGTAGACATGGGAACAACAACCCATGCTCTATAGACCACTTTGAAGTGTACATGGTCTTTGGCACCTCTTGGCCTTTATCGCTCCCTGACAGCTCCACTTGCCAGCGCAAGTACCCCGGTGCGAACTGCCTTTGATAGGGCGGGGGGTGGATTGGGGCGGTGGTCGTGCAGACAAGATTTGTTTGCCGCAGGGCCTCACCAAGGAGAGGCCATCTAACTGCATGTAAGAGGCAGGCTGCAGGATCTAGTACATGGAAGGCAGGGGGGTGAGTTTATAAATACCTCACCCTCCCAGGAGAATATATGGGTGCAGTTCACCCTGGAGACCCTAGATGCCTAGGCAGTTAGTCAGCAGCAGGCTGGCCTGTGGTGGCAAGGCGGCACGGACCAGAGGGGGTCATCTCTGTACCCGGTGCCCAAAAGGATGATTTATTATGATCAACCATATTGATTATTTACCTATAACCATGTTTTGTATCAATAAAATCCAACGGCCTTTTATTGCTAACGCTTGAACAAAGTGGTGTGGTAAGTATTTTTGGGGGAGGAGGCAAGGCCGGGAGGCTTGATGCCAACCCGCAAAATAACATCTGTATGTCTGCTGCATATGGGTTCAACGGTTATGTGGATTGAAGGTGGGCGGCCAGCGTGAGGGAGGATGCTGGCCGGAGACATGTGGTGTGACAAGACAAGGCACAGGAAGACTATTCAATGGAGACACACTAGATTCATTTAAAAAATCAAAACAACCATTGTTAAAATATATGTTGGGTTTTATTTTAGATCTTAATTTCAATTGAACATAAATAATAAACATTACACATTGTAAAGTTCCGGTTGCAGCACATCCAGGGAAAATCCGCGGTATTGTCCACTGTCGCTGGGGAAATGTTGTCTAATGGCAAGTACCGCACAGGCAGGTATTACTCTCCGAACGCGGTGTCCGAGCCTCCCGTGAAGCCACCAAGTGAAGCAACGATAGGCCACCAGCCTGTACCACCTGTGAAAAAGAAAGATGCAAACTGTATTAAAATGACAAAACTTTCTTATCAATGTTGATTCAGGTAAAAAATGTCATTCTGCTTTGAAAAAAATTCTATCTAGAAAATGCACAATATGGAACCAATTTACATGCGTTCGAATGATATGTAGATGTAATTTTATATGTGGGAGACGACCATGAAATAGTAGTGGCATCACTGACATCACAACCAGAGTATACTTACTCGTTACTCGGATTACGCGGACGAACAGTGCCGCGAAGTTCGTGCATAAGCACCATCATCATCCTCAACACGGTCCGTGAGAGGCAGGCTTCCCTGAACTCTGGCAGCTCGGTGATGCATTGCGGACTTGGCTCGCCTTCCGAAATGTAGGCCAAGCACCCGGAATTTTCACGGCAGCAGCAGTTCTCCTCCTCAGTTGGCATTAGCTCGCACCGATTGCATGTGCACCAGGTGGAGACGCCGTCCATGCGACATGGTCCAGGCTCTTCATCCGTTGACTGGTCCTCCCAACTGCCGTCCGAATCCCCATCGTTTTCGCGTGCTTGCCTTTCCAGTAGTTCCTCCTCGGTGTACTCGGGCTCGTACATATACGGCATTATTGTAGCCATTGTGTGGTAAAGAAAGTAAAATAATTTACAGAGATGGTACAGGTGTTCACAAGGCCTAGAAGCGGCGAAGGTAGCTGACCAGAGCACAGAAACGAGTCACAGAATACTCAAAGTAACACAGGGAGAGTAATGGAATTGAAAATCTGCTGCTGTGTGTTGTGAAACGGTGTGTTTATACTTATTGAGGAAAGAGGCGTCCTGCCATTTCCATGGCGACACTTCATTAGCTGAGGCGCAGCGATTGTTGACACGAAACATGCTTTGGCGTTGGGAAATGGGCGGTACGTGTCTGCTGATGTCAGGCTCAGGGGCGGGGGATTTGATTTAGTGCCGCAAAAGCAGGTGAGCCAGGTCGATGGGGGGAAATGATAGGATTATCACAAAATGGCGGCTGATTTCGAGTGCGTTAATGGACGAAAAGTCGGGTAAGGTCCATAGGAAAGTTTTCTACGATCTACCGATTTATGCTTAAAAACACATGGCCGAACCGTAGGGACAATAAAAAAAAAGTCCCGGAACTATCCTTTAAAGACTTACCTGATTTCTACAAGGATTTCACCTCTCATCTCGGGTCGGTGCCTGTTCCCCGGCATTCCGTACCCCGGCCCCTATGGGGAAAAAGACACTAGCATTAGTACATTAATGCATGGGCACAAGGGGAACCTCTTATCAAAAAACTTACCTGGAAGCCAAGCAAGTTTGGTTCTTACCAATCCGAAAATCCAGTGAAGTAACTGGATACCAACGCGCCCCTGCATCAGAAGCAGGATGGAGAGCTCATCCTTCCAGACCCTAAGGTGAGACGCTACGAGAAATCACAGAAGGGTTTCGAGGAGGGTGAGAGGGGAAAGTGGGAGGCCGATTGCATTACCCCGCAGACAGTTAATCCCCTATTTTCGCCCACAGAAGGATACTTCTGCGAGCCAGACAAGCCAGATTTGGGGGCCCGGTCCAGTCTGTATTCTGAACCCTGCGCATCACCTTAGAAGAGGTCACAGCAGCGCGAACCAGGCCAGTGCCTCCGTGGGAGTCAGGTGAGCGTAACAGTCACAGCATCAGGAGGATGTGATGTGCCTCAGCCCACAGGTGACCCGGGACCTAGAGATGGTCTGAGACTGACCGGTGAAGCAGCACCAACTAGGGCCACTAGGTTCAAGAGGGGATGCCCGGCAGAGCACCCCAAGACACGGCACAGGATAAGGGTCAGCAGAGGATGAGGTGCTTCACTGAAGAGGAGCTCCAGGTCCTCATAGACTATGTCACGGAACACTATCATGAGATGTACCAGTTTGTTGTCAGCATCACTACTCCAGCGCAATGAATGGTGTATTGGAATACAGTCACATCTTGCATCAATGCATGTGGTGTGGAGGTACGCAATGCTGAACAGGTCCAGAAGCAGATGAATGACCTCAAACAATGGAGCAAGTAGAAGCTCAATGACAACCTGTCCACTGGAGTGGCACAGCAGAGGAGGAACAGCTGACCCCAATTAATGAGGCTACAGATGGGGGGCCAAATCTGACCCTCATGCCCTCCACACGACTCTCAACATGAAGGCAGAGAAACAACATATGTGCCTCACTTTTAGGCCCTTCACCACAAACTTCAATGTATCACAGGTGTGAGAAGCGTTATTCGTTCAGACAGCCTTTCAGTCCCGAATCAATGACGTCATCACTGACATTAAAGTGGCCGCATTATACATGAAGTATATCTTCATCCATTCATGAAGTTACATGAAAATGCACTCGTTTATTACATATAGACATGAAGCACATGCTTATGACCCACATAAGTAGGGGACGGATACACATACATAACTTTATACTCATATCTTGACGCCAAAGCGGAAACCGCAAGATGAAAAGTATTCGTATATTTAGCTTGCACATTATTGACTGCCACTAACATGGAGAAGCCATAGGGAATGATATAAAAGCTATAGGTGTTTGAAATGGACGGCAAATGAGAGACAGGCTTTGAGTACATGGAAAAGCTGACATGATCACTGCAGCCAGAGGCGAGAAAAAACAAAGCACCCAGCCAAGAACAAGAGGAGACGTTCCAGTTACCAAGGCAATGAACCACCTGCACAAAATCAGGCTAACATTCTCATAAATACAAGCAGGACAGCTTCATTTCTCGGTCTCCACACATGTGACCCAGCCAAACAGGACAATGCACATTCAACCAAGGTAGGCGAAGAGGACTGTTACCATCGAACCAGAAGGGAAAAACAATAAGTGTTGCCCACAAGCTGCTAACTGAATACACTCTCCCAGGCTTAGATGATCAGAGATGGCAACATTAAGGGACACTTCACACATCCATGTTCATTCCCATTGCCTTGAAAATGTACACTCAGTCTGGTAATTTGTCCAGGGTACAAGGGATGGAAGGACACATTCTGCCCAATCCAGATTCACCTTTCACGTGGGGATATAATTTGTTGCAAGGGCCAATGGTCTCTCTGCGACCCTGCAACTTGATAGATCAATACTATCAGAGGTGATCCTATGAGAAGCCACTAAATATGGCTATCCAATAGTAGAACTAACCCACATAGTTCCCATATGTACCCTACTCAAACTGAGCAATGTAAATGTGTGATAGGTTCTGGGATAGAACCTGGATTTGTGAAGTCACATCGTGATAAAACCAGGTGACACATGCTTAGGCGACGAGAGCTACAGATAATTGGAATGAATGCTAGAGGAACCCGGCCACACCTATACAAGGATACGAGTCAGCTCATCAGCATTGAGCAGGTGCAAGGCATGGGAGGGGTGGAGACCTTTGAGGACACATCTGGTGAGTGGCATTTGTGTACATCCTTTGTGTGAACGATCATGTTTGAGTAACCTATATATGTGTCGTAGTACAGTTGGCTACAGTTGAC
The DNA here is from genome assembly GCF_040938575.1 of Ambystoma mexicanum. NCBI lineage: Eukaryota > Metazoa > Chordata > Amphibia > Caudata > Ambystomatidae > Ambystoma > Ambystoma mexicanum. Next base: position 243,535,333 of record NC_090927.1, read on the forward strand.
AGCCATCCTTGGCCAATGTATATTAGCTACCGCATTCATCTGTGACATGGTGGGCATTCTGTGAGGCAGCTGAGTGGTTCACATCTGTTGCACATGTTTGTGTGACAGTTCACATCTCTGTCTACTGGGCCTCACAGCTGTGCCAGTACTTGAATGCAAGGGTTGCAATGTCAAAAGCATGTGAATTTAGCAATTCCCCATGATATGCCCCCTGACAGGCATACATTACCCACCAGGCACACCTGTGTCACGGTTACATGTGATTATAACGAACTGAGAAATAATTAATGCAATTTTACAGATAAAATAAATTAGCAGTTGTTTCTATTAAATTGGGGGATAGTGGTCCCCCCAAACCCTTCATTACCCATGCTTCTACCCCATGCCAAGCCACACCCACACCTTTTCACCCCTAAACTCCACTCCCTATATATTTAGCATTCTGTACTTTTTTCGATAAAATTGCATTTGTTATTTCCTATTCGTTACAATCACTGCATACCCGGTGTCACGTCCAGAAATTCCCCATCCACAATGCAGCATTGATGGGGCCAGTCTCTTTGCATTGTACATCAAGTACATGCAACATATGTCATCCAGGCACATCAATTGCTGCTGAGGTTCATATATGTACTGTCACCTACACTTGTAATGACACACTGTGGTGTGACCAGCCTGTCGTGGTATGAGTACACACAGACCACTGCCCTGTGTAGCAGGTGTTATGTTCAGGCAACTTAACTTTTAAATTGCAAGGGCCCACACTAGTCAATTCATACGTGAAATCAGTTGATTGCCCATCAGCATTTCAAGGTGGTCAGTCTGGTACTATCCCATTGATATGTCTGTAGACATCCCATGCAAATGATTATGTAGTTGGTTCATGCCAATGAGTGTGCATGTCTGCATTGCATTTCATTTTGTGTGCATTTTCAAATAGCAATTATGATGATGCAGTTCATGTTTGTATCACCAGTTTGATTTGTAAGGATTGTATGTGGTAATCAGCCGATACATGACTGACACATGCCATGTTGCTTGCATCTCTTTTGACGAAACTCACACAAACATTGCCCTGTCTGTGTCCTTAAGACATACATATGCGTGCTGACATGTGGATTGTGTTTGATGTGGCATGAGGCCTCTGTTGCTCCTCGTGTCATGAGAATTGTAGATGATGGCTGTTTCTCTATTTCTCCCCTTGTTCCCTCCCCCTGTTTCTGCATGTAACTAAGTTAGCCTGCTTGTACAGCGCCACAACGCCCCTGAGCTGATTTGTGCGCTATATAAATGTAAAAAAATTAAAACGAAGTGCTGATTCTCAATCTGTTCTTGCCCAATTACAAACAGGAGCTTGGATCAAAATCTTAGTGGTTATTTACACCTAGTCAAAATGGTGCAAGAATATGTGTTATCCTGGATACGAGCTAAAGGGCTTAGCCCCGAGACCTGTTTCATCATAGGTGAGGTCCCTTTGCACATTACAACAGATGAAGTTTTAGCCATGACTGGTCCCTTAGAATCCATCACTGGTAAAGCGAAAAGTGTGGGTTGCATACCTGGGCAAGATACCAAATGTTATATGCTGTGTTATGGTGGAGTTTCTCTTACAGGTAAAACCTTGCCCACGGAGATCCAAGGTGGGGAACCAGTGTTTGCCTTCCGCAGTGTGGCACTTAGATGCTTGGCCCGTAATAGCTCTCTGCCCAGAAGCTACAACCTCCACCAAGGATGCTGTGGTCATTCTTGCTGCAATGGCTGAAGAAGTTAGTGTAACAATGGAGCACCAAATACTGTCGCCCTTGATTAGTGAACATGGAGCCTACACCCGTTTGCGCCCCTTTTTAGGCCAAAAACCAGTGCACAAAGGCCATGACTGGAACGTGTCAGATCAAGAAAAGAGAAGACAAGTGATAGAGGCATTGTGAGGACCTGCACTACAGACAGTACAGTCTCTGGGCACCCTGAGTCCTGATCTGACTTCCCTACAGGTGATGGGCGCACTCGAAGGAGCGTTTGGCACTACTGAACTCGAGGAAGATTTGATGATGAGTTTCCATGCAACCTCTCTGAAGCTGGGAGAGAAATTATCTGAGTTCCTGGTGAGGATTGAACACATGTTGTGCCTCGCACACCATAGAGGAGGAGTAGAGACTTCCCAATTGAACCAGTGTCATTTGAAACAGATACTTAGAGGAGCCAAAGACGCTGCCATACCCATCCTCCAGCTGAGATTGTGTGAAAAACTGGACACAACTCCCTCCTACGAAGATCTACTAAGATCAATAATAGATCTGGAAGAAGAAACAGGCGATGTCAATGTCCACAGTCACCCTGTCCAAAGCAAGATTCTGGGACCCAACACGGCCATTTCTCAGCAGAAACAGATTGAGGAGCTGCAACAACTGGTAAGGAGGCTACAGACCAAGTTGCTACCCAGGGAAAATCCGAATGCAAATCAACAGCGAGGAAGAGACATTTTTCCCTCATCACGTGAAAGAGAACACCAGGTATTTAGATGAGCACAAGAGCCTTGAGAATATTTTACCCCATCATCTGTACGTTTACCCCCATGGAGATTTTGCCATCGATATAGGGGTGACAGCCACTCAACCCAGCTGTGTGACCAAGACCAAGACTATGCACAAGTAGATGCCCAATTTACTGCACTGAAATCAACTTCCACCCGAGCAATGTCGGGAAACGCACAGGAGGTTGTAGCAGAGGAGCAGCTAGAACCTTGAACACAGTAGTAAGATCTACTGTCAATAACTCCCATATATCCATAAGGACATGACATTCTGGCTCACTAACTACCAAGCACCAGACTAAGGCCCCGGAGGGTCCCACAGCCGACCATCTCCGTCTAGTCCATGAGCTCTGCAACTCCAAGAAAATGCCACCAGCACCTGCAGCAGACTACAAACTCCTGGCCATTTTCCTAGAGGCTCTCCATTGGGCCTGATTGGGCACCCCATGACAATCCTAGCTGAACTTGAAAGGGGAATCACTACAACCTTACTGGACAGTGGCTCCCAGGTCACCATTGTCTATGAGACCTACTATCGCCAACATATGTCACATATGCCCTTATAACCGCTGTAGGGGCTTAATCTAATGGGAGTCTGAGATGCCTCCTGCTGATATCTGGGGTACATCTGTGTGAAAATGCACCTAAACCAAGAGGTGGCTGGAGTAATCACCACTTTGACTTCCCTGGCATTAGTTTGCACCACCAAGAATCAGTATCCCGATGTACCCCTGGTCATGGGCACCAACTCTGCCCTGTTTGGTACCCGATGCAGGATGTGTATGGAGATGGCATGTCTGAAATTCGCACATCCTCTGCCAATGCACCCAGCTTGTCAATAGGTCTACCTTAACAGTAGCTTGGAGAAGGGGGCGCAACCTGACAGATCTGTGAGAGAAGTGACCACAAGTAACCACAGTCAACTTGACACACTGCCTGGTCAGATGTTTATGGTGCCTGGCCATGCACAACTCAAAGGTCGAAACTGTTACAGGAGATTGGTGATGGAGGCCCTTGAAGGGTTATCCAGCCCCTCAGAAGATGGTGGCGGGCCGCAGGAGTCAGTCCATGACCCGGTATCCTCCTAAAGAGAACTTTGGTCTGCGCTGGAGTGAGAAGTGTGAACATGCCTTTGCCCAGTTAAAAAAGACTCATACTGAAGCGCCTGTCCTGGCGTACGCTGATCCTCACCTGCCTTATATCCTATATGTGGATGCCAGCTCTGATGGGTGGGGTGCTGTACTCTATCAAGAGCAACAGGGAACTTTCAGAGCAGGGGCGTTCGCCAGCCGGCGGCTGAACCCCTCTGAATTGAACTACCCTATTCACAAGCTGGAGTTTTTGGCCCTGAAGGGGGCAGTGTCTGAAAAACTGCATGACTACCTGTACGGTGCTACTTTCACCGTGAGGACAGACAACAATCCACTAACATATATCCTCAAGTCTGCAAAATTGGATTCTAGCGGCCATCGATGGTTATCAGCTTTGTACAGAGTCGCATCTTGATATGAATCTGAATGTTAACAGGTCCCACATTTAGATGGAATCATGACCATTAGCCTGCGTCGCATCTAAATAGAATTGTGCATGTTAGCATGTCCCAGCAGCTCCCACACCGAGACAGAAATGTGATTGTTAGCATGTCCCAATCTTAGATGAAATCATGAACATTAGCCCAAGTCTCATCTTGATATGAATGGGAATGGTAGCATGTGACACAATTAGTTGGAATTGTGAACAGTAGCATGTCCCACACCTAGATTGAATTGTGAATGGTAGCATGTGCCTCACTTAAACGGAATTGTGAATGGTAGCATGTGCCACACTTAGTTGGAATTGTGAACAGTAGCATGTCCCACACCTAGATGGAACTGTGAATGGTAGCATGTGCCCCACTTAAACCCTTAGATGAACTCATGAGCATTAGCCCGAGTTGCATCTAGATATAAATGAGATTGTTACACCTAGATGGAATTTGTGAATGTTTACCGGTTCCACACTTAGATGTAATCATGACCATTAGCCTGTGTCGCATCTAAATAGAATTATACATGTCAGCATGTCCCAGCACATCCCAAACCGAGATCGAAATGTGATTGTTAGCATGTCCCACACCTAAATGGAATTGTGAATGGTAGCATGTGCCACTCTTAGATAGAATTGTGAATGGTAGCACGTCCCACACCTAGTTGTAAACACGACCATTAGCCTGAGTCGCATCTTTATAGAATTGTACATTTTAGCATGTCCCAGCAAGTCCCAAACCTAGATGGCATTGTTAATGGTATCATGTGCCACTCTTAGATGAACACGTGGACCTTCCCTTGCATCGCATTTAGATAGAAATGTGATTGCTAGCATGTCCTACACCTAGTTGGAATTGTGTGGAATTGTGAATGTTAACATGTACCACACTTCCCATCTTCCCCCCCTTCACCCTGCTCCCATCTGTTTCTGGTATGTCTCCCGGTTTGTCTCCCCATATTTCTTTTCTTATCTCCATATTAGTTACTCTTTACAGATATGTTTTATAATAATCTAGGTTTAATCAGCACTACCTCCAATTTCTACTCTATTCTTGTTCAATTTGATACAACCAGTTAATTTGATTAATGAATGTCTTGGATAAAGATCATATTCTTCCTTGTTAAGATTGTTAACTCTGTTCATCCTTTATGGTTACCTGTTCCACTCAAAGTCTGTAACGTGCTAACATATGTATCATTTTCTGTATCTTGAACAATAAAAATCATTACAATAAATAAAAAGCATGTACCCCACTTAGATACATCTTTAGCATTATCCTGAGTCAAATGTGGATAGAAATATGAATATTAGCATGTCCCACACCTAGACGGAATTGTGATTGTCGGCATGCCCCACACTTGGATAGAACTTTGAATGGAAACATGTGCCACACCTAAATGAAATTATGAACATTGGCCTGAGTCGCATCTAGACAGAAAGGCAAGTCTCATCATGTCCAACACTTGGGTGGAGTTGTGAACATTAGCCGAATCGTATCCAGATAGAAATGCGGATGTACATGTTAGCAGGCCCACTAGTGTGTCACTGTGTACCCTGCTTTCCTGTTCCACATGCTGTTGCTATATATCTGTATGCACCCTCCGGTCGCACCCAAAGCCCCTGTCTCTATGTGTCCATGTGTTGCTATATGATATGATATGGCATTTATAACACACCTATACACAAGTGTTTCAAGGTGCAACGAGGCAAGGGAGGGGGAACAGAGGGAAGACAGACAACGATGCTACTAGGCCAGGTGTAATTCAGATCGATCAAGTACATAGGAAGGGGGAAGGGGAATGTGCGAGGGGAGGCGGGAGGGGACAGTGCAGTAAAAGGATAGTAGAATAAATAACAATAAGTAAAGTCCGGCCAGCAGCTGGCAATTTCAGGGGTAAAGGGTATGTGCAGGCATCAAGTGTCAAGTGCTGGTAAAGGGACTGTAGGGATACAGAAAAAAACAGTCCCCAAGTGCAGGGTTGCAAGGAAGGCAGCGCAGGTGTGCAACTGGCGGGGGAGGGGACCTGGGCCCGAGATCAGAGGGTGGCCAGGTAGCCAGTGCAAAGTCAGTTTCAGCCAGGAAATCTGCATGGGGAGAGGAGGAGAGAAAGCAGAAGCAAAGAGAAAGGTTTTGAGGTGTTTCCGGAACCGGAGATGGTTCTCCTCAAGTTTCAGGGGGACAGGAAGGCTGTTCCAGAGGGAGGCCCCAGCCGAAGAAAGAGATCTACCACCAACTTGTTGCTTGGAGAAGCGATTGACCCTGAGGGAGTTGGAGGCGAAAGAGCGAAGAGCTCGAGAAGGAATATATTTAGGAAGATAGAGGTGAAGGTATTGAGGCCCCAGAAGGCCTTGTTTACAATGCAGAGGGGTTTGAACTTAATCCTTGCAGCCACTGTGAGCCAGTGCAGAGATTTCAGTCCTGGAGAGATACGATCCCTGGGCTTGACGACAAGGACATGTCTTGCAGTCCTGTTCTGGATGAGTTGCAGAGGGCGGAGGGTGGAAGCAGGCAGATTTAGAAAAAGGCTTTTGCAATGGTCCAGTCTAGAGAGAACCAGAGCTCTGGAGACCGTGAGCTTCTAGGGGAAGAAGAGGAAAGGAATAAAACCACTGAGGAGGTGCAGCTGGTAGTGTGACTCCTTAGAGACGTCGGAGATGTGAGGAAGAAGGAAAGTGTGGAGTCGATGATGACCCCAAGGTTTTTTGCCTCACAGGTGTGAGGTGTCCCCTGCCATCCTGTTCACATGCCTGGTCCTGGGGGTTTTAAAGATAAAATCATATCACATCACTACGCTTACTCTCTACGATGCACCATCATTCAACTAGAACACAGCTACACCCCTGATTAATTCACCCTAGCTATTCACATACGAACACTACCCCATGAACACCTCATCATCCTAATAAAATGCAGCTAGCCGAGCACATTCCGGCCTAGTCCTTCAGGCCTAATGCAGCTAGAGCCCATTCATGGTGTCCACCCACCAGACTGCACACATCCAACAGATTTCTCCAGCACCACACCTAACGCTAGGATGCAGCTACCAACAGGCAATTGCATCAGCTGCACACATATCTGGTGCACCCACATACCCTACAACACTATCTTTCTCTACTGACCGAAACACGGTTCCCAAGGGTGTTCAACCTACCAGCGCTTTGAGGTCATACCAATGATATATAGAGCGCTATATAAATGCTAAGTAACATAACATAACATAACATGTACAATTTCCAGTTGGAATATCGCCCTGGAATCAACAGCATAGATCCTGATCCCCTGTCCCAAAGACCCCCCGCTGAAAGCAGCTCTGAGTCCATCCCTAGCAAAATGGCCTCTGTGGCCGCGATGAAATCCCTTTTCCAAAAGGGAACTGGTCAGACCACTGAACCAGCACGTTTTATCGATTGCCTAGGAGGGACCGAAAAAGGGTTCCCTGTGAGCTATTGTGACACAACCAGTCTAATGGCTCCTGAACTGCCACACTTGAACAAGACAGACCTGAGACAAAAGCAGTTGCAAGACTTGGAACTACGAGAAGTGCTGCAAGGCAAAGAGAATGGTACCAAAGGGCCACCGGAAAGCAGAAACATGACCAATTACCAAATCTACCGCAGAGAATGGAAATCGCTAGTGACAAAGGGAGGAGTACTGTACAAGGAGAGTCAAATCCAAGGGCACTTTATACACTGGCTTGTGTTGCCATGCTCCTTACGTCCCCTAGCCCTGTGCGCTGTGCATGACCAACATGTACACCTGTGAATTGAACGGGAATTAGAGTTGGTACGAAATCGATTTTACTGGCCCCGTCTAGGCCCAGAAGTAGAAGAGTATTGCCATACCTGTGCCCGATGCATCGCCCGGAAAACCCTCAGTCTTACAGCTGCGGCACTTCAACGTCTACAGAGCGCTGGACCCATGGACTTAGTTTGTGTGGACTTCCTGAGCCTTGGAATTGACAGTGGAGGGATTCAGAACATCTTGGTAGTGACAGATCATTTCACCCGATATGCCCATTCATATCCCACAAGAGATCAGAAGGCGACTACCATAGCAAAAGTACTCTGGGACAAGTTCTTTGTGCATTATGTCTGGCCTGCTCACCTACATTCCGATCAAGGGCGATACTTTGAATCCAAACTCATCAGAGAACTCATGCAGTTGATTGGGGTAAAGAAAACCAGAACATTCCCTTACCACGCATAAGGGGATGCACAAGCTGAACGTTTCAATTGCACATTGTTGGGTATGCTGGGGACTCAGAGTGCTAAAGAGAAACTGAAGTGGAGTCAACATGTGGCCACTCTAGTGCACACCTACAACTGCACCAGGAATGACAGCACTGGATTCCCCCTGTATCAGCTAATGTTCAGCAGGGATGCCCGGCTACCCATAGACTTGAGTTTTGCGGTCTCCTCTGATGGGACGGGGTAGAAAACTACCACAAGTATGTGAGGGACCGTCAAGACCAATTGTCCCAAACCTTCCAACTAGCGCAAGCCACTGCCGAACTTAACACGCAGCAAAACAAGAAGAGGTATGACGATAAGGTCCAGTTCCACAACCTGCAACCCGGGGATCGGGTGCTCATTAGGAGTTTAGGGAAGAGAGGGCGAAACAAGCTGGGAGACCACTGGGAATAGCAGCCATATCTGATTGAGCGACAGTTGACAGAGTTGCCAGTGGTCAGACTGAGAAGAAAAGGTCGCCCGAGGTATGTGAAGATCCTCCACAGGAATCATCTCCTGCCCATCGGGGATGGTGTGATGATGGATCCGACTGTTGCTCAAGTTCCTACTTCCCCCAGTGAGAGGAGCACCAGAGGTCATCAACAGTAGTCCATCCATGGGGAAATCGTACACCTGCAGGCCCAAGTACTGTTCCGTCTGTAGCCTCCAAGTCGAGGGATAAGAGAAATGCCGATTATAGGGAGCTTCCAACCACTGACGTAGCCCAAAGGCCCTCAGACATTCCGCCTGATCCTGAGGAAGAGGAAAGGGATGAAGGTTCTGAAGGCTTAGCCATAGGCTACTTGTATGGAATTGAGGATACAATGCCAGGACCCGCAGAATGGCCTGAGACCAGAAGAGAAGTATCAGGGTTTGGGGACTCCGACATGTTCTTCCCAACCCAATAGGAAAGCATATCCCGGGAGGATAGATCAGCGGCAACCTGTTCGCCTTAGAAGCAAGACGACACGAAACAACACAGGCTCAATCCCCGGGTCTGCGCTTAGAAACCTCTGGGTATTTAATTGAGTTATAAATACGCAACTATGACAAAAAAACAATTACGCAAACAAACAATTCCTGTAACAGCGCCTCGATGCCCGCGGGCTGTGTGAGTGCTTTAAAATGCAAATAAATAAATAAATAAACATGTCAAGGCCAGATGCTGTGACTAGGGACAGACCGCCCGCATCAATCGATCCTCAAGAAACAGCATCTGACGATCCTTCAGAGGTCATTAATGAGCTTCAGCGATCTCAACGAGAGGTCAAGCCAGTCAGAATATTGAGCTACAATGCTTGTGGAGCTCAAACAGAAATTATCAGAAGGGGACTGCCTGCTCACACTATTACATGTACAGATGTGTATACTAATGAACATGTGGGTTATGCTAAACAATGGTGGACTGTGCCATTGCTATGGAATGACAAATGTCATATTGTATTGTATGCACCTATGGGTTATGCTAAACAATGGTGGACTGTGCCATTGCTATGGAATGAAAAATGCCATATTGTATTGTATGCACTTGGGGAGCAGAGAAACCCTTAGGGACAACGGTTTTTGAAGGAGAAGGGGGTGAATGTAAATCTGCATTTCCGGTGGGTTTCTGATTGTGCATAGGCTATGTGTCACGTTTTCTTTTGGCAGGCATTGGGCCTCATTACGAGTAGGGCGGTAAGGGATACTGGGCACCGGTAAGGAGACCGGTGCCGGTAATCCCTTACCGCCCTACTATGAGTTCCCTTAGCGGGTCCCTCCTTTAACGCCTGGTCTGACCTGGTGTTATGGACGGGACCCATTAAGGAACCTTGAAGCTAATAACGGTACTGCAATTTGCGGTACTTTTATCAGCACCTTCCCCATTCATATTGAGCCCTATGGGGGCTCACATGGAAATGGGGAATGGCTTTTTCAATGGGGACTGACCGGTCCCGCAAAGGTCGGACTACACCGGTAAGTCCCCATTGAACGAGACCGGTGCCGGACACGTTATTGGCAAATAGCGCCATCACTACCACCAATCTCGTAATGTGGCCCATTGTTCATTTTCCTTTCCCGTGGTCTGTTCCACTTTTCTGCGGGTATCAGGTATGTAGAATTTTTCAAAACCAACATGGTAGGTTCCACCAGCAGGGGGAGCGGGTCTGTCTGTGAGCTGATTTCACCTCAGGACTGGCACGAGCCCCCATGCTGGCAGAAAATAAGTGGAAAGTCATAGGCGAGCATAAATGTCCTTAGGGGAGCGTGTGATAGAGAGCGCCAGGAGAGACGAGATAAGAAGGAAGCTCCAGGCTGTCACAGAGGGCAGCAAGGACCTTTGTGGTGTCAGGGACATCCCCCCCAGCAGGACGTCCGCCTGTGTAGGCCGGCATTTCTCTGAGAGAGAGAGAGAGAGAGAGAGAGAGAGAGAGAGAGAGCAACGTTTGGTTTTTGTGCTACGTCTTACCCGTAAGGTAGGAAAGGGAAAGAATGAGAAAGGGACACCGTGCCCTGCATGTGCCGGCATATGGCAAACACATGGGCATTGTATGATCGGCCCGAAGGTAATATTCTCTTCACCTGGCCTGGCGACGCTCAGTGGCAGTTCCCTATCAGTTGCTCCTCAGAGTGCGAGGATGAGGTAACTCGCCTAAGTATGAGGAGGGGTGGTCAACTCAGGGGACGCATTTGCAACATTTTCGGTATGCAACACCTATTCTGAAAGTGTGCCACTTTCAAAATATGTGTGCTGGTTGCTAGGAAAGGCAGTAAATCAACCTAGCAACCGGCATACATTGTATCAGTGGTTTTACATGCCGATTCTCTTGGCACTCTCTGTTATGAATGCAAAAAAGTGGCACCAATATACTGTGCCACTTTGGTGTCATTCAGTTCACTGTTACGGTAGAGTGTCACGCAAAGCACAGGCTCGTATGATGCACTTCATAAAAGACTGTACTCATTGTGTGGTGGACTGTTGTGTTATCCTCATGTTACGGAATATCGGAATGTTCCCGTTTATTATCTGGAAATATTTCCAGTTTAGTTTTGAGTTGTAATAGAAAATCTGTCGCCCTCATGCATATGGTTTCTTTCTGCCTCATGAAAGCATAACACAGTTTTATTTCTGGCCTGAAGATGTTCACAGGATCTAATTGATTCAGCCTTTCATCCATCCTTGGTCCAAGAAATGAGAGCCATCCATTTGGGAAAATGATGACACTGTTGTAAGCAGTGCCTTCAACGATATTGGCATTAGGAAGTGAGTGCAGTGACCGCGTGGGCCTCCCTTTATTGTGAAGTGTGCGGCGTATCCCAAACATCTATTGCTGCCCGCGAGAGAGTCCTCACTCTCTAACATTGGCAACGAAGGAGGCACGGCCCCGGAGTGGTCCTGTCAGACCATGCGCTCACTCAGGTGAGGAGCCGGAGGCGTGGCCCACCTCAGCCACTCATACCATCTCAGGCTGCAAACTTGAATATAACCGGGGAGTGGAGGTGAATACATCCATAAAGGTGGCTTCAGTGATATCTGGCGCACTTGGAAAACTCCCTGCCCGGGCTGTGGTGGTGAATTAGAGGCGCAGTTTTGGTGCATGAGGCCCGCTGGTGGCCGTGCCCCTCCGGAAGGCGAGGAACAATTCCCAGCACACAAAGGAGGTGCAGGCACAGACACACACTTGCCATGAACAAGGTGCAAGATACAAGGGAAAGGCCAGGGAAGCAACCAGCAATGTCTGTGGAGGACATCCCGGCTACAGTGCCTACCAGGTCATCAGAAGCTTTTCACCAAGGCCAAGGAGACGTTATAATGTGGCAGCTGCCCCAAGCATTTGATCTCAGAGACACATGTAATGTGGGGCCTCAGTGGGTCAGATGGATGAAGGACATCAGAGTGTAAGAAAGAAAAAAGAATATACTAACCCTGGCATTGGGAGCAGCCATACAGAACATCCTTTGTGAATTAGTTGATGAGGAGAAGGTGGCATGCCAGGAAATTCAAGAAGCACTTCACACCTATTTTGCACCACACACCAATGCAGATTATGGGAGACATATCATTCACACAAACATGCAGTAGCAGGGAGAGACCATGGACAACTATGTTGCGCGACTCCACATCTGCATGAAGCACTGCACCTTCCATCGTTACTCCAATGATGAAGCACTGCACCCCCAAGTCATTGCGGGGTGCGAGTCTGCAGAATTCAAAAAGAAACTGCCCCAGGAACAGCATTCCCTCAATGAAATATTGGCCATGGGCCACACTGACGAAGAATTCGCACAACAGATGGTCGGTCTAGGACAAGTGAAGATCTTGTCAGACCCCATTGATCGGAAATTCATCAAGAAGCTAACTTCAACTCAGCCCGACAAGGTCCGCCAGTCAAAAATAATCATGCTACATGTGCCGCTACAAGTTCCCCCATAAGGGCACATGCCTGGGTCTGGGCCAGAAGTGCGCAGTACGCGGTGGAGAAGACAATTTCAGGGTGGTTTGCAGAATTACCAAATGCTCATAATTCGACAGAATCATTTTTGAACAAGTGACTGATTTCAAATTGTTTGAGTGGGTATTGGTGGGAAATGCAGTCTTTTAAAATGTGTTGTATTCTTTGAGGGTCTGAGCAGAATGGTGGTCATTTTAATGAACATATAAAGCTACTCAAATGAACACATCCAATTCCTCAAGAGTGTGGCCATGTTGGCCACGTTGTTTTGATCTGTATATGTATGATGCAGTATTTTCATGAATTTGAAAAATATGCATGAATAGGCTGCTTCTGATACAAAGAAAACATTGTTTTGAAAACTGTATGTAATGACTATGTGGTGTTGATTTCAGGGAACACAAAATGTGTACAAAAGCACAGGAGTGTGAGGACGTTCTGTGTCATGTCAAGTGGCAGTGGAAGTGCAATTCCAGCACCAAAGCACACAGAAACATTAAGAACAATCCCCATCAGGAGTCCACCTGACCATTTTATTTTTGCTTCCCTTAAATATCCTAAACTCACTTCTGTATGTACATGCCACTGTGCCTACAAGACTGCTGTGCCCCCTCCTGACTGTTGTATCCTCTCCTGACCTCTGGTCCCCACTTGTCTGGAGTGTCCACTGCCTGACTGCTGTGAACCCCTCCCACCAGATATGTTCCCTTCCTGACTGGTGTACCCCTCCACCCCCAAATAACTGCTCTGCCCATTCTTAGCTGCCCATAGAATCCCTGTCCGCTAACCCCATGCTCCTATGTTCAGGTCCTCTGGCCCTCACTGGGCAAAACCCTCACACAGAGTGAGCCAAAGCAGGTTTGCTCATTGGACCTGAACAGGTGTGAGCATAACAATAATCAATGATGTGCAAGTGGGCAAGTATCCTTTTTAGCAAACAAGTTTAATCTTTTTTTTTAATTAAAAGAAGAGATTGCAATTTCCAATGAAGGCTTAGGAGGAAACATTGCACCTGTTCTGATTTTCTGAGAATGTGTGTAACCCCCCGCCCCCCTCCCCTGTAATGATCAAATTAAGGGCACAATGTTAGGGTGTGTTTTTCTGATGGTATTCTGGGGGATTGTATTTGAGGGATAAATTGCACTTATTGAGGACATTCAATGGGATCCGGTGCTTGCAGGGTCCACCATAATCAACACTATGGGGGTGGGAGTAGAGCAGCATGTTCTCTGCAGCACTTTTGATTACCTCGCTATTTACTGAAAATGCTGCAGAGACTTGCAATCCACCCGTTATTTTCGAAAACAGGCAGATTGCAGACACTGCACTATTGTGCACTGCACTGATGCCCAGGCTCACTTCAGAATTAGAGTGATGCCTTGGCATTAGGAAAGGGCGCAGTGAAGAGTGCTATTTAGCATGCTCACTGAGCCTTGTTGAGAATCGGGGCCTTAGTGTGTAATGAGATATTTAAAACTATGAAAACACACAGCATCCAATACTCTGGACTGTCTCCCATCCATGTAGTATCCAGAACCAACCCTGCTTAGCTTGAAAGAGAGGAAGGAGCCAGCTCCCTCATGCCATGTTGCTCTAAGTGGTCTTGTAACTTGTGCTTATTTAAGCCACATGGCCTGATGGGGATGGCCCTTTCCTTGCTTTGAAGCTAAGCAGTGTCAGTCTGGTTACTGCATGGATGGGAGTTCCAGATGCCTATCGTGCCACAGGCCATGACCAGTGATTGTAAACCCATGACCTCAGGGTAGCTGTAAACATATCTTTTTTTATAACATTTTTTCTATAGCCACTGGTACATGACTACTGATACCCTTGGTTATCTGTTGTCATTATAGCTGTGGTATTGGGAAAAATTGTGAAACCCGTAAATGCTTCCCTGACCCCCAGGCCCTCACCAAGTGCCCCCCTCAACTGTACCAGTTCTACCTCTCTACTGAAGGTCTCCTTACCTCCCCTGCCCTCTCCCATTCCCCCCACAACTGTCGCTGTTTCTGTGACACAGGTTGCTATGAAATGTTGGCTAATTGTGGCTATTATTCCGATAGCCAAGGTTACAGAAAAGCTTTGTCTTGCAAACTCAGTCCCTAGACCCCTCCTACTCTCAAATGTCACGTGGTGTCCTCTTGCCTTCCCCCCACCTCTAGCCTGATGGCATGTTTTTTGTCCTACAAATGGATTTTTTTCCTGTGTTTCATTTTCCGATATCCTCAGCTATAACCGCGGCTATCTCTCGCATCGAGAAGAAAAAAAAGATTTACCCGAGATATAGCTATCTGTTTTGGAGAAGGTAGCACGGCCTTCGCCATCAAATATTTTAGAAAAACTACTGGATGGAACCCCAAACCACAAAAAGCTCTCAAGTCAAAGCTTTCTGTCCAAGTTGTTTAGCACCTGGTCCAAATCCGTCCAGAGGGTTGGGCTGTGCAGTCCAGCATAAATGTTGCTTTTTGGTCTATTGGAAAATTAATGGGGACAAGGCCGCAACTTTTTTCATAAAACAATAGCAATACAAAATAAAAATTAAAGGATACCATCAGGAAATACATGTAAGAATGGCAAACAGATGATGGCCTCTGATTAGCCTGCTGGGACTTGTTTGGGGGATCTTATTGGCCTACCATAGCAGAGTTGCAGAATCCCTGACATGAGTATGAGCGTGATTTTAAGTCCAACCGCTGAATCCAAAAATATGTTGTGTGTGGTTCTGAGAGGTGAGGCAGGCAGAAGTTGGTCCTGCATTATTACGAAGCAAAAGCAATCTACCGGGTTAGGAATGGTGAACATACAGCCCTGCCTTTTAGTAACTGCTTTGAATCCCTGAAACCATACTCATATTTTATTTTTTTAAACATGAATCTCCCTTTTCCAGCTACAACTGAATATGTGTGTCTGTAACCTGATGGCTAATTCCATGTGAAAGCTCAGTCCTCTTGAAAGTACATTTCTGTACCTCACCAAGATAATGCCTGAATAAACCGATCACAACTATTCCCCGAATTCCCACCCTCAGTCCACTTTCCCCGATTCTTTTATTTAAACGTAATCTCTGTCTACTCCCATGCAGCAGCCCTTAATGTCTTGTGTTGGATTTTTTCCACTCTGGGCCTAGAAAACAAATGCCATTTAGATAGCACCATTTGCCATAGACATCATTGTTTCGATAATTGTTTCTGAATACAAATATCTCAAGGCGAATATAAATGGGATTATATGAGAGGCACCTTATAAGAAAGATGTGTTAAACAAAATGATGAATTTGACATCTCAAGCAAAGGTTTTTAGCGCATAAGTATTGCAAATTCTCACATAAAACTATGGTGATTTTCTACATGCAAAAAGTAATTCCGGTGATTATTTATGGTGCTCACACTAAAAATGTGAAAGACCACCCAAAATGGGACTAGCTAGAGGGCAGATTCTGGAAATCAGTTTCGGGCTGCCAATGAGTATACCAATATAGGTTATCAGGTACGAACTTGGGTTAACCTCCTTACAAACGGTGATAAATTGGCCGTCCCTGTGCCTTTATTGAAAATGCCTTCTACAAGATGATCATAAAAATACCTTAATCCCTAGGATAACATCGGCAACAAATGATATTACAAGAGGGATTTTTTTTCTATCATTGGAAGAATTATTGTAATCTGATATTGCTAAAAGCTGGGACTGACATAAAACTGTATCATTTAGACTGGATCCATCTGTGGGACATATGTCAATAATATAGACTAAAAAGTGTGGAATGTTTCACTATCAAGGCTAGGAAATGCCCACCTAACAGGCCGATTCATGGAATAATTAGCGTGGCGCAAGTGGGCAAAAACGTGCGAATCGCAGAGGAATAGCGAAAATCGCAGTGCAAGTGCGAAAATCGCACGAAAAGCAGCGCACGTCGATTCATGGAAGGCCGTGCGCGAGAAAACCAGCGGATGTGCGATAAAAAAGTGCGCGGCGCACGTTGGCGCACGTTGGCGCACAGGCCATCTAACAGCGTGCGCCAGGTCACAGCGAAAATCGCACAGGCCACAGCGAAATTCGCACATAGCGCGGCGCACGCAACAAAAGTAGCCGGAACACGGGCGTAACACTCGGAATGGGGAACAACTTGCCAAAACGTGGCCGTCACGGGGGAAGTACAGGGCACAAGTGCGCGGAACGCCCACACGCTCGCCTACAACACGTATTCATGGAATACAATAGGGGAAAAAAGTGCACGCTCAAACCAGCGCACAGGCACAAACACGACCGCCACAAGAAAGGAGGCGGTAGCGTCTCTGCGGCTGTAAGAAATGTGCGCCAAAAGGTGCGCCAACAAATAGCACCTATGTACTGCCATGATGAATGTCCCATACTGTGGCCCTCCAGGAAAAATGACGTGCAAAGGGGTACCCACAAACACGGACACCCGCTGACAAAAAATACGTGTGCATGTATACCGGGGTGCGCGGGAAGCGTCACACGCGATTTGCAGGGTACGTGCATCACAGGGGTTCGCGTGAAGTTATTCACGCGATCGGGCCTGGGGGAGCGGGCTACGTGTATTTCAGGGGTTCGCGTGAAGTTCCTCACGCGATCGGGCCTGGGGGAGCGGGCTACGTGTATTTCAGGGGTTCGCGTGAAGTTCCTCACGCGATCGGGCCTGGGGGAGCGGGCTACGTGTATTTCAGGGGTTCGCGTGAAGTTCCTCACGCGATCGGGCCTGGGGGAGCGGGCTACGTGTATTACAGGGGTTCGCGTGAAGTTCCTCACGCGATCGGGCCTGGGGGAGCGGGCTACGTGTATTTCAGGGGTTCGCGTGAAGTTCCTCACGCGATCGGGCCTGGGGGAGCGGGCTACGTGTATTACAGGGGTTCGCGTGAAGTTCCTCACGCGATCGTGCCTGGGGGAGCGTGCTACGTGTATTTCAGCGGTTCGCGTGAAGTTTCACACGCGATCGGGCCTGGGGGAGCGGGCTACGTGTATTACAGGGGTTCGCGTGAAGTTCCTCACGCGAATAGCCTGGGCGCGTGAATTTGAGGGGTGCGCGGGAAGTTCCACACGCGAATAGCCTGGGCGCGTGTATTTCAGGGGTGCGTGGGGAGTTCCACACGCGAATAGCCTGGGCGCGTGTATTTCAGGGGTGCGCGGGGAGTTCCACACGCGAATAGCCTGGGCGCGTGTATTTCAGGGGTGCGCGGGGAGTTCCACACGCGAATAGCCTGGGCGCGTGTATTTCAGGGGTGCGCGGGAAGTTCCACACGCGAATAGCCTGGGCGCGTGTATTTCAGGGGTGCGCGGGGAGTTCCACACGCGAATAGCCTGGGCGCGTGTATTTCAGGGGTGCGCGGGAAGTTCCACACGCGAATAGCCTGGGCGCGTGTATTTCAGGGGTGCGCGGGAAGTTCCACACGCGAATAGCCTGGGCGCGTGTATTTCAGGGGTGCGCGGGAAGTTTTACACGCGAATAGCCTGGGCGCGTGTATTTCAGGGGTGCGCGGGAAGTTTTACACGCGATTTCTGCACGGTACGTGTATTTCAGGGGTGCCGGGGAGTCCCACATGTGATTTGACAGTGTGGGTCCTCCCAGGTGTACCCTGTACACCCTCCACGGCCCCTGCAGGCATCCCACACCACAGGGGACTTCCCTGCATCCCTGGTCATGTCCCGCAGGCAGCCCACCCAACATGGGCATGCCCCCCAGCAAAGGCACATGTCTCCTTGAACTAATGAACACCAACACATGTCCCCTTGCACCCCCACCCCCCAGCACTGTGGGGCACCTGCCAGCAGGCCCCCACCCATGTCCAACTCATGTCCCCCACCACCCCCACCCCCCAGCACTGTGGGGTACCTGCCAGTAGGCCCCCACCCATGTCCAACTCATGTCTCCCACCACCCCCACCCCCCAGCCACCAGGGTCACCCTCCACCAGGCCCCCACCCATGTCCCCTATCACCCCCACCCCCCAGCCACCAGGGGCACCCTCCACCAGGCCCCCACTCATGTCACCCACCACCCCCACCCCCCAGCCACCAGGGTCACCCTCCACCAGGCCCCCACTCATGTCTCCCACCACCCCCACACCCCAGCAGTGCAGGGGCACCCTCCACCAGGCCCCACTCATGTCTACCACCACCCCCACACCCCCAGCCACCAGGGGCACCCTCCACCAGGCCCCCACTCATGTCTCCCACCACCCCCACACCCCAGCAGTGCAGGGGCACCCTCCACCAGGCCCCCACTCATGTCTCCCACCACCCCCACACCCCAGCAGTGCAGGGGCACCCTCCACCAGGCCCCACTCATGTCTACCACCACCCCCACACCCCAGCAGTGCAGGGGCACCCTCCACCAGGCCCCCACCCATGTCTCCCACCACCCCCACACCCCAGCCACCAGGGGCACCCTCCACCAGGCCCCCACTCATGTTTCCCACCACCCCCACACCCCAGCAGTGCAGGGGCAGCCTCCACCAGGCCCCCACTCATGTCTCCCACCACCCCCACACCCCAGCAGTGTAGGGGCACCCTTCACCAGGCCCCCACTCATGTCTCCCACCACCCCCACACCCCAGCAGTGCAGGGGCACCCTCGACCAGGCCCCCACTCATGTCTCCCACCACCCCCACACCCCAGCAGTGCAGGGGCACCCTTCACCAGGGCCCCACTCATGTCTCCCACCACCACCACACCCCAGCAGTGCAGGGGCACCCTCCACCAGGCCCCCACTCATGTCTCCCACCACCCCCACACCCCAGCAGTGCAGGGGCACCCTTCACCAGGCCCCCACTCATGTCTCCCACCACCCCCACACCCCAGCAGTGCAGGGGCACCCTCCACCAGGCCCCACTCATGTCTACCACCACCCCCACACCCCCAGCCACCAGGGGCACCCTCCACCAGGCCCCCACTCATTTCACCCACCACCCCCACCCCCCAGCCACCAGGGTCACCCTCCACCAGGGCCCCACTCATGTCTCCCACCACCCCCACACCCCAGCAGTGCAGGGGCACCCTCCACCAGGCCCCCACTCATGTCACCCACCACCCCCACCCCCCAGCCACCAGGGTCACCCTCCACCAGGCCCCCACTCATGTCTCCCACCACCCCCACACCCCAGCAGTGCAGGGGCAGCCTCCACCAGGCCCCCACTCATGTCACCCACCACCCCCACCCCCCAGCCACCAGGGGCACCCTCCACCAGGGCCCCACTCATGTCTCCCACCACCCCCAAACCCCAGCAGTGCAGGGGCAGCCTCCACCAGGCCCCCACTCATGTCACCCACCACCCCCACCCCCCAGCCACCAGGGGCACCCTCCACCAGGGCCCCACTCATGTCTCCCACCACCCCCACACCCCAGCAGTGCAGGGGCAGCCTCCACCAGGCCCCCACTCATGTCACCCACCACCCCCACCCCCCAGCCACCAGGGGCACCCTCCACCAGGGCCCCACTCATGTCTCCCACCACCCCCACACCCCAGCAGTGCAGGGGCAGCCTCCACCAGGCCCCCACTCATGTCACCCACCACCCCCACCCCCCAGCGACCATGGGCACCCTCCACCAGGCCCCCACTCATGTCTCCCACCACCCCCACACCCCAGCAGTGCAGGGGCAGCCTCCACCAGGCCCCCACTCATGTCTCCCACCACCCCCACACCCCAGCAGTGCAGGGTCACCCTCCACCAGGCCCCCACTCATGTCTCCCACCACCCCCACACCCCAGCAGTGCAGGGTCACCCTCCACCAGGTCCCCACTCATGTCTCCCACCACCCCCACACCCCAGCAGTGCAGGGGCAGCCTCCACCAGGCCCCCACTCATGTCACCGCCCACCCCCACCCCCCAGCCACCAGGGGCACCCTCCACCAGGCCCCCACTCATGTCTCCCACCACCCCCACACCCCAGCAGTGCAGGGGCACCCTCCACCAGGCCCCCACTCATGTCTCCCACCACCCCCACCCCCCAGCCACCAGGGGCACCCTCCACCAGGCCCCCACTCATGTCTCCCACCACCCCCACACCCCAGCAGTGCAGGGGCAGCCTCCACCAGGCCCCCACTCATGTCACCCACCACCCCCACCCCCCAGCCACCAGGGGCACCCTCCACCAGGCCCCCACTCATGTCTCCCACCACCCCCACACCCCAGCAGTGCAGGGGCACCCTCCACCAGGCCCCCACTCATGTCTCCCACCACCCCCACCCCCCAGCCACCAGGGGCACCCTCCACCAGGCCCCCACTCATGTCTCCCACCACCCCCACACCCCAGCAGTGCAGGGGCACCCTCCACCAGGCCCCCACTCATGTCTCACCACCCCCACACCCCAGCAGTGCAGGGGCACCCTCCACCAGCCCCCCACTCATGTCACCCACCACCCCCACACCCCAGCCACCAGGGGCACCCTCCACCAGGCCCCCACTCATGTCATCCACCACCCCCACCCCCCAGCCACCAGGGTCACCCTCCACCAGGCCCCCACTCATGTCTCCCACCACCCCCACACCCCAGCAGTGCAGGGGCACCCTCCACCAGGCCCCCACTCATGTCTCCCACCACCCCCACCCCCCAGCCACCAGGGGCACCCTCCACCAGGCCCCCACTCATGTCTCCCACCACCCCCACACCCCAGCAGTGCAGGGGCACCCTCCACCAGGCCCCCTCTCATGTCTCCCACCACCCCCACACCCCAGCAGTGCAGGGGCAGCCTCCACCAGGCCCCCACTCATGTCACCCACCACCCTCACACCGCAGCCACCAGGGGCACCCTCCACCAGGCCCCCACTCATGTCACCCACCACCCCCACCCCCCAGCCACCAGGGTCACCCTCCACCAGGCCCCCACTCATGTCTCCCACCACCCCCACACCCCAGCAGTGCAGGGGCACCCTCCACCAGGCCCCACTCATGTCTCCCACCACCCCCACACCCCAGCAGTGCAGGGGCAGCATCCACCAGGCACCCACACATGTCCCCCTGCCCCCAGGTCCTGACGATGCTCAATCATGGCAGTAATGGGCAGCATACCCAGCACAAACACCCAGGCAAGGATTGCATCCACCCACATAGTGAATGCAATTACATGATACAACCCCAATGGCAAGTCTGTAAATGAACACATGTCCGTCACACACACATACACAATGGGTGCAAGTCAATGTCAAAACCAATATCATGACATGTATGAAACCAATGAGAAAATACCA
This sequence comes from Ambystoma mexicanum, assembly GCF_040938575.1. Lineage (NCBI taxonomy): Eukaryota > Metazoa > Chordata > Amphibia > Caudata > Ambystomatidae > Ambystoma > Ambystoma mexicanum. The sequence goes on from NC_090927.1 coordinate 243,557,256, forward strand.
CAAGTGAAAGTTAAACAGAACATGTATTAAAGATGAAAAATAAGTAAAAAAATCAAACATACAACAATGGCGATAACAAAATAAATGGTCCATGTCCGAGAACAAATGTAAAAATAAAATAAACAAAGTAATCCAAAAACAAATGTTGTCCAAAGCAAAATCATGTGGAAGTAAAATAATGAAAAACCATTTCCTCATGGTGAACACAATAATAAATAAAAAAAAAAATTCTTCAAAAAGCAAACTATATAGACGAAAATTCCAGGGTCCATGAGCCCAACACCATAAATGAAAGCTACTACTACCTAATGAAAATAATATATACAAAAAAGTGGCCATTGTCCGAGCGGTCCAAAAAAAAAAAAATTAATAAAGGAAACCTACCACTAAATAACTAAATAACTATATACAAAGGCAGCGGGCAAGTCCTGCGGCTCACTCGGTGATGTTGCTGGCCAGGGCATCATCGAACTCCATGTCGATGTCCTGGAGGCGGGACTCTGTCCTGGCCCCGAGGTCTCGCAGGGATAACCCCATGTCCAGCTCAAACTCCCTGCGAGCTTCCTCGAGGCACTCAGCCCGCCTCAACGCCCGACGCATGGAGAACTCCGCCCTGACCATGGTGAGCCGCTCCTCTTCCGCCCGCTGCCGCTCCGCACCTATCCGCTGGACCAACTGCTCCCACACGGAAGACACCACCATCCCAGGGTTGCCCTGCCCTCCGGCCGATGCCTGCCCCTCTGATCTTGAAGGCCCCGAGCCATGATGCCTCCCACGTCGAGCCTGCTGCTGCCTCCGACGCCACTGCCTCTGCCAGCACAACGGCATCCAGGCTGATGGAAACCACCGACGCCGTCGTGCACGTGCCCTGCCTGATGATGCTGTCACATCTTCCACCTGCTGGGGTCCAGTTGCTGTGTTGTCCACCCCTGCTGGACCTCCGACTCCCAACTGTGGCAGGGATGGGATCCCCACCGAGCTGGCTGCATTGGTCGGGGCAGGTCCACAGGGGGCCCTGGTGGCATCTGGGTGGGAAGACGGCAAGGAGAACGACTGGTGGATAGCCTGCACAGAGGAGGAGAGGGCCGCCACATTGGCCAACACATGCAGGAAACCCCCGAACATGGCCGATCCCAATTGGGCCACGTCGGCACGGTGCACTTCGTGATGACGTGCGTGCTCCTCCCGGGAAGCACGCACGGCATCACGAATCACAGCCGTGCGCATCGCGACCCCAATCAGTACCTTCTCCACATGGCCAGGGGTTCCCACGTCCGCAGGTGGAGGGGAGTCAGGTGACATGAACATCCCCTCTACCTGCGGACGGGCCTGGGACGGGGCATCCCTGCTGGTGCATGGTGGTGCACTCACAGGGTCAGGGACAGCGACATGCACAGGCCCCTCCACGGTGACCTGTGCTGCCTCCTGCCCCTGGCCCTGGACTGCACCACTTGCACCAGCAGGGATGCCCCCACCAGGCCCCATGTGTGCCCCAGTGGCGGCCTCCTCCTCCTCCGTGCAAACCACCAACCTGGATGGCTCCTCACCGTCTCCCACCGTAGCAGGCCCCTGTGGGGGCTCACCCACCCCTTCCGCTGCAGCCGTGGGGGCATCCCCGCCGCCTTGCTCCACAGCGCCGTCTCCGCCCTCTTCTTCACTAGCCGCTGCGTAGAGGGAGACAAAGAACACAAGCATCAGGGCACTGTACAATGGTCCCCTAGACAGGAAGCAATAGCAGATGAGCACCACTGTCAAAGTACACTTCCATCATGTCCCTCCACAACACATGGGTCAGTCCAGGCAAAACACACACAGTAACAGGCATGGTGCATGCCATGGACATTTCCATGCATGTCCAATGGACTCTTGAAACATTCAATGATATGTAACTCACATGCATCATGGCTCATGCCTATCACATGCACACACTTCACCTCAGTCACATCCATCTGGTCCCAAACACACCAAACACAGCGGATACAAGGGTAATTTGGCTGCTTCACTGAATCTGTGCATTGTCACACACATGTGTCATGCATCCATGGCATGCACAAGTCACAGACACGCAGGTCAGGCACACAGACATGGCTATCATATATGTACCTGGCATCAGCACCCATCCCTCACCCCCACCCATGTCCAGGTACAGAGACTGGCATGCTCTCATGTTCAAAATCTGCATAGGGCTCCCCATGCGGCATTTGAACACATGCAACAACCATGTGGGTCACACATCACTGGTCGCACATGCATTACCATGATGTCCCTGCACACATACATGCATACATGGCCTATGGCACACATACAGGCAAGTATCATAGAACCAGCACACCGCAACATGCCCTGTCTCACACAGTAATGCTTGGACACTTACCGCTCAACTCCAGACGGGCCTCCCTCTCAAGGATCTGGGCGTGGAGCGCTGGGCGTACGCGTTCCAGGACCCTCATCTGGATGGAACTCATGCGGCCCCGGCCCCCCTCCACGAGGCGCCGGGCCTTCACAAGGGTCCTGGACCTCAAGTCCTCCCAGCGCTTCTTGATCTTCAGGACGTCGCGGGTTGCCACCCCCTCCGCGTTGATGGCAACCACACAGTCGGCCCAGATCCTCTGCCGTCCTTCCTTGCTGGCGCGGGACGATCCAAAGAGGGCATCATACTGCCCCAGGACATGCTCCACCAGGACACCAACTTCGGTGGCAGTGAAGCTGGTGCCCCTCTGCCCCTCTGGCCTGGGGTTGCCACTGGTGCCAGATGTGGAAGTGCCCGACATGGCAACCCCAGAGGCAGGTGTGGGTGGGCAACTGGGTCCTGGGGCTGGGCTGTGGAGCGATGTAATCCCAGTCGGGAGTCTTCAGTTCCAGCAGGGGTGGACACAGCAACTGGACCCCTGCAGATGGCTGATGTGCAGGCACCAAATGGCAGGGCACGGTGGCAGCAGGTAGGCAGGCAGGCAGGCAGCAGCAGATGGCACGTGGGAGGCTGCTCGGGGCACTGGGGGGCAGTAACTCGGCCTTCTGGGCAGGAGCGTGGTCTTCCGTGTGTTTTCGCGTGGCCAGCTTGATACGGAGTGATTTGGCACGTGAAAATCCTGCACGTCAGCGTGAAATCCGAGGAAAGGCCCTTAGCGCGTAAGCGCGTCAGCACGCATACGCGATTCTATTGGACCAGAGTCCCTCAGCGCGTAAGCGCGTCTGTGACGTGACCCGCACTGGTGTTCCCCACTCAGCACGTGATGACGGGGCACACGTGGAAATACTGCACGTCAGAGTGTCATCGCGTGTAATTGGACAAAAGTGCGCGTACACGCGATTGGCCTATGTACGTGTATTTAATGGGTGCGCAGGCACTTACACACGCAAGTACGTCAGCGAACCTGTATCCCGTGGTGCGTGTGAATTTCCACACGCTATTGGACTGGGAACTGGATTCCAGGGGTGCGCGGGTCACACGCTCGCCTAGAACACGCGCAAAGCATAAATTTGCGGACTTTAACAATAACAAGCTCAGACGCCAGGATGAACATACCGTTCCTAGCAGCAGTGGCAGTGGGCTACCAAAGGAGGAGGAGGAGGATAGTCAGGGCCAGAATATTCACACCCAGAACCAGCCTTTTCGGGATGCCTGATGACCAGGTGTATGGGAGGTACAGGTTTCCACCACACATTATACTGGACCTGGTGAGTGAGTGGGAGGATGACCTCACATCACCCACCCTGTGCTCCCAAGCACTCAGCCCCCTGGAGAAGGTCCTCAATGTACTGCACTTCTTAGCCACTGGATCATTTCAGCGGACAAGTGCCATAGTGGGTGGGGTGTCACAGGCCACCCAGTCACGCTGCCTACACCAGGTCTTGAACATCATCACTGCACGCCCATCAGTCCGCAGGCACATATACCTGCCCAGAACACCTGCAGAAAGGCATGCTGCCGCCCTGGATTTTTACGCTGTGGCACGATTCCCCAAAGTGCTAGGTGCCATCGACTGCACCCATGTGGCTCTACGTCCCCCCAGGGCATCTGAGCACATCTATAGGAACCGCAAGCACTGGCATTCCATCAACGTGCAGGTAGCATGTAATGCCAAGGGAATCATCACCTCAGTATATGCCAACTATCCCGGCTCCACCCACGACAGCTTCATTTACCGAATGTCCACCCTAAGCCGGGACCTAGAAGCTGGGCGGCATGGCGATACATGGCTGCTTGGTGAGTATGTATGCCACTGCACATGCATGCATGTTGGATACTGAGCAAGGTCACAACCCCACCAATGATACCAATCACCACCTCCACAGGGGACAGCGCCTACCCTCTCAGCCCCCACATGATGACGCCAATTCGGAACCCCACCACGCCACCCCAGGTAAGATATAACACAGCCCACATTACAACCAGGGGCATAGTGGAGCGCACATTCGGAGTGCTAAAGTCACGCTTTCGCTCCCTTGACCGTTCTGGCGGGCAGCTGTTATACGCTCCTCCAGTAGTGTGCAGGATCATAGTGGCAGCATGTGTCCTGCACAACGTTGCAACACGCCGGGGCCTGGCCGTGGACATGGTGGTGGCCCCACATCCCCAACCACATGCACAGCCGCTGCGCATGGGAGGGGAAAGGGCACGGGGGGAGGCAGCCCGTACACAGCTAGTGGCTAATTACTTCACATAGAAATCACACCCCTGTGGAGTGCACACTGCCCTGGCACATTCCATCTGACAATCAATGATGACTCAACCTGACACTGATCCTGAATGTCTGGAGAATGAACCGTGAATACCATATCAGCCTGAGATTGTTCACCTGGAAGTGTCACAATGTGTGCATCCCTACCCACACAGACACCACCAATGCAGTTTTGTGAAGTTACACATTGAAGCAGCTAAAATGAATACCCACTTGCAAAATGCAACAAGAGGACAGTGCCATGTCAGCCAACCCAACCCCAGCACCGCCACACGACACACCGTGCCATGTCATGCTAATTGCAGGTAAACAAAGTAATCCCCACAACATGACATCAGTCTCACTATGTACAGTGTCCCTATTAGAAACCTGCAACACCTGAAATGCTCACAGCAATGCCGGACCAACAACATACTTGAGCACGTACTACCATTAACATGACATCACAAATGTTACATATTAGTAGTCTCACCACCTGGAAATGCCTGCACTCCCACCACTACCAACTGTGCAGTGTTGGCGCCATGTAGACTTGTAGGTGCACTGCTGCCAACATGGACCCCATCTCCAGACTAGAGGTCCTTGTGTGGACATGAGGAAGGGACCTGCAAATTGGGAGGTAGACACAGAAGAAGAGATACACATCAATGCAACATGCAGTGTACAACACAACAGCAATATGCACTAGGAATGTATACACAGTATTGACTACAGACTGCCCACACAGCTCATGGGAGTCCAACGTCACTGTGTAATTCACTGTCACTTGGGCACACCCTTTGCAAGCCCATGGAAACGGGAAGCAGGAGGGGTGTGTGTGACTCAAACCCAAGCATCTGAACCAAATACATTACAAGCCTGCATGTGCCCAGCCACAATGCAGCGTATGCCCACAGGAACCACGGAAGCCAACAGATCGTCCCAAAAAAATTGGGAATAAAAGAAATCAAAATAAAAATAAAAATAAGAAACAATCAAAAATGGCCATTGATGGGCCCGGGGGGGTTGGGGAGGCCACCCAGGAGGTCCGAGGACAGGATGCACACCAGAACCCACCTGCGTGGATCCTGGGAAGATAAAACACCTCCATGGGCTCATGGCCCACACGGCTACCCTATTGTGGGAGTATCACTGCTGTCGCTATTATCACCCTGTGCAGCTGCATCCGGAGGTGGTTGCACTATGGGAGGCAGCCCACGCAAGGCCCTAGTCTGCTCCTCCATGGCTGCAAGCATGCGGGTGTGGTAGGTCTGGTTCTGGAGGATGAGTGTGCGGAGGTCCCCATGCAACAACTCACGGGATGCCCGGACCTCCGCCCTCGTTGCCTGCATCCCAGCTGAGAGCGTACGGGTGAGACGCTCCAGCTGCTGTTCTGTCCTTTGGTGTGTTGAAGCCTCAAGCTCAACAAGAGTCGTCCTGAGGTGAAGGAGCTCCTGCCAAAGGGCTTCCCTGTGGCCCTGGGACTCAATGGAGATGGCCTCCTGCAGAGTCGCCAGTGCCGCCCACCTGTCCCTGTTGGACCCCAACATGTCCTCCCTATGTGACTGGCAGATGGAGTCGGTATCCTGCTCTAGTCGCTCCATCAGCCTTTCTGGGGGGACAATGGAAGTGGCCACCCTATCCATGGCCTGAGCCATCATCTCGGATGATGCAGCCTGTTGGGTTGCCATACCGTAAATGGATTGCTCCCATGCGGTATTGCCGGGTGGCGTACGGCCACCACGTCGGCGGGCACCACACCTGTCTGGGGCAAGGCGAACTGCGCCTTGCTGTGCCGGCACTGCCTGAGGCTGCAGGACTGCATTCCCCCTCTGATCTGCTGGCCCAGGAACAGGATCAGATGTCGCGGAGTGTGACCCTGCATCCGTAACCACCGAAGGCGTAGCTGCCAACACTGACATCCCCATGGAGGGTTCTGACCCTGGTGCAGGTGGGTGAGACAGAACAGAATCCCTCCCTGGAACACTCACCTGCGACGGCACGTAGGTCTCATCCGAATCAACACCTGAGTACAGCTCGGGGGAGGTGCAGCCAGAGACACCCCTTGAGAGCACGACCTGCAGCACTTGTGGGTTCTCCCCCACCACCACACCACGTCCCTCACTGGTGGTTGGTTGGCCCTCGGACCCCTCCTGGGTCTGCACCATCTCCACAACCCCAGCAGTATTAGGTGCGTCTTCCCCTGCAAAGACATGAAAACAAAGAAATGGAAACAGGCATTAGCACCATGGCACACAATGAGGGCTGAGAAGCAAGAGAACCAGTACTTGATTGACACATGTCCCACATGACTAAAACCCTCCCATGCATGCACCCTCACTGCGTATGAAGTGCAGGCAAATGGCACACACTGATGACACCAAGATGGAAGATGAACACATTTTCTGCATGCTGCCTGGCAGTGGCATCACACATTGGCCTGTGATTGCCAGGTGAAACACACATGCCATCACACAGATGGCATGTACCATTGCTATTGAGTGAAGATGGAGAGGAGGGCAGCACCTATTCATTCAGTCCAGTTCCCGCATGTAATTGCTTTTCTAATTCTAACAGGTCAGATTTTTCACCTGGAGCTGCCAGTCTGAAATGGTCCAATTGCACAGGGACATGTGTGTACAAATGATATCCAGGTAACAAAGTCACTCCACTTTACCATACCCATGTCAGACATGTGACTAGTGGACAGCGACATGCCTAGTGAAAGTGGTGGAATGCAAACAAACTGACTGAATGAACAGTGAAAAATAAGCAAATATGTTGTGGCAAGGTGACACTTCAAGGGCAACTGGCGTGCAGTTGGGCTAGATGTCTACTGTTGGCAGAAGGGATACTGCTATGGCCAAATGCAGCTGCGCAGGAAGTATTGCATGAAGCACATGGCTGACCCATACGACTCAGGCGCACACACTCTCACCTGGCACACAAACAGAAGCCCTCACACACACACCATGCACATGGATGACACACACATGCATGTGCACTCACCGGACAATGCCTCGTAATCAGCCAGATCTCCCACGCCTTGGATCTGTTCCTCCGTGACGTAGGTCCCAGCGACTGACTCATGTGGAGTGAGTTCCATGTCTACTACTGGAGACCCACCTCCAGTCACTAGAGTTGCGGCATGACTTGAGGGCAGCTTACTCTTTGCCCTGCGCTTTAGGTCATTCCAGCGCTTATAGCAATCATTGGCTGTGCGCCTCACGATTCCAAGGGCACTTACGATGTCCGCAACCGTCTGCCAGTGTGCCTGGCGTTGTGTAGGTGTGGTCTTGGATCCTGCAACAATGACCATCTCGTTGTCATGTCCGGACACATACTCGACAAGTGCATTCAGTTCGTCATCCGTGAAGCTGGGCTTCCTGGACGGGCCGGACTGTGTAGCCGTGTCTGGGGCATCAGCCTGTGCCGGACGAGCACTCTTCCTCTTCCGCTTGGAAGGTGGTGGTGATCCTGAGTGTCCTGCGCCGCTCTGGACACTAGGGGCAGGAGCCCTGGTGGACTCTGTATCAGGAGTGTGGGATTGCACACTCAGCATGGGAGTTGGTGCAGGCATTGGCTCTAGTGTGATGGTGTCAGGGGGAATGTCAGCAGCATGGACTAGGACCGACACTGTCCTGGCTGGGTGTGTGAGGGCTGGGGTGGATGGAGCCGCAGCTGCCCCTGCAGCCTCTCCGCCCTGCCTCCTTGGTGCAGCAGATGACCTTGCTGCCCCAGATCCACGTGGCATGATGGCATCAACGTGCACCAGCGCACGTGTCGTAGCCCTGCTGACCTGGAAGTCAGCCATGGAGTCAGCCAGGTCTGGTGCCACAATGGGCTGGTCCAACAAGGGCTGAGCATGGATGGTGTCAGCCACATCAGCCTCAATGGGAGGGGGGGAGGGGGGGATTATGGGTGCCCGTGACTGGTCCTCCACACATGGGGGGACAGGCTCACCCTGCAAGTTACGACCACGTCCCCTACCGGATCCACCACGGCCACCACTTGTGGCTCTTCCACCTTTGCCACCCTTACGGAATCCTCGCCTCCCAGCCATGGCACTGATGTTAATGTGCGTATGGGAGTGGATGTAGACTATTGTCCTGGGCAATTGGGGGTCAAAGGGGTTGGGTACCAGATGGTAATTGTACCCTAGTGCTCTAGCAAGGCTGAATGTAACCCCTGGGGAAAGATGACGGGTCACGCAACGCACAGGAGGCCCAAAAAAGGGAGATGACGTGCACGCAACCCCTCCTAGACCACGTGTGCAGAAAGAAAAACCTGCACTACGCTGTGGCACCCAGTAACACAAGAATGAACGTATGCGTGTCACACGCAGCCTAGAATGACCTCTGAAGGGGTAGGCTACACACGGGGCAAGCACAGATGTTAGATACGTGCGTGACTCACCGTCTGCCTGGTAAACGAGCGTGTAAAAGGATCACGTTTGGTTGGCAACACCCCCGCCAAAAGAAGATTTGTACGCTGTCTGAGGAGACAGGACAACAGTAGAAGGGAACACTGTTTGAGGGAACAGGCCCAGGTAAACCAGTAAAAGAGAAAAAAGAGAAAAAGATGTCAGAGGTAACAGGGAATACGAACTTGAAACGCCGTGAAGTAAATTACGTGTGAAACGACAAGAAGTACAGAATTCACCCACTCGCTCTCCACGAAAAGCACGTACAAGGAAAACGTGTTCTACACGTACCTTTTATACAGGCCCACACGTCCAGCGTCACTTACGCGGCGTGTACGTGCTAGGGCCATTTCCACCTATTACATGCTTTGTCACTTCTGCGTGTAGGGCCATTTCCACCAATTACACGCTTTGTCACTTCTGCGTGTAGGGCCATTTCCACCAATCACACGCTTTGTCACTTCTGCGTGTAGGGCCATTTCCACCAATCACACGCGATTACACTCTGACGTGCAGTCTTTCCACGTGTGCTCTGTCATCACGTGCTGTGTGGGAAACACCTGTGCGGGTCACGTCACAGACGCGCTTACGCGCTTTGGGCCTTTCCTCAGTTTTCACGCTGACGTGCAGGATTTTCACGTGCAAAATCACTCCGTACCAAGCTGGCCACGCGTACGCACACGGAATACCACGCTCCTGCCCGGAAGGCCGAACTACTGCCCCCCAGAGCCCGAGCACGCTCCCACCTGCTGCTGCCTGACTGCCTGCTGCCCCTGCACTGCTGGGCGGTGGGGGTGGTGGGAGACATGGGTGGGGGCCTGGTGGAGGCTGCCCCTGCACTGCTGGGGGGTGGGGGTGGTGGGAGACATGAGTGGGGGCCTGGTGGAGGGTGCCCCTGGTGACTGGAGGGGTGGGGGTGATAGGGGACATGAGTGGGGGCCTGGTGGGGGCTGCCCCTGGTGACTGGGGGGGTGGGGGTGATAGGGGACATGAGTGGGGGCCTGGCGGGGGCTGCCCCTGGTGACTGGGGGGGTGGGGGTGATAGGGGACATGAGTGGGGGCCTGGTGGGGGCTGCCCCTGGTGACTGGGGGGGGTGGGGTGGTGGGAGACATAAGTGGGGGCCTGGTGGAGGCTGCCCCTGGTGACTGGGGGGGTGGGGGTGGTGGGAGACATGAGTGGGGCCTGGTGGAGGGTGCCCCTGGTTACTTGGGGGGTGGGGGTGATAGGGGACATGAGTGGGGGCCTGGTGGGGGCTGCCCCTGCACTGCTGGGGGGTGGGGGTGGTGGGAGACATGGGTGGGGGCCTGGTGGAGGCTGCCCCTGGTGACTGGGGGGGTGGGGGTGATAGGGGACATGAGTGGGGGCCTGGTGGAGGCTGCCCCTGGTGACTGGGGGGGTGGGGGTGCTGGGAGACATGAGTGGGGGCCTGGTGGAGGGTGCCCCTGGTGACTGGGGGGGGTGGGGGTGATAGGGGACATGAGTGGGGGCCTGGTGGGGGCTGCCCCTGGTGACTGGGGGGGTGGGGGTGATAGGGGACATGAGTGGGGGCCTGGTGGGGGCTGCCCCTGGTGACTGGGGGGGTGGGGGTGATAGGGGACATGAGTGGGGACCAGGTGGGGGCTGCCCCTGCACTGCTGAGGGGTGGGGGTGGTGGGAGACATGGGTGGGGGCCTGGTTGAGGCTGCCCCTGCACTGCTGGGGGGTGGGGGTGGTGGGAGACATGAGTGGGGGCCTGGTGGAGGGTGCCCCTGGTGACTGGGGGGGTGGGGGTGATAGGGGACATTAGTGGGTGCCTGGTGGAGGCTGCCCCTGCACTGCTGGGGGGTGGGGGTGGTGGGAGACATGAGTGGGGGCCTGGTGGAGGCTGCCCCTGGTGACTGGGGGGGTGGGGGTGGTGGGAGACATGAGTGGGGGCCTGGTGGAGGCTGCCCCTGGTGACTGGGGGGGTGGGGGTGGTGGGAGACATGGGTGGGGGCCTGGTGGAGGGTGCCCCTGGATGGTGGGGGGTGGGGCTGGTGGGTGACATGAGCAGGTGTGCAGGGTAGTCCCCTGTTTTGTGGGCTGCCTGCAGGGGCCGTGGAGGGTGTACAGGGAACACCTGTGAGGACCCATCCATCCTAATCGCGTGTGTAACTTCCCACGCACCCCTGTAATACACGTACCAAGCCAAATCGCGTGTGAGAATTCCCGCGCACCCCTGAAATACACGTACCCTGCTGAAGTCGCGTGTAAAACTTCCCGCGCACCCCTGAAATGCATGCGCCCAGGCTATTCGCGTGTGGAACTTCCCGCGCACCCCTGAAATACACGCGCCCAGGCTATTCGCGAGTGGGACTTCCCGCGCACCCCTGAAATACACGTAGCACGCTGGGAGACATGAGTGGGGGCCTGGTGGAGGGTGCCCCTGGTGGCGGGGGGGGTGGGGGTGATAGGGGACATGAGTGTGGGCCTTGTGGAGGATGCCCCTGCACTGCTGGGGGGTGGGGGTGGTGGGTGACATGGGTTGGGGCCTGCTGACAGGTGCCCCACAGTGCTGGGGGGTGGGGGTGGTGGGAGACATGAGTCGGGCATGAGTGGGGGCCTGGTGGAGGCTGCCCCTGCACTGCTGGGGGGTGGGGGTGGTAGGAGACATGGGTGGGGGCCTGGTGGTGGGTGCCCCTGGTGGCTGGGGGGTGGGGGTGCAGGGGGACATGAGCAGGTGTGCAGGGTAGTCCCCTGTTTTGTGGGCTGCCTGCAGGGGCCGTGGAGGGTGTACAGGGAACACCTGTGAGGACCCACCCAGCCTAATCGCGTGTGATAATTCCCACGCACCCCTGTAATACACGTACCCAGCAAATTGGCGTGTGATAATTCCCACGCACCCCTGTAATTCACGTACCCTGCCAAATCGCGTGTGATAATTCCCGCGTACCCCTGTATTACACGTGCCCTGGCTAATCGCATGTAAGACTTCCCGCGTACCCCTGTAATACACGTTCCCTGGACAATCGCGTGTTGAACTTCCCGCGTACCCCTGTAATACACGTTCCCTGGACAATCGCGTGTTGAACTTCCCGCGTACCCCTGTAATTCACGTTCCCTGGACTATCGCGTGTTGAACTTCCCGCGTACCCCTGTAATACACGTTCCCTGGACAATCGCGTGTTGAACTTCCCGCGTACCCCTGTAATTCACGTTCCCTGGACTATCGCGTGTTGAACTTCCCGCGTACCCCTGTAATACACGTTCCCTGGACTATCGCGTGTTGAACTTCCCGCGCACCCCTGAAATACACGTACCCTGGCACCCTGGCTAATCGCGTGTATAACTTCACGCGTACCCCTGATATGCACGTTACCCGCTTTGCGTTCCTTGTTTGGCAGCCCTGTAAACTGGTCCAGGGTTAGCGCAGCCCTTTGCGATGATTTAGCGATTTTGATGGCTTTTCCTTGCGCGAGGGCGTTCTTGGGGGCGTTACTGGCGCTGCTGCAGGGTCGCTGCGATACTCTGCGCCACGGCTGGTTTGGGAGCCTAAAATCCATGAATACGCTGTGCGCGGAAATCGGTTTTAGCGCACGTGCCTGGCGCAGACAATCGCACGCGGACACTCTGCGCCAGCCGCTTGCGACACTTTTCTGCGAAATTCTATGAATTACCCTGTAAATATTTATTAAAGTTCCCTGGTCCAGAATATCAGAATGCTATTTCAAGAATGTGTTTTGATCTCTGGCCGACTAGATCAGTAATAGCTATTCGATCAAAGTGTCGGGTTCAAAACAATACATCTTGTTTTAGTAAGGAGGCTTTAATGAGTGAAACTTTACCACACTTACTAACAGAATGTCCAGCCTTGTCGCAACAGAGGAGAGAGAGTTTTTTAAAACATGTTTGGAGTGTTTAAACTACTAATGCATAAAGAAAGTTATGTGGATGAGAATATTTAATGCTGAACATGTTTCCTTGAATTTAGCTGTCATATCATTTTTAAATCAATTGAATGGTGATTCATGTATTTTAGTCTATCTTTGTAATTTTTACATTTGTGTATGAATGTGATGTTTTAACTTATTAAGGATAGGTAATGTGATTGGCAGCTATTCATTTTCTGTATTCTTGTTTCTATTGTTGTACTAATGCGATTTAAAAGTTTTTATTTTGAAAAGATTGAAATATTTAACCAAACCAAATAAAGCATTATTATTAATAATAATAATAATAATTCAATACAAATATATACACATCATCAATGGCGCTTTCTGGGAGCATGTGTCCCTTCCTCTTTCAAATATGGCCTGGTGAAATGTTCTTTAATAAAGAATCCTTGACTGTTCCTTGTTGTTGAGCTCCAGAGGTAGCACCATTCCAGAAGTATCTATCCCTGATCTCTAGGGCTGTGGCAAGTAGGCTCGGACTGGCTTATAGGGCAATAGGCCCATGGCCGAACCAAAAACGCAAAATGCGTGTGTGGGCCACTTTCTTGGGTCAGAATGGGGCACTATTCTGGCCAATGTGTGGGCAGTTTGATGAGTCACTTCACTCTGCGGCTAATAGTTTTGACCAGTGTCGCTGAATAAATATTCTTAAAAATGTAGAATTTGCATCACATTTTGTCAAAAACCTCCACCTTGGGTACTATTCAAACAGCCTCACAAAATAAAGTAATTCCCATTAGCATTTGTGGCCTACTTTTTCAACACTGCCCGAGGCAATATTATGCCCCAGTCCGACCCTGGGTGCAGGCATGGACTGACTTTTAGGGCAATAGGCCCATGGCTGGACCAAAAACGCAAAATTCTTTTGTGGGCCAATTTATTGGGTCAAAGTCGCGCACTTTTTTGGCTAACGTGGGCGAGTTTGAAGAGTTACTTCACTAAGCACCTAATAGTTTTTTTGAATTTTTCTTTTACCAACTTTATTTAACTTTTATACCAAGAGTTATATTGAAACATACAAGTGAGAGCAAATAAAAACAACAATATACATAGCATATTCCTTAAAAGGTAAATAACATTTAATTTATCTATAACTTCTCATCGGATATCCTCCCCCACAATCACATTCAAACGCTTGACATCACAAACAACAACCTATACATAACGAAAAAAAAACAAACAAAACATCAGCCCCCACCCAATCCCTATATCCTAACTATACCCAAGAACCAACCCTACACCTTATCCAAATAAATCATTAAAAGATTCCCATTTCTCACAGTAATCAATCTCTCGATGCAATTGAGATGCTCGAGACCTCTCATACCTCGAAAGCGTCCACATGTCTATCAACCAGCTATCAGTATGCAGCTTTTTCTTTGATTTCCACACTTTCATAATATGCTTTATCACCATTAACAATGCCTTGTCGATCCAATCAGATGCACCACAAATTCCCACACCTCTACCTTCAACTGAGAAGAAGATTAGAGACATAAAGGTTCGAGGAAATGGCCCACCCACCACCACATCTATTTGATCCAGTACATCCTTCCAGAAGTTCAGCACTCTTTCACACTCCCAGAGCATATGCAAATAAGTCCCTCCTGAACGATTGCACCCCCAGCACAAATCCACATCTGCCAAACCCCTCTCACTCATTTTAACTGATGTCCAATAAACACGAACCAGGATCCGTTGGTGAATATATCTCAAATTCAAATCCATTTTGGCTCTCACCCACACCTTCCAAGTATTATCCCACACACTCTCAGACAACTCCCTACCCAGTTCTGACACCCACTCCAAAACCTGCATACATTCCTGCATAGGCCTTAATTTGATGTATGTAGAGACCACAGTTGGAAGAGCACTAAACAATGTACACAATTGGGGTCTGTTACTCAGTGGTTCACTTAACATGTGTTGCCTCTCTGACATCAAACGTTCCAAAGATATATATCTCTCAATCCCCCTAGTACTCAATCCATATTGATTCACCAACTCCTCAAAGGTAGCCAATCTACCCTCTTTCCACAAATCCTCTATCTTCAAAATACCCTTATTGGCCCAATCCCTCCAATTTAGCATTTTATATCCAACCTGCAAACTCAGATTCGACCAAATAGAAGCTGAATCATAGAAAAATAAGTTGTGACCACACCCCTGAATCCATGAAACCAAGGCAGACTTTGTGGCCACCAATGTCTCCAACTTCGCCCCAGTGTTTGGTAACCTTCCATAAGAATACAAGCAATCTAAAGGAAAGGGATTCGACTTCTCTCTTTCCATCGGAAGCCAAAAGGGATCTGAACCCCCACCCTCCCTAAAATAATAGGAAGACTTTTTAAACAGGAATCCCTTATAATAATTATCCAACACTGGATAACCAAACCCCCATCTTTAACACTACGTATAATAATAAATGGTGGAATTTTCGGCCTTTTATCCACACCACACAAAAAATCCATAAAAAACCTATACATGCGTTTGAACATCTTCTTTGTAAATTTTAGAGGGAGAGACTGTATGTAATACAAAACCTTCAGGAGTAACATCATAGTTTTGACCAGTGTTGCTGAATAAATTTTCTTTAAAATGTACAATTTGTATCATATTTTATCAAAAACCTACCGTCCTTTTTAGTTTGTATTTGGATGATGACATGAGAAATGATTGCACTAGTGGGGGGTTATTATTAAAGGTTTCCACAGCAAATGTTGGGAAGCACTTCCTACTTGTCCGATTTGACTTATTTATTGGAACGATGGACTCTTATATCCCTTTCCACAGTTGTCACAGGCTAAGACGATCATCTCTCATACTTTTGATTGGTTGAAGTCGGACAGTTGAGCCCCCGCAATGCACCTGAACATTGATTGATTGATTGATTGTGTGTGTCTGTTTTTGCTTATCCTGTTTAAAATCGATAGCACAGTCTTCTTACACCCCACAGCATGATTTGGATTTGTCCGACACACACAAGTCAGTGCCGGGCCACACAAGTCTGTGCCTCCAACAAAATGAATGGGTGCACTTGAAGGGGGGACTAAAAACAACTTATTTCAAATGAACACAGAAAATAAAAATAGAAGTCATTCTTTGCCTACAACACTGAAATGTCACCCCTCCAAATCCTACATTTCCTGCTCTTGTCCACACGTCAGACATATGTTTATCACTCGCTTTAGTTATCCTTCCAAAAAAATCCTAATGGCGCTTCATTTATTGTATCGTTGGAAAGCTTGTTTCCACTGTGATCAACACTTATTTCTGAAGCTGTATTTATCTCTTTCTTTTCTACGTTCTTGTTGGCCCACCATCACAATTGACTGGTTATTACTGTTAGTCTGCCTTTCATGTTAAGCAACATGTGGCCAATGTGGGAATGGGCCTCATTGCTATCTTTCTAAGACTCGTATCTAATGTTCTAATTTCTTTCTTCCAATTATGTTCTGATTTTCTTTTATTTCTACGTATTATGCGCTTGTGCTTTTACTGAAGACTGATTTTTTCCAAAAAACATGTAACTGTTCAGTAGAATGCCACAGTAGCCAATATCCAGTCTCTAACTACAAATGAACTGAATCGCATGTCTGACTCCATCTCCACATGGGTTCTCCATTCCCTTCCCAGTGTGTTTCCTCTTAACTCAAATCTACGACCTTCAGCTCTCATGTTTGAGTTTTAACCCACAATACTACACTGAGCACACTTGCATGTAACTCTTCCCTTTGAACTGACATTGGTGGTTTTCCACCTTCCTCATGTTGTCTTTTTTATCCCTCCCCTTGATCGTATTCTTCCTGTACACAGGCACTTAGAAGGAACCAAACAGCGAAAATGATCGCATCATGTAAAATACCTTAAATAAATAAAATTATTGACTTTAAACATTTTCAGGCCGATTCATGGAATAATTAGCGCGGCGCAAGTGGCCAAAAACGTGCGAATCGCAGTGGAATAGCGAAAATCGCAGTGCAAGTGCGAAAATCGCATGAAAAGCAGCGCACATCGATTCATGGAAGGCCGTGCGCGAGAAATCCTTCGGATGTGCGATAAAAAAGTGCGCGGCGCACGTTGGCGCACAGGCCATCTAACTGCGTGCGCCAGGTCACAGCGAAAATCGCACAGGCCACAGCGAAAATCGCACATAGCGCGGCGCACGCAACAAAAGTAGGCGGAACACGGGGCGGAACACGGGGCGTAACACTCGGAATGGGGAACAACTTGCCAAAATGTGGGCGTCACGGTGGAAGTACAGGGCACAAGTGCGCGGAACGCCCACACCCTCGCCTACAACACGTATTCATGGAATAGAATAGGGGAAAAAAGCGCACGCTCAAACCAGCGCACAGGCACAAACACGACCGCCACAAGAAAGCAGGCGGTAGCGTCTCTGCGCCTGTAAGAAATGTGCGCCAAAAGGTGCGCCAACAAATAGCACCTATATACTGCCATGATGAATGTCCTATACTGTGGCCCTCCAGGACAAACGACGTGCAAAGGGGTACCCACAAACACGGACACCCGCTGACAAAAAATACGTGTGCGTGTATACCGGGGTGCGCGGGAAGTTCCACACGCGATTTGGCCGTGTACGTGGATTACAGGGGTGCGCGGGAAGTTCCACACGCGATTTGTCGGGGTACGCGGATTTCAGGGGTGCGCGGGAAGTTCCACACGCGAATTGGCCGGGTACGTGGATTTCAGGGGTGCGCGGGAAGTTCCACACGCGATTTGGCTGGGCACGTGTATGACAGGGGTACGCGGGAAAATCTACACGCGATTTGGCTGTGTGCTCCCAGGCAGCACACACCACAGGGGACTACCCTGCACACCTGCTCATGTCACCCAGCACCCCCACCCCCCAGCCACCAGGGGCACCCTCCACCAGGCCCCCACTCATGTCTCCCACCACCCCCAACCCCCAGCCAGCAGGGGCAGCCTCCACCAGGCCACCACTCATGTCTCCCACCACCCCCACCCCCCAGCCACCAGGGGCAGCCTCCACCAGGCCACCACCCATGTCCCCTATCACCACCACCCCCCAGCAGTGCAGGGGCACCCTCCACCAGGCCCCCACTCATGTCTCCACCACCCCAACCCCCAGCCACCAGGGGCACCCACCACCAGGCCCCCACCCATGTCTCCCACCCCCCCACCCCCCAGCAGTGCAGGGGCACCCTCCACCAGGCCACCACCCATGACTCCCACCACCCCCACCCCCCAGCAGTGCAGGGCACCCTCCACCAGGCCCCCACCCATGTCTCCCACCACCCCCACCCCCCAGCCAGCAGGGGCAGCCTCCACCAGGCCACCACTCATGTCTCCCCCCCCCACCCCCCAGCCACCAGGGGCAGCCTCCACCAGGCCACCACCCATGTCCCCTATCACCACCACCCCCAGCAGTGCAGGGGCACCCTCCACCAGGCCCCCACTCATGTCTCCCACCACCCCCACCCCCCAGCCACCAGGGGCAGCCTCCACCAGGCCCCCACTCATGTCTCCCACCACCCCCACCCCCCAGCCAGCAGGGCACCCTCCACCAGGCCCCACTCATGTCTCCCACCACCCCCACCCCCAGCAGTGCAGGGGCAGCCTCCACCAGGCCCCCACTCATGTCTCCCACCCCCCACCCCCAGCCACCATGGGCACCCTCCACCAGGCCCCCACTCATGTCTCCCACCCCCTCACCCCCCAGCAGTGCAGGGGCAGCACCACCGGGCCCCCACTCATGTCTCCCACCACCCCACCCCCAGCCACCAGGGGCACCCTCCAACCAAGCCCCCACTCATGTCTCCCACCACCCCCATCCCCCAGCCACCAGGGGCAGCCTCCACCAGGCCACCACCCATGTCCCCTATCACCACCACCCCCAGCAGTGCAGGGGCACCCTCCACCAGGCCCCCACTCATGTCTCCCACCACCCCACACCACCACCAGGGGCAGCCTCCACCAGGCCCCCACTCATGTCTCCCACGACCTGACACCCCCCAGCCAGCAGGGGCACCCTCCACCAGGTCCCCACTCATGTCTCCCACCACCCCACCCACCAGCAGTGCAGGGGCAGCCTCCACCAGGCCCCCACTCATGTCTCCCACACCACCCCCACCCCCCAGCCACCATGGGCACCCTCACCAGGCCCCCACTCATGTCCTCCCACCCCCCCACCCCCCAGCAGTGCAGGGGCAGCACCACCGGGCCCCCACTCATGTCTCCCACCACCCACACCCCCCAGCACCGGGGCACCCTCCACCAGGCCCCCACTCATGTCTCCCACCACCCCCACCCCCAGCAGTGTAGGGGCACCCTCCACCAGGCCCCCACTCATGTCTCCCACCACCCCCAACCCCCAGCCACCAGGGGCACCCACCACCAGGCCCCCACCCATGTCTCCACCCCCCACCCCCCAACAGTGCAGGGGCCCCTCCACCAGGCCACCACCCATGTCTCCCACCACCCCCACCCCCAGCAGTGCAGGGGCCACCCTCCACCAGTCCCCCACCCATGTCCTCCCACCACCCCACCCCCCAGCAGTGCAGGGGCACCCTCCACAGGCCCCCACTCACGTTTCCCACCACCCCCACCCCCCAGCCAGCAGGGCAGCCTCCACCTAGGCCCCCACTCATGTCCCCTATCACCACCACCCCCCAGCAGTGCAGGGGCACCCTCCACCAGGCCCCCCCCATTACCCCTATCACCAACCACCCCCCCAGCAGTGCAGGGGCAGCCTCCACCAGGCCCCCACCCATGTCCCCTATCACCACCCCCCCGCAGTGCAGTGGCAGCCTCCACCAAGGCCCCCACCCATTGTCCCCTATCACTACCACCCCCAGCAGCGCAGGGGCACCCTCCACCAGGCCCCACTCATGTCTGCCACCACCCCCACCCCCAGCCACCAGGGCAGCCTCCACCAGGCCCCCACTCATGTCTCCCACCACCCCCACCCCACAGCCACCAGGGGCACCCTCCACCAGGCCCCCACTCATGTCTCCGACCACCCCCACCCCCAGCCAGCAGGGGCAGCCTCCACCAGGCCCCCACTCATGTCTCCCACCACCTCCCAGCCAGCAGGGGCAGCCTCCACCAGGCCACCACCCATGTCCCCTATCACCACCACCCCCCAGCAGTGCAGGGGCACCCTCCACCAGGACCCCACTCATGTCTCTCACACCCCCACCCCCAGCCACCAGGGGCACCCACCACCAGGCCCCCACCCATGTCTCCAACCACCCCCACCCCCCAGCCATCAGGGGCACCCTCCACCAGGCCCCACTCATGTCTCCCACCACCCCCACCCCCCAGCCAGCAGGGACAGCCTCCCACCAGGCCCCCACTCATGTCTCCCACCATCCCCACCCCCCAGCCACCAGGGGCAGCCTCCACCAGGCCACCACCCATGTCCCCTATCACCACGACCCCCCAGCAGTGCAGGGGCACCCTCCACCAGGCCCCAACTCATGTCTCCCACCACCCCCACCCCCCAGCCACCAGGGGCACCCACCACCAGGCCCCCACTCATGTCTCCCACCACCCCCACCCCCCAGCCAGCAGGGGCACCCTCCACCAGGCCCCCACTCATGTCTCCCACCACCCCCACCCCCCAGCCAGCAGGGGCAGCCTCCACCAGGCCCCCACTCATGTCTCCCACCACCCCCACCCCCCCAGCAGGGGCAGCCTCCACCAGGCCACCACTCATTTCTCCCACCA